>NW_026909167.1:6247089-6574589 GCF_033115175.1 Lepus europaeus | reverse complement strand
GCTTGCAGTGCCCGACCAGAGGGAGGGAGGTTGTCTGGCTGCTGAGGCGCAGCCGGTGTCAGCCCTTCGGGGAACTGCCCGTGGATGCTTCGGGAATGGGGGCTGCCAACTCAGAACCCCCGTTCCCTGTGGCTGCAGCCAGCCAGGGGGCTCCAGGGTCGGGCGCGCCCGCGGGCCTAGGGGCTTCTTGCCTGTGTGCAGGGCTTCTACGCACAAGGTGGCACCACATCCCGGCCCAAGGGTGGTGGCAGGAACTCAGGAGGCACTCCGGGACTCAGCAGGGCCCGCCCCTGGGGCAAGGGGTCTGGCAGGCTCCGGGGCAAATGGACTACGGAAGCCGAGAGGGGCCCGTCCGCGCCAAAACCCAAAACGCGCTGCGGCCTCCAGTGAGGGACACAGGGGACACAAGTGGCTGTGTGGCTTGCAGTGCCCGACCAGAGGGAGGGAGGTTGGATGGCTGCTGAGGCGCAGCAGGTGTCAGCCCTTCGGGAAGTGCCCGTGGATGCTTCGGGAATGGGGCCTGCCAACTCAGAACCCCCGTTCCCTGTGGCTGCATCCGGCCAGGGGGCTCCAGAGTCGGGTGCGCCGCGGGCCTGGGGGGCTTCTTGCCTGTGTGCAGGGCTTCTACGCACAAGGTGGCACCTCATCCCGGCCCAAGGCTGGTGGCAGGAACCCAGGTGGCGCTCGGGGACTCAGCAGGGCCTGCCCTCAACACGTGATTGCCCGCGGGTGTGTCCGTCCACCCTCAAAAAGTTCTGCTGGGACAGCCCTTACCGAGCTCCGAGCTCATCGTCCTTGGACCGCCCCAGTGGGCTTCAGGAGTGGGTGTGTGCCAGCAGCAGCCCTCCCCAGTCAACCACCATGCGTCGGCCCCACCCGACAAGCCCCTAGGGCCGGCGGGGCTTCCCGGGGGGCCTATTTGCAACGCTGGGAAGCCCGGGGCAGTTCGTGTGTGCGGCCCGGGGACACCCGCAGGTGTGTGTGCTCCCCGCATGGCCGGCCGAGGCGGCTAGCCAGCACCTGGGGGCTGTTGGCAGCGCCCCTGGGCAGCCTCCTAGAGCCATTGGTCTGGCAGGCTCCGGGGGCAAATGGACTACGGAAGCCGAGAGGGGCCCGTCCGCGCCAAAACCCAAAACGCGCTGCGGCCTCCAGGGAGGGACACAGGGGACACAAGTGGCTGTGTGGCTTGCAGTGCCCGGCCAGAGGGAGGGAGGTTGGCTGGCTGCTGAGGCGCAGCAGGTGTCAGCCCTTCGGGAAGTGCCCGTGGATGCTTCGGGAATGGGGCCTGCCAACTCA
Organism: Lepus europaeus; assembly: GCF_033115175.1. NCBI lineage: Eukaryota > Metazoa > Chordata > Mammalia > Lagomorpha > Leporidae > Lepus > Lepus europaeus. The sequence goes on along the minus strand of NW_026909167.1, from coordinate 6,573,293 downwards.
GAACCCCCGTTCCCTGTGGCTGCATCCGGCCAGGGGGCTCAAGGGTCGGGTGCGCCGTGGGCCTGGGGGGCTTCTTGCCTGTGTGCAGGGCTTCTACGCACAAGGTGGCACCTCATCCCGGCCCAAGGGTGGTGGCAGGAACCCAGGTGGCGCTCGGGGACTCAGCAGGGCCTGCCCCCGGGGCCTGCCCGCAACACCTGATTGCCCGCGGGCGTGTCCGTCCACCCTCAAAAAGTTCTGCTGGGACAGCCCTGACCGAGCTCCGAGCTCCTCGCCCTTGGACCGCCCCAGTGGGCTTCAGGAGTGGGTGTGTGCCAGCAGCAGCCCTCCCCACTCACCCACCGTGCGTCGGCCCCGCCCGACAAGCCCCTAGGGCCGGCGGGGCTTCCCGGGGGACCTATTTGCAACGCCGGGAAGCGCGGGGCAGTCCGTGTGTGCGGCCCGGGGACACCCGCAGGTGTGTGTGCTCCCCCAATGGCCGGCCGACGCGGCTAGCCAGCACCTGGGGGCTGTTGGCAGCGCCCCTGGGCAGCCTCCTAGAGCCAGGGGTCTGGCAGGCTCCGGGGGCAAATGGACTACGGAAGCCGAGAGGGGCCCGTCCGCGCCAAAACCCAAAACGCGCTGCGGCCTCCAGGGAGGGACACAGGGGACACAAGTGGCTGTGTGGCTTGCAGTGCCCGAACAGAGGGAGGGAGGTTGGCTGGCTGCTGAGGCGCAGCAGGTGTCAGCCCTTTGGGAAGTGCCCGTGGATGCTTCGGGAATGGGGCCTGCCAACTCAGAACCCCCGTTCCCTGTGGCTGCATCCGGCCAGGGGGCTCCAGGGTCGGGTGCGCCGCGGGCCTGGGGGGCTTCTTGCCTGTGTGCAGGGCTTCTACGCACAAGGTGGCACCTCATCCCGGCCCAAGGGTGGTGGCAGGAACCCAGGTGGCGCTCGGGGACTCAGCAGGGCCTGCCCTCAACACCTGATTGCCCGCGGGTGTGTCCGTCAACCCTCAAAAAGTTCTGCTGGGACAGCCCTGACCGAGCTCCGAGCTCATCGTCCTTGGACCGCCCCAGTGTGCTTCAGGAGTGGGTGTGTGCCAGCAGCAGCCCTCCCCAGTCAACCACCATGTGTCGGCCCCGCCCGACAAGCCCCTAGGGCCGGCGGGGCTTCCCGGGGGGCCTATTTGCAACGCTGGGAAGCCCGGGGCAGTTCGTGTGTGCGGCCCGGGGACACCCGCAGGTGTGTGTGCTCCCCGCATGGCCGGCCGAGGCGGCTAGCCAGCACCTGGGGGCTGTTGGCAGCGCCCCTGGGCAGCCTCCTAGAGCCATTGGTCTGGCAGGCTCCGGGGGCAAATGGACTACGGAAGCCGAGAGGGGCCCGTCCGCGCCAAAACCCAAAACGCGCTGCGGCCTCCAGGGAGGGACACAGGGGACACAAGTGGCTGTGTGGCTTGCAGTGCCCGGACAGAGGGAGGGAGGTTGGCTGGCTGCTGAGGCGCAGCAGGTGTCAGCCCTTCGGGAAGTGCCCGTGGATGCTTCGGGAATGGGGCCTGCCAACTCAGAACCCCCGTTCCCTGTGGCTGCAGCCGGCCAGGGGGCTCCAGGGTCGGGTGCGCCGCGGGCCTGGGGGGCTTCTTGCCTGTGTGCAGGGCTTCTACGCACAAGGTGGCACCTCATCCCGGCCCAAGGGTGGTGGCAGGAACCCAGGTGGCGCTCGGGGACTCAGCAGGGCCTGCCCACAACACCTGATTGCCCGCGGGCGTGTCCGTCCACCCTCAAAAAGTTCTGCTGGGACAGCCCTGACCGAGCTCCGAGCTCATCGTCCTTGGACCGCCCCAGTGGGCTTCAGGAGTGGGTGTGTGCCAGCAGCAGCCCTCCCCAGTCAACCACCATGCGTCGGCCCCACCCGACAAGCCCCTAGGGCCGGCGGGGCTTCCCGGGGGGCCTATTTGCAACGCTGGGAAGCCCGGGGAAGTTCGTGTGTGCGGCCCGGGGACACCCGCAGGTGTGTGTGCTCCCCGCATGGCCGGCCGAGGCGGCTAGCCAGCACCTGGGGGCTGTTGGCAGCGCCCCTGGGCAGCCTCCTAGAGCCATTGGTCTGGCAGGCTCCGGGGGCAAATGGACTACGGAAGCCGAGAGGGGCCCGTCCGCGCCAAAACCCAAAACGCGCTGCGGCCTCCAGGGAGGGACACAGGGGACACAAGTGGCTGTGTGGCTTGCAGTGCCCGGCCAGAGGGAGGGAGGTTGGCTGGCTGCTGAGGCGCAGCAGGTGTCAGCCCTTCGGGAAGTGCCCGTGGATGCTTCGGGAATGGGGCCTGCCAACTCAGAACCCCCGTTCCCTGTGGCTGCATCCGGCCAGGGGGCTCCAGGGTCGGGTGCGCCGCGGGCCTGGGGGGCTTCTTGCCTGTGTGCAGGGCTTCTACGCACAAGGTGGCACCTCATCCCGGCCCAAGGGTGGTGGCAGGAACCCAGGTGGCGCTCGGGGACTCAGCAGGGCCTGCCCCCGGGGCCTGCCCGCAACACCTGATTGCCCGCGGGCGTGTCCGTCCACCCTCAAAAAGTTCTGCTGGGACAGCCCTGACCGAGCTCCGAGCTCCTCGCCCTTGGACCGCCCCAGTGGGCTTCAGGAGTGGGTGTGTGCCAGCAGCAGCCCTCCCCACTCACCCACCGTGCGTCGGCCCCGCCCGACAAGCCCCTAGGGCCGGCGGGGCTTCCCGGGGGACCTATTTGCAACGCCGGGAAGCGCGGGGCAGTCCGTGTGTGCGGCCCGGGGACACCCGCAGGTGTGTGTGCTCCCCCAATGGCCGGCCGACGCGGCTAGCCAGCACCTGGGGGCTGTTGGCAGCGCCCCTGGGCAGCCTCCTAGAGCCAGGGGTCTGGCAGGCTCCGGGGGCAAATGGACTACGGAAGCCGAGAGGGGCCCGTCCGCGCCAAAACCCAAAACGCGCTGCGGCCTCCAGGGAGGGACACAGGGGACACAAGTGGCTGTGTGGCTTGCAGTGCCCGAACAGAGGGAGGGAGGTTGGCTGGCTGCTGAGGCGCAGCAGGTGTCAGCCCTTCGGGAAGTGCCAGTGGATGCTTCGGGAATGGGGCCTGCCAACTCAGAACCCCCGTTCCCTGTGGCTGCATCCGGCCAGGGGGCTCCAGGGTCGGGTGCGCCGCGGGCCTGGGGGGCTTCTTGCCTGTGTGCAGGGCTTCTACGCACAAGGTGGCACCTCATCCCGGCCCAAGGGTGGTGGCAGGAACCCAGGTGGCGCTCGGGGACTCAGCAGGGCCTGCCCACAACACCTGATTGCCCGCGGGCGTGTCCGTCCACCCTCAAAAAGTTCTGCTGGGACAGCCCTTACCGAGCTCCGAGCTCATCGTCCTTGGACCGCCCCAGTGGGCTTCAGGAGTGGGTGTGTGCCAGCAGCAGCCCTCCCCAGTCAACCACCATGCGTCGGCCCCACCCGACAAGCCCCTAGGGCCGGCGGGGCTTCCCGGGGGGCCTATTTGCAACGCTGGGAAGCCCGGGGCAGTTCGTGTGTGCGGCCCGGGGACACCCGCAGGTGTGTGTGCTCCCCGCATGGCCGGCCGAGGCGGCTAGCCAGCACCTGGGGGCTGTTGGCAGCGCCCCTGGGCAGCCTCCTAGAGCCATTGGTCTGGCAGGCTCCGGGGGCAAATGGACTACGGAAGCCGAGAGGGGCCCGTCCGCGCCAAAACCCAAAACGCGCTGCGGCCTCCAGGGAGGGACACAGGGGACACAAGTGGCTGTGTGGCTTGCAGTGCCCGGCCAGAGGGAGGGAGGTTGGCTGGCTGCTGAGGCGCAGCAGGTGTCAGCCCTTCGGGAAGTGCCCGTGGATGCTTCGGGAATGGGGCCTGCCAACTCAGAACCCCCGTTCCCTGTGGCTGCAGCCGGCCAGGGGGCTCCAGGGTCGGGTGCGCCGCGGGCCTGGGGGGCTTCTTGCCTGTGTGCAGGGCTTCTACGCACAAGGTGGCACCTCATCCCGGCCCAAGGGTGGTGGCAGGAACCCAGGTGGCGCTCGGGGACTCAGCAGGGCCTGCCCCCGGGGCCTGCCCGCAACACCTGATTGCCCGCGGGCGTGTCCGTCCACCCTCAAAAAGTTCTGCTTGGACAGCCCTGACCGAGCTCCGAGCTCCTCGCCCTTGGACCGCCCCAGTGGGCTCAGGAGTGGGTGTGTGCCAGCAGCAGCCCTCCCCACTCACCCACCGTGCCTCGGCCCCGCCCGACAAGCCCCTAGGGCCGGCGGGGCTTCCCGGGGGACCTATTTGCAACGCCAGGAAGCGCGGGGCAGTCCGTGTGTGCGGCCCGGGGACACCCGCAGGTGTGTCTGCTCCCACCATGGCCGGACGAGGCGACTAGCCAGAACCTGGGGGCTGTTGGCAGCGCCCCTGGGCAGCCTCCTAGAGCCAGGGGTCTGGCAGGCTTCGGGGGCAAATGGACTACGGAAGCCGACAGGGGCTCGTCCGCGCCAAAACCCAAAACGCGCTGCGGCCTCCAGGGAGGGACACAGGGGACACAAGTGGCTGTGTGGCTTGCAGTGCCCAGCCAGAGGGAGGGAGGTTGGCTGGCTGCTGAGGCGCAGCAGGTGTCAGCCCTTTGGGAAGTGCCCGTGGATGCTTCGGGAATGGGGCCTGCCAACTCAGAACCCCCGTTCCCTGTGGCTGCATCCGGCCAGGGGGCTCCAGGGTCGGGTGCGCCGCGGGCCTGGGGGGCTTCTTGCCTGTGTGCAGGGCTTCTACGCACAAGGTGGCACCTCATCCCGGCCCAAGGGTGGTGGCAGGAACCCAGGTGGCGCTCGGGGACTCAGCAGGGCCTGCCCACAACACCTGATTTCCCGCGGGCGTGTCCGTTCACCTTCAAAAAGTTCTGCTGGGACAGCCCTTACCGAGCTCCGAGCTCATCGTCCTTGGACCGCCCCAGTGGGCTTCAGGAGTGGGTGTGTGCCAGCAGCAGCCCTCCCCAGTCAACCACCATGCGTCGGCCCCACCCGACAAGCCCCTAGGGCCAGCGGGGCTTCCCGGGGGGCCTATTTGCAACGCTGGGAAGCCCGGGGCAGTTCGTGTGTGCGGCCCGGGGACACCCGCAGGTGTGTGTGCTCGCCCCATGGCCGGCCGAGGCGGCTAGCCAGCACCTGGGGGCTGTTGGCAGCGCCCCTGGGCAGCCTCCTAGAGCCAGGGGTCTGGCAGGCTCCGGGGGCAAATGGACTACGGAAGCCGAGAGGGGCCCGTCCGCGCCAAAACCCAAAACGCGCTGCGGCCTCCAGGGAGGGACACAGGGGACACAAGTGGCTGTGTGGCTTGCAGTGCCCGACCAGAGGGAGGGAGGTTGGCTGGCTGCTGAGGCGCAGCAGGTGTCAGCCCTTCGGGAAGTGCCTGTGGATGCTTCGGGAATGGGGCCTGCCAACTCAGAACCCCCGTTCCCTGTGGCTGCATCCGGCCAGGGGGCTCCAGGGTCGGGTGCGCCGCGGGCCTGGGGGGCTTCTTGCCTGTGTGCAGGGCTTCTACGCACAAGGTGGCACCTCATCCCGGCCCAAGGGTGGTGGCAGGAACCCAGGTGGCGCTCGGGGACTCAGCAGGGCCTGCCCACAACACCTGATTGCCCGCGGGCGTGTCCGTCCACCCTCAAAAAGTTCTGCTGGGACAGCCCTGACCGAGCTCCGAGCTCATCGTCCTTGGACCGCCCCAGTGGGCTTCAGGAGTGGGTGTGTGCCAGCAGCAGCCCTCCCCAGTCAACCACCATGGGTCGGCCCCACCCTCAAGCTCCTAGGGCCGGCGGGGCTTCCCGGGGTGCCTATTTGCAACGCTGGGAAGCCCGGGGCAGTTCGTGTGTGCGGCCTGGGGACACCCGCAGGTGTGTGTGCTCCCCCCATGGCCGGCCGAGGCGGCTAGCCAGCACCTGGGGGCTGTTGGCAGCGCCCCTGGGCAGCTGGCAGGCTGGCAGGCTGGCAGGCTCCGGGGGCAAATGGACTACGGAAGCCGAGAGGGGCCCGTCCGCGCCAAAACCCAAAACGCGCTGCGGCCTCCAGGGAGGGACACAGGGGACACAAGTGGCTGTGTGGCTTGCAGTGCCCGACCAGAGGGAGGGAGGTTGGCTGGCTGCTGAGGCGCAGCAGGTGTCAGCCCTTCGGGAAGTGCCCGTGTATGCTTCGGGAATGGGGCCTGCCAACTCAGAATCGCCGTTCCCTGTGGCTGCAGCCGGCCAGGGGGCTCCAGGGTTGGGTGCGCCGTGGGCCTGGGGGACTTCTTGCCTGTGTGCAGGGCTTCTACGCACAAGGTGGCACCTCATCCCGGCCCAAGGGTGGTGGCAGGAACCCAGGTGGCGCTCGGAGACTCAGCAGGGCCTGCCCACAACACCTGATTGCCCGCGGGCGTGTCCGTCCACCCTCAAAAAGTTCTGCTGGGACAGCCCTTACCGAGCTCCGAGCTCATCGTCCTTGGACCGCCCCAGTGGGCTTCAGGAGTGGGTGTGTGCCAGCAGCAGCCCTCCCCAGTCAACCACCATGGGTCGGCCCCACCCGACAAGCCCCTAGGGCCGGCGGGGCTTCCCGGGGGGCCTATTTGCAACGCTGGGAAGCCCGGGGCAGTTCGTGTGTGCGGCCTGGGGACACCCGCAGGTGTGTGTGCTCGCCCCATGGCCGGCCGAGGCGGCTAGCCAGCACCTGGGGGCTGTTGGTAGCGCCCCTGGGCAGCCTCCTAGAGCCAGGGGTCTGGCAGGCTCCGGGGGCAAATGGACTATGGAAGCCGAGAGGGGCCCGTCCGCGCCAAAACCCAAAACGCGCTGCGGCCTCCAGGGAGGGACACAGGGGACACAAGTGGCTGTGTGGCTTGCAGTGCCCGACCAGAGGGAGGGAGGTTGGCTGGCTGCTGAGGCGCAGCAGGTGTCAGCCCTTCGGGAAGTGCCCATGGATGCTTCGGGAATGGGGCCTGCCAACTCAGAACCCCCGTACCCTGTGGCTGCAGCCGGCCAGGGGGCTCCAGGGTCGGGTGCGCCGTGGGCCTGGGGGGCTTCTTGCCTGTGTGCAGGGCTTCTACGCACAAGGTGGCACCTCATCCCGGCCCAAGGGTGGTGGCAGGAACCCAGGAGGCGCTCGGGGACTCAGCAGGGCCCGCCCCTGGGGCCAGGGGTCTGGCAGGCTCCGGGGCAAATGGACTACGGAAGCCGAGAGGGGCCCGTCCGCGCCAAAACCCAAAACGCGCTGCGGCCTCCAGGGACACAGGGGACACAAGTGGCTGTGTGGCTTGCAGTGCCCGACCAGAGGGAGGGAGGTTGTCTGGCTGCTGAGGCGCAGCCGGTGTCAGCCCTTCGGGGAACTGCCCGTGGATGCTTCGGGAATGGGGGCTGCCAACTCAGAACCCCCGTTCCCTGTGGCTGCAGCCAGCCAGGGGGCTCCAGGGTCGGGCGCGCCCGCGGGCCTAGGGGCTTCTTGCCTGTGTGCAGGGCTTCTACGCACAAGGTGGCACCACATCCCGGCCCAAGGGTGGTGGCAGGAACTCAGGAGGCACTCGGGGACTCAGCAGGGCCCGCCCCTGGGGCAAGGGGTCTGGCAGGCTCCGGGGCAAATGGACTACGGAAGCCGAGAGGGGCCCGTCCGCGCCAAAACCCAAAACGCGCTGCGGCCTCCAGGGACACAGGGGACACAAGTGGCTGTGTGGCTTGCAGTGCCCGACCAGAGGGAGGGAGGTTGTCCGGCTGCTGAGGCGCAGCAGGTGTCAGCCCTTCGGGGACCTGCCCGTGGATGCTTCGGGAATGGGGGCTGCCAACTCAGAACCCCCGTTCCCTGTGGCTGCAGCCAGCCAGGGGGCTCCAGGGTCGGGCGCGCCCGCGGGCCTGGGGGGCTTCTTGCCTGTGTGCAGGGCTTCTACGCACAAGGTGGCACCACATCCCGGCCCAAGGGTGGTGGCAGGAACTCAGGAGGCACTCAGGGACTCAGCAGGGCCCGCCCCTGGGGCAAGGGGTCTGGCAGGCTCCGGGGCAAATGGACTACGGAAGCCGAGAGGGGCCCGTCCGCGCCAAAACCCAAAACGCGCTGCGGCCTCCAGGGACACAGGGGACACAAGTGGCTGTGTGGCTTGCAGTGCCCGACCAGAGGGAGGGAGGTTGGCTGGCTGCTGAGGCGCAGCCGGTGTCAGCCCTTCGGGGAACTGCCCGTGGATGCTTCGGGAATGGGGGCTGCCAACTCAGAACCCCCGTTCCCTGTGGCTGCATCCGGCCAGGGGGCTCCAGGGTCGGGTGCGCCGCGGGCCTGGGGGGCTTCTTGCCTGTGTGCAGGGCTTCTACGCACAAGGTGGCACCTCATCCCGGCCCAAGGGTGGTGGCAGGAACCCAGGTGGCGCTCGGGGACTCAGCAGGGCCTGCCCCCGGGCCTGCCCGCAACACCTGATTGCCCGCGGGCTTGTCCGTCCACCCTCAAAAAGTTCTGCTGGGGCAGCCCTGACCGAGCTCCGAGCTTCTCGCCCTTGGACGGCCCCAGTGGGCTTCAGGAGTGGGTGTGTGCAGCTTCTTGCCTGTGTGCAGGGCTTCTACGCACAAGGTGGCACCTCATCCCAGCCCAAGGGTGGTGGTAGGAACCCAGGAGGCGCTTGGGGACTCAGCAGGGCCCGCCCCTGGGGCAAGGGGTCTGGCAGGCTCCGGGGCAAATGGACTACGGAAGCCGAGAGGGGCCCGTCCGCGCCAAAACCCAAAACGCGCTGCGGCCTCCAGGGACACAGGGGACACAAGTGGCTGTGTGGCTTGCAGTGCCCGACCAGAGGGAGGGAGGTTGTCTGGCTGCTGAGGCGCAGCCGGTGTCAGCCCTTCGGGGAACTGCCCGTGGATGCTTCGGGAATGGGGGCTGCCAACTCAGAACCCCCGTTCCCTGTGGCTGCAGCCAGCCTGGGGGCTCCAGGGTCGGGCGCGCCCGCGGGCCTGGGGGGCTTCTTGCCTGTGTGCAGGGCTTCTACGCACAAGGTGGCACCTCATCCCGGCACAAGGGTGGTGGCAGGAACCCAGGAGGCGCTCGGGGACTCAGCAGGGCCCGCCCCTGGGGCCAGGGGTCTGGCAGGCTCCGGGGGCAAATGGACTACGGAAGCCGAGAGGGGCCCGTCCGCGCCAAAACCCAAAACGCGCTGCGGCCTCCAGGGACACAGGGGACACAAGTGGCTGTGTGGCTTGCAGTGCCCGACCAGAGGGAGGGAGGTTGTCTGGCTGCAGAGGCGCAGCCGGTGTCAGCCCTTCGGGGAACTGCCCGTGGATGCTTCGGGAATGGGGGCTGCCAACTCAGAACCCCCGTTCCCTGTGGCTGCAGCCAGCCAGGGGGCTCCAGGGTCGGGCGCGCCCGCGGGCCTGGGGGGCTTCTTGCCTGTGTGCAGGGCTTCTACGCACAAGGTGGCACCTCATCCCGGCCCAAGGGTGGTGGCAGGAACCCAGGAGGCGCTCGGGGACTCAGCAGGGCCCGCCGCTGGGGCCAGGGATCTGGCAGGCTCCGGGGGCAAATGGACTACGGAAGCCGAGAGGGGCCCGTCCGCGCCAAAACCCAAAGCGCGCTGCGGCCTCCAGGGACACAGGGGACACAAGTGGCTGTGTGGCTTGTAGTGCCCGACCAGAGGGAGGGAGGTTGTCTGGCTGCTGAGGCGCAGCCGGTGTCAGCCCTTCAGGGAACTGCCCGTGGATGCTTCGGGAATGGGGGCTGCCAACTCAGAACCCCCGTTCCCTGTGGCTGCAGCCAGCCAGGGGGCTCCAGGGTCGGGCGCGCCCGCGGGCCTATGGGCTTCTTGCCTGTGTGCAGGGCTTCTACGCACAAGGTGGCACCACATCCCGGCCCAAGGGTGGTGGCAGGAACTCAGGAGGCACTCGGGGACTCAGCAGGGCCCGCCCCTGGGGCAAGGGGTCTGGCAGGCTCCGGGGCAAATGGACTACGGAAGCCGAGAGGGGCCCGTCCGCGCCAAAACCCAAAACGCGCTGCGGCCTCCAGGGACACAGGGGACACAAGTGGCTGTGTGGCTTGCAGTGCCCGACCAGAGGGAGGGAGGTTGTCTGGCTGCTGAGGCGCAGCAGGTGTCAGCCCTTCGGGGAACTGCCCGTGGATGCTTCAGGAATGGGGGCTGCCAACTCAGAACCCCCGTTCCCTGTGGCTGCAGCCAGCCAGGGGGCTCCAGGGTCGGGCGCGCCCGCGGGCCTGGGGGGCTTCTTGCCTGTGTGCAGGGCTTCTACGCACAAGGTGGCACCTCATCCCGGCCCAAGGGTGGTGGCAGGAACTCAGGAGGCGCTCGAGGACTCAGCAGGGCCCGCCTCTGGGGCCAGGGGTCTGGCAGGCTCCGGGGCAAATGGACTACGGAAGCCGAGAGGGGCCCGTCCGCGCCAAAACCCAAAATGCGCTGCGGCCTCCAGGGACAAAGGGGACACAAGTGGCTGTGTGGCTTGCAGTGCCCGACCAGAGGGAGGGAGGTTGTCTGGCTGCTGAGGCGCAGCCGGTGTCAGCCCTTCGGGGAACTGCCCGTGGATGCTTCGGGAATGGGGGCTGCCAACTCAGAACCCCCGTTCCCTGTGGCTGCAGCCAGCCAGGGGGCTCCAGGGTCGGGCGCGCCCGCGGGCCTGGGGGGCTTCTTGCCTGTGTGCAGGGCTTCTACGCACAAGGTGGCACCACATCCCGGCCCAAGGGTGGTGGCAGGAACTCAGGAGGCACTCAGGGCCTCAGCAGGGCCCGCCCCTGGGGCAAGGGGTCTGGCAGGCTCCGGGGCAAATGGACTACGGAAGCCGAGAGGGGCCCGTCCGCGCCAAAACCCAAAACGCGCTGCAGCCTCCAGGGACACAGGGGACACAAGTGGCTGTGTGGCTTGCAGTGCCCGACCAGAGGGAGGGAGGTTGTCTGGCTGCTGAGGCGCAGCCGGTGTCAGCCCTTCGGGGAACTGCCCGTGGATGCTTCGGGAATGGGGGCTGCCAACTCAGAACCCCCGTTCCCTGTGGCTGCAGCCAGCCAGGGGGCTCCAGGGTCGGGCGCGCCCGCGGGCCTAGGGGCTTCTTGCCTGTGTGCAGGGCTTCTACGCACAAGGTGGCACCACATCCCGGCCCAAGGGTGGTGGCAGGAACTCAGGAGGCACTCGGGGACTCAGCAGGGCCCGCCCCTGGGGCAAGGGGTCTGGCAGGCTCCGGGGCAAATGGACTACGGAAGCCGAGAGGGGCCCGTCCGCGCCAAAACCCAAAACGCGCTGCGGCCTCCAGGGACACAGGGGACACAAGTGGCTGTGTGGCTTGCAGTGCCCGACCAGAGGGAGGGAGGTTGTCCGGCTGCTGAGGCGCAGCAGGTGTCAGCCCTTCGGGGACCTGCCCGTGGATGCTTCGGGAATGGGGGCTGCCAACTCAGAACCCCCGTTCCCTGTGGCTGCAGCCAGCCAGGGGGCTCCAGGGTCGGGCACGCCCGCGGGCCTGGGGGGCTTCTTGCCTGTGTGCAGGGCTTCTACGCACAAGGTGGCACCACATCCCGGCCCAAGGGTGGTGGCAGGAACTCAGGAGGCACTCAGGGACTCAGCAGGGCCCGCCCCTGGGGCAAGGGGTCTGGCAGGCTCCGGGGCAAATGGACTACGGAAGCCGAGAGGGGCCCGTCCGCGCCAAAACCCAAAACGCGCTGCGGCCTCCAGGGACACAGGGGACACAAGTGGCTGTGTGGCTTGCAGTGCCCGACCAGAGGGAGGGAGGTTGGCTGGCTGCTGAGGCGCAGCCGGTGTCAGCCCTTCGGGGAACTGCCCGTGGATGCTTCGGGAATGGGGGCTGCCAACTCAGAACCCCCGTTCCCTGTGGCTGCATCCGGCCAGGGGGCTCCAGGGTCGGGTGCGCCGCGGGCCTGGGGGGCTTCTTGCCTGTGTGCAGGGCTGATACGCACAAGGTGGCACCTCATCCCGGCCCAAGGGTGGTGGCAGGAACCCAGGTGGCGCTCGGGGACTCAGCAGGGCCTGCCCCCGGGGCCTGCCCGCAACACCTGATTGCCCGCGGGCGTGTCCGTCCACCCTCAAAAAGTTCTGCTGGTGCAGCCCTGACCGAGCTCCGAGCTCCTCGCCCTTGGACGGTCCCAGTGGGCTTCAAGAGTGGGTGTGTGCAGCTTCTTGCCTGTGTGCAGGGCTTCTACGCACAAGGTGGCACCTCATCCCAGCCCAGGGTGGTGGTAGGAACCCAGGAGGCGCTTGGGGACTCAGCAGGGCCCGCCCCTGGGGCAAGGGGTCTGGCAGGCTCCGGGGCAAATGGACTACGGAAGCCGAGAGGGGCCCGTCCGCGCCAAAACCCAAAACGCGCTGCGGCCTCCAGGGACACAGGGGACACAAGTGGCTGTGTGGCTTGCAGTGCCCGACCAGAGGGAGGGAGGTTGTCTGGCTGCTGAGGCGCAGCCGGTGTCAGCCCTTCGGGGAACTGCCCGTGGATGCTTCGGGAATGGGGGCTGCCAACTCAGAACCCCCGTTCCCTGTGGCTGCAGCCAGCCAGGGGGCTCCAGGGTCGGGCGCGCCCGCGGGCCTGGGGGGCTTCTTGCCTGTGTGCAGGGCTTCTACGCACAAGGTGGCACCTCATCCCGGCCCAAGGGTGGTGGCAGGAACCCAGGAGGCGCTCGGGGACTCAGCAGGGCCCGCCCCTGGGGCAAGGGGTCTGGCAGGCTCCGGGGGCAAATGGACTACGGAAGCCGAGAGGGGCCCGTCCGCGCCAAAACCCAAAACGCGCTGCGGCCTCCAGGGACACAGGGGACACAAGTGGCTGTGTGGCTTGCAGTGCCCGACCAGAGGGAGGGAGGTTGTCTGGCTGCAGAGGCGCAGCCGGTGTCAGCCCTTCGGGGAACTGCCCGTGGATGCTTCGGGAATGGGGGCTGCCAACTCAGAACCCCCGTTCCCTGTGGCTGCAGCCAGCCAGGGGGCTCCAGGGTCGGGCGCGCCCGCGGGCCTAGGGGCTTCTTGCCTGTGTGCAGGGCTTCTACGCACAAGGTGGCACCACATCCCGGCCCAAGGGTGGTGGCAGGAACTCAGGAGGCACTCGGGGACTCAGCAGGGCCCGCCCCTGGGGCAAGGGGTCTGGCAGGCTCCGGGGCAAATGGACTACGGAAGCCGAGAGGGGCCCGTCCGCGCCAAAACCCAAAACGCGCTGCGGCCTCCAGGGACACAGGGGACACAAGTGGCTGTGTGGCTTGCAGTGCCCGACCAGAGGGAGGGAGGTTGTCTGGCTGCTGAGGCGCAGCAGGTGTCAGCCCTTCGGGAAGTGCCAGTGGATGCTTCGGGAATGGGGCCTGCCAACTCAGAACCCCCGTTCCCTGTGGCTGCATCCGGCCAGGGGGCTCCAGGGTCGGGTGCGCCGCGGGCCTGGGGGGCTTCTTGCCTGTGTGCAGGGCTTCTACGCACAAGGTGGCACCTCATCCCGGCCCAAGGGTGGTGGCAGGAACCCAGGTGGCGCTCGGGGACTCAGCAGGGCCTGCCCACAACACCTGATTGCCCGCGGGCGTGTCCGTCCACCCTCAAAAAGTTCTGCTGGGACAGCCCTTACCGAGCTCCGAGCTCATCGTCCTTGGACCGCCCCAGTGGGCTTCAGGAGTGGGTGTGTGCCAGCAGCAGCCCTCCCCAGTCAACCACCATGCGTCGGCCCCACCCGACAAGCCCCTAGGGCCGGCGGGGCTTCCCGGGGGGCCTATTTGCAACGCTGGGAAGCCCGGGGCAGTTCGTGTGTGCGGCCCGGGGACACCCGCAGGTGTGTGTGCTCCCCGCATGGCCGGCCGAGGCGGCTAGCCAGCACCTGGGGGCTGTTGGCAGCGCCCCTGGGCAGCCTCCTAGAGCCATTGGTCTGGCAGGCTCCGGGGGCAAATGGACTACGGAAGCCGAGAGGGGCCCGTCCGCGCCAAAACCCAAAACGCGCTGCGGCCTCCAGGGAGGGACACAGGGGACACAAGTGGCTGTGTGGCTTGCAGTGCCCGGCCAGAGGGAGGGAGGTTGGCTGGCTGCTGAGGCGCAGCAGGTGTCAGCCCTTCGGGAAGTGCCCGTGGATGCTTCGGGAATGGGGCCTGCCAACTCAGAACCCCCGTTCCCTGTGGCTGCAGCCGGCCAGGGGGCTCCAGGGTCGGGTGCGCCGCGGGCCTGGGGGGCTTCTTGCCTGTGTGCAGGGCTTCTACGCACAAGGTGGCACCTCATCCCGGCCCAAGGGTGGTGGCAGGAACCCAGGTGGCGCTCGGGGACTCAGCAGGGCCTGCCCCCGGGGCCTGCCCGCAACACCTGATTGCCCGCGGGCGTGTCCGTCCACCCTCAAAAAGTTCTGCTTGGACAGCCCTGACCGAGCTCCGAGCTCCTCGCCCTTGGACCGCCCCAGTGGGCTCAGGAGTGGGTGTGTGCCAGCAGCAGCCCTCCCCACTCACCCACCGTGCCTCGGCCCCGCCCGACAAGCCCCTAGGGCCGGCGGGGCTTCCCGGGGGACCTATTTGCAACGCCAGGAAGCGCGGGGCAGTCCGTGTGTGCGGCCCGGGGACACCCGCAGGTGTGTCTGCTCCCACCATGGCCGGACGAGGCGACTAGCCAGAACCTGGGGGCTGTTGGCAGCGCCCCTGGGCAGCCTCCTAGAGCCAGGGGTCTGGCAGGCTCCGGGGGCAAATGGACTACGGAAGCCGACAGGGGCTCGTCCGCGCCAAAACCCAAAACGCGCTGCGGCCTCCAGGGAGGGACACAGGGGACACAAGTGGCTGTGTGGCTTGCAGTGCCCAGCCAGAGGGAGGGAGGTTGGCTGGCTGCTGAGGCGCAGCAGGTGTCAGCCCTTTGGGAAGTGCCCGTGGATGCTTCGGGAATGGGGCCTGCCAACTCAGAACCCCCGTTCCCTGTGGCTGCATCCGGCCAGGGGGCTCCAGGGTCGGGTGCGCCGCGGGCCTGGGGGGCTTCTTGCCTGTGTGCAGGGCTTCTACGCACAAGGTGGCACCTCATCCCGGCCCAAGGGTGGTGGCAGGAACCCAGGTGGCGCTCGGGGACTCAGCAGGGCCTGCCCACAACACCTGATTTCCCGCGGGCGTGTCCGTTCACCTTCAAAAAGTTCTGCTGGGACAGCCCTTACCGAGCTCCGAGCTCATCGTCCTTGGACCGCCCCAGTGGGCTTCAGGAGTGGGTGTGTGCCAGCAGCAGCCCTCCCCAGTCAACCACCATGCGTCGGCCCCACCCGACAAGCCCCTAGGGCCAGCGGGGCTTCCCGGGGGGCCTATTTGCAACGCTGGGAAGCCCGGGGCAGTTCGTGTGTGCGGCCCGGGGACACCCGCAGGTGTGTGTGCTCGCCCCATGGCCGGCCGAGGCGGCTAGCCAGCACCTGGGGGCTGTTGGCAGCGCCCCTGGGCAGCCTCCTAGAGCCAGGGGTCTGGCAGGCTCCGGGGGCAAATGGACTACGGAAGCCGAGAGGGGCCCGTCCGCGCCAAAACCCAAAACGCGCTGCGGCCTCCAGGGAGGGACACAGGGGACACAAGTGGCTGTGTGGCTTGCAGTGCCCGACCAGAGGGAGGGAGGTTGGCTGGCTGCTGAGGCGCAGCAGGTGTCAGCCCTTCGGGAAGTGCCTGTGGATGCTTCGGGAATGGGGCCTGCCAACTCAGAACCCCCGTTCCCTGTGGCTGCATCCGGCCAGGGGGCTCCAGGGTCGGGTGCGCCGCGGGCCTGGGGGGCTTCTTGCCTGTGTGCAGGGCTTCTACGCACAAGGTGGCACCTCATCCCGGCCCAAGGGTGGTGGCAGGAACCCAGGTGGCGCTCGGGGACTCAGCAGGGCCTGCCCACAACACCTGATTGCCCGCGGGCGTGTCCGTCCACCCTCAAAAAGTTCTGCTGGGACAGCCCTGACCGAGCTCCGAGCTCATCGTCCTTGGACCGCCCCAGTGGGCTTCAGGAGTGGGTGTGTGCCAGCAGCAGCCCTCCCCAGTCAACCACCATGGGTCGGCCCCACCCTCAAGCTCCTAGGGCCGGCGGGGCTTCCCGGGGTGCCTATTTGCAACGCTGGGAAGCCCGGGGCAGTTCGTGTGTGCGGCCTGGGGACACCCGCAGGTGTGTGTGCTCCCCCCATGGCCGGCCGAGGCGGCTAGCCAGCACCTGGGGGCTGTTGGCAGCGCCCCTGGGCAGCTGGCAGGCTGGCAGGCTGGCAGGCTCCGGGGGCAAATGGACTACGGAAGCCGAGAGGGGCCCGTCCGCGCCAAAACCCAAAACGCGCTGCGGCCTCCAGGGAGGGACACAGGGGACACAAGTGGCTGTGTGGCTTGCAGTGCCCGACCAGAGGGAGGGAGGTTGGCTGGCTGCTGAGGCGCAGCAGGTGTCAGCCCTTCGGGAAGTGCCCGTGTATGCTTCGGGAATGGGGCCTGCCAACTCAGAATCGCCGTTCCCTGTGGCTGCAGCCGGCCAGGGGGCTCCAGGGTTGGGTGCGCCGTGGGCCTGGGGGACTTCTTGCCTGTGTGCAGGGCTTCTACGCACAAGGTGGCACCTCATCCCGGCCCAAGGGTGGTGGCAGGAACCCAGGTGGCGCTCGGAGACTCAGCAGGGCCTGCCCACAACACCTGATTGCCCGCGGGCGTGTCCGTCCACCCTCAAAAAGTTCTGCTGGGACAGCCCTTACCGAGCTCCGAGCTCATCGTCCTTGGACCGCCCCAGTGGGCTTCAGGAGTGGGTGTGTGCCAGCAGCAGCCCTCCCCAGTCAACCACCATGGGTCGGCCCCACCCGACAAGCCCCTAGGGCCGGCGGGGCTTCCCGGGGGGCCTATTTGCAACGCTGGGAAGCCCGGGGCAGTTCGTGTGTGCGGCCTGGGGACACCCGCAGGTGTGTGTGCTCGCCCCATGGCCGGCCGAGGCGGCTAGCCAGCACCTGGGGGCTGTTGGTAGCGCCCCTGGGCAGCCTCCTAGAGCCAGGGGTCTGGCAGGCTCCGGGGGCAAATGGACTATGGAAGCCGAGAGGGGCCCGTCCGCGCCAAAACCCAAAACGCGCTGCGGCCTCCAGGGAGGGACACAGGGGACACAAGTGGCTGTGTGGCTTGCAGTGCCCGACCAGAGGGAGGGAGGTTGGCTGGCTGCTGAGGCGCAGCAGGTGTCAGCCCTTCGGGAAGTGCCCATGGATGCTTCGGGAATGGGGCCTGCCAACTCAGAACCCCCGTACCCTGTGGCTGCAGCCGGCCAGGGGGCTCCAGGGTCGGGTGCGCCGTGGGCCTGGGGGGCTTCTTGCCTGTGTGCAGGGCTTCTACGCACAAGGTGGCACCTCATCCCGGCCCAAGGGTGGTGGCAGGAACCCAGGAGGCGCTCGGGGACTCAGCAGGGCCCGCCCCTGGGGCCAGGGGTCTGGCAGGCTCCGGGGCAAATGGACTACGGAAGCCGAGAGGGGCCCGTCCGCGCCAAAACCCAAAACGCGCTGCGGCCTCCAGGGACACAGGGGACACAAGTGGCTGTGTGGCTTGCAGTGCCCGACCAGAGGGAGGGAGGTTGTCTGGCTGCTGAGGCGCAGCCGGTGTCAGCCCTTCGGGGAACTGCCCGTGGATGCTTCGGGAATGGGGGCTGCCAACTCAGAACCCCCGTTCCCTGTGGCTGCAGCCAGCCAGGGGGCTCCAGGGTCGGGCGCGCCCGCGGGCCTAGGGGCTTCTTGCCTGTGTGCAGGGCTTCTACGCACAAGGTGGCACCACATCCCGGCCCAAGGGTGGTGGCAGGAACTCAGGAGGCACTCGGGGACTCAGCAGGGCCCGCCCCTGGGGCAAGGGGTCTGGCAGGCTCCGGGGCAAATGGACTACGGAAGCCGAGAGGGGCCCGTCCGCGCCAAAACCCAAAACGCGCTGCGGCCTCCAGGGACACAGGGGACACAAGTGGCTGTGTGGCTTGCAGTGCCCGACCAGAGGGAGGGAGGTTGTCCGGCTGCTGAGGCGCAGCAGGTGTCAGCCCTTCGGGGACCTGCCCGTGGATGCTTCGGGAATGGGGGCTGCCAACTCAGAACCCCCGTTCCCTGTGGCTGCAGCCAGCCAGGGGGCTCCAGGGTCGGGCGCGCCCGCGGGCCTGGGGGGCTTCTTGCCTGTGTGCAGGGCTTCTACGCACAAGGTGGCACCACATCCCGGCCCAAGGGTGGTGGCAGGAACTCAGGAGGCACTCAGGGACTCAGCAGGGCCCGCCCCTGGGGCAAGGGGTCTGGCAGGCTCCGGGGCAAATGGACTACGGAAGCCGAGAGGGGCCCGTCCGCGCCAAAACCCAAAACGCGCTGCGGCCTCCAGGGACACAGGGGACACAAGTGGCTGTGTGGCTTGCAGTGCCCGACCAGAGGGAGGGAGGTTGGCTGGCTGCTGAGGCGCAGCCGGTGTCAGCCCTTCGGGGAACTGCCCGTGGATGCTTCGGGAATGGGGGCTGCCAACTCAGAACCCCCGTTCCCTGTGGCTGCATCCGGCCAGGGGGCTCCAGGGTCGGGTGCGCCGCGGGCCTGGGGGGCTTCTTGCCTGTGTGCAGGGCTTCTACGCACAAGGTGGCACCTCATCCCGGCCCAAGGGTGGTGGCAGGAACCCAGGTGGCGCTCGGGGACTCAGCAGGGCCTGCCCCCGGGCCTGCCCGCAACACCTGATTGCCCGCGGGCTTGTCCGTCCACCCTCAAAAAGTTCTGCTGGGGCAGCCCTGACCGAGCTCCGAGCTTCTCGCCCTTGGACGGCCCCAGTGGGCTTCAGGAGTGGGTGTGTGCAGCTTCTTGCCTGTGTGCAGGGCTTCTACGCACAAGGTGGCACCTCATCCCAGCCCAAGGGTGGTGGTAGGAACCCAGGAGGCGCTTGGGGACTCAGCAGGGCCCGCCCCTGGGGCAAGGGGTCTGGCAGGCTCCGGGGCAAATGGACTACGGAAGCCGAGAGGGGCCCGTCCGCGCCAAAACCCAAAACGCGCTGCGGCCTCCAGGGACACAGGGGACACAAGTGGCTGTGTGGCTTGCAGTGCCCGACCAGAGGGAGGGAGGTTGTCTGGCTGCTGAGGCGCAGCCGGTGTCAGCCCTTCGGGGAACTGCCCGTGGATGCTTCGGGAATGGGGGCTGCCAACTCAGAACCCCCGTTCCCTGTGGCTGCAGCCAGCCTGGGGGCTCCAGGGTCGGGCGCGCCCGCGGGCCTGGGGGGCTTCTTGCCTGTGTGCAGGGCTTCTACGCACAAGGTGGCACCTCATCCCGGCACAAGGGTGGTGGCAGGAACCCAGGAGGCGCTCGGGGACTCAGCAGGGCCCGCCCCTGGGGCCAGGGGTCTGGCAGGCTCCGGGGGCAAATGGACTACGGAAGCCGAGAGGGGCCCGTCCGCGCCAAAACCCAAAACGCGCTGCGGCCTCCAGGGACACAGGGGACACAAGTGGCTGTGTGGCTTGCAGTGCCCGACCAGAGGGAGGGAGGTTGTCTGGCTGCAGAGGCGCAGCCGGTGTCAGCCCTTCGGGGAACTGCCCGTGGATGCTTCGGGAATGGGGGCTGCCAACTCAGAACCCCCGTTCCCTGTGGCTGCAGCCAGCCAGGGGGCTCCAGGGTCGGGCGCGCCCGCGGGCCTGGGGGGCTTCTTGCCTGTGTGCAGGGCTTCTACGCACAAGGTGGCACCTCATCCCGGCCCAAGGGTGGTGGCAGGAACCCAGGAGGCGCTCGGGGACTCAGCAGGGCCCGCCGCTGGGGCCAGGGATCTGGCAGGCTCCGGGGGCAAATGGACTACGGAAGCCGAGAGGGGCCCGTCCGCGCCAAAACCCAAAGCGCGCTGCGGCCTCCAGGGACACAGGGGACACAAGTGGCTGTGTGGCTTGTAGTGCCCGACCAGAGGGAGGGAGGTTGTCTGGCTGCTGAGGCGCAGCCGGTGTCAGCCCTTCAGGGAACTGCCCGTGGATGCTTCGGGAATGGGGGCTGCCAACTCAGAACCCCCGTTCCCTGTGGCTGCAGCCAGCCAGGGGGCTCCAGGGTCGGGCGCGCCCGCGGGCCTATGGGCTTCTTGCCTGTGTGCAGGGCTTCTACGCACAAGGTGGCACCACATCCCGGCCCAAGGGTGGTGGCAGGAACTCAGGAGGCACTCGGGGACTCAGCAGGGCCCGCCCCTGGGGCAAGGGGTCTGGCAGGCTCCGGGGCAAATGGACTACGGAAGCCGAGAGGGGCCCGTCCGCGCCAAAACCCAAAACGCGCTGCGGCCTCCAGGGACACAGGGGACACAAGTGGCTGTGTGGCTTGCAGTGCCCGACCAGAGGGAGGGAGGTTGTCTGGCTGCTGAGGCGCAGCAGGTGTCAGCCCTTCGGGGAACTGCCCGTGGATGCTTCAGGAATGGGGGCTGCCAACTCAGAACCCCCGTTCCCTGTGGCTGCAGCCAGCCAGGGGGCTCCAGGGTCGGGCGCGCCCGCGGGCCTGGGGGGCTTCTTGCCTGTGTGCAGGGCTTCTACGCACAAGGTGGCACCTCATCCCGGCCCAAGGGTGGTGGCAGGAACTCAGGAGGCGCTCGAGGACTCAGCAGGGCCCGCCTCTGGGGCCAGGGGTCTGGCAGGCTCCGGGGCAAATGGACTACGGAAGCCGAGAGGGGCCCGTCCGCGCCAAAACCCAAAATGCGCTGCGGCCTCCAGGGACAAAGGGGACACAAGTGGCTGTGTGGCTTGCAGTGCCCGACCAGAGGGAGGGAGGTTGTCTGGCTGCTGAGGCGCAGCCGGTGTCAGCCCTTCGGGGAACTGCCCGTGGATGCTTCGGGAATGGGGGCTGCCAACTCAGAACCCCCGTTCCCTGTGGCTGCAGCCAGCCAGGGGGCTCCAGGGTCGGGCGCGCCCGCGGGCCTGGGGGGCTTCTTGCCTGTGTGCAGGGCTTCTACGCACAAGGTGGCACCACATCCCGGCCCAAGGGTGGTGGCAGGAACTCAGGAGGCACTCAGGGCCTCAGCAGGGCCCGCCCCTGGGGCAAGGGGTCTGGCAGGCTCCGGGGCAAATGGACTACGGAAGCCGAGAGGGGCCCGTCCGCGCCAAAACCCAAAACGCGCTGCAGCCTCCAGGGACACAGGGGACACAAGTGGCTGTGTGGCTTGCAGTGCCCGACCAGAGGGAGGGAGGTTGTCTGGCTGCTGAGGCGCAGCCGGTGTCAGCCCTTCGGGGAACTGCCCGTGGATGCTTCGGGAATGGGGGCTGCCAACTCAGAACCCCCGTTCCCTGTGGCTGCAGCCAGCCAGGGGGCTCCAGGGTCGGGCGCGCCCGCGGGCCTAGGGGCTTCTTGCCTGTGTGCAGGGCTTCTACGCACAAGGTGGCACCACATCCCGGCCCAAGGGTGGTGGCAGGAACTCAGGAGGCACTCGGGGACTCAGCAGGGCCCGCCCCTGGGGCAAGGGGTCTGGCAGGCTCCGGGGCAAATGGACTACGGAAGCCGAGAGGGGCCCGTCCGCGCCAAAACCCAAAACGCGCTGCGGCCTCCAGGGACACAGGGGACACAAGTGGCTGTGTGGCTTGCAGTGCCCGACCAGAGGGAGGGAGGTTGTCCGGCTGCTGAGGCGCAGCAGGTGTCAGCCCTTCGGGGACCTGCCCGTGGATGCTTCGGGAATGGGGGCTGCCAACTCAGAACCCCCGTTCCCTGTGGCTGCAGCCAGCCAGGGGGCTCCAGGGTCGGGCACGCCCGCGGGCCTGGGGGGCTTCTTGCCTGTGTGCAGGGCTTCTACGCACAAGGTGGCACCACATCCCGGCCCAAGGGTGGTGGCAGGAACTCAGGAGGCACTCAGGGACTCAGCAGGGCCCGCCCCTGGGGCAAGGGGTCTGGCAGGCTCCGGGGCAAATGGACTACGGAAGCCGAGAGGGGCCCGTCCGCGCCAAAACCCAAAACGCGCTGCGGCCTCCAGGGACACAGGGGACACAAGTGGCTGTGTGGCTTGCAGTGCCCGACCAGAGGGAGGGAGGTTGGCTGGCTGCTGAGGCGCAGCCGGTGTCAGCCCTTCGGGGAACTGCCCGTGGATGCTTCGGGAATGGGGGCTGCCAACTCAGAACCCCCGTTCCCTGTGGCTGCATCCGGCCAGGGGGCTCCAGGGTCGGGTGCGCCGCGGGCCTGGGGGGCTTCTTGCCTGTGTGCAGGGCTGATACGCACAAGGTGGCACCTCATCCCGGCCCAAGGGTGGTGGCAGGAACCCAGGTGGCGCTCGGGGACTCAGCAGGGCCTGCCCCCGGGGCCTGCCCGCAACACCTGATTGCCCGCGGGCGTGTCCGTCCACCCTCAAAAAGTTCTGCTGGTGCAGCCCTGACCGAGCTCCGAGCTCCTCGCCCTTGGACGGTCCCAGTGGGCTTCAAGAGTGGGTGTGTGCAGCTTCTTGCCTGTGTGCAGGGCTTCTACGCACAAGGTGGCACCTCATCCCAGCCCAGGGTGGTGGTAGGAACCCAGGAGGCGCTTGGGGACTCAGCAGGGCCCGCCCCTGGGGCAAGGGGTCTGGCAGGCTCCGGGGCAAATGGACTACGGAAGCCGAGAGGGGCCCGTCCGCGCCAAAACCCAAAACGCGCTGCGGCCTCCAGGGACACAGGGGACACAAGTGGCTGTGTGGCTTGCAGTGCCCGACCAGAGGGAGGGAGGTTGTCTGGCTGCTGAGGCGCAGCCGGTGTCAGCCCTTCGGGGAACTGCCCGTGGATGCTTCGGGAATGGGGGCTGCCAACTCAGAACCCCCGTTCCCTGTGGCTGCAGCCAGCCAGGGGGCTCCAGGGTCGGGCGCGCCCGCGGGCCTGGGGGGCTTCTTGCCTGTGTGCAGGGCTTCTACGCACAAGGTGGCACCTCATCCCGGCCCAAGGGTGGTGGCAGGAACCCAGGAGGCGCTCGGGGACTCAGCAGGGCCCGCCCCTGGGGCAAGGGGTCTGGCAGGCTCCGGGGGCAAATGGACTACGGAAGCCGAGAGGGGCCCGTCCGCGCCAAAACCCAAAACGCGCTGCGGCCTCCAGGGACACAGGGGACACAAGTGGCTGTGTGGCTTGCAGTGCCCGACCAGAGGGAGGGAGGTTGTCTGGCTGCAGAGGCGCAGCCGGTGTCAGCCCTTCGGGGAACTGCCCGTGGATGCTTCGGGAATGGGGGCTGCCAACTCAGAACCCCCGTTCCCTGTGGCTGCAGCCAGCCAGGGGGCTCCAGGGTCGGGCGCGCCCGCGGGCCTAGGGGCTTCTTGCCTGTGTGCAGGGCTTCTACGCACAAGGTGGCACCACATCCCGGCCCAAGGGTGGTGGCAGGAACTCAGGAGGCACTCGGGGACTCAGCAGGGCCCGCCCCTGGGGCAAGGGGTCTGGCAGGCTCCGGGGCAAATGGACTACGGAAGCCGAGAGGGGCCCGTCCGCGCCAAAACCCAAAACGCGCTGCGGCCTCCAGGGACACAGGGGACACAAGTGGCTGTGTGGCTTGCAGTGCCCGACCAGAGGGAGGGAGGTTGTCTGGCTGCTGAGGCGCAGCCGGTGTCAGCCCTTCGGGGAACTGCCCGTGGATGCTTCGGGAATGGGGGCTGCCAACTCAGTACCCCCGTTCCCTGTGGCTGCAGCCAGCCAGGGGGCTCCAGGGTCGGGCGCGCCCGCGGGCCTGGGGGGCTTCTTGCCTGTGTGCAGGGCTTCTACGCACAAGGTGGCACCTCATCCCGGCCCAAGGGTGGTGGCAGGAACTCAGGAGGCGCTCGGGGACTCAGCAGGGCCCGCCTCTGGGGCCAGGGGTCTGGTAGGCTCCGGGGCAAATGGACTACGGAAGCCAAGAGGGGCCCGTCCGCGCCAAAACCCAAAATGCGCTGCGGCCTCCAGGGACAAAGGGGAGACATGTGGCTGTGTGGCTTGCAGTGCCCGACCAGAGGGAGGGAGGTTGTCTGGCTGCTGAGGCACAGCCGGTGTCAGCCCTTCGGGGAACTGCCCGTGGATGCTTCGGGAATGGGGGCTGCCAACTCAGAACCCCCGTTCCCTGTGGCTGCAGCCAGCCAGGGGGCTCCAGGGTCGGGCGCGCCCGCGGGCCTGGGGGGCTTCTTGCCTGTGTGCAGGGCTTCTACGCACAAGGTGGCACCACATCCCGGCCCAAGGGTGGTGGCAGGAACTCAGGAGGCACTCAGGGACTCAGCAGGGCCCGCCCCTGGGGCAAGGGGTCTGGCAGGCTCCGGGGCAAATGGACTACGGAAGCCGAGATGGGCCCGTCCGCGCCAAAACCCAAAATGCGCTGCGGCCTCCAGGGACACAGGGGACACAAGTGGCTGTGTGGCTTGCAGTGCCCGACCAGAGGGAGGGAGGTTGTCTGGCTGCTGAGGCGCAGCAGGTGTCAGCCCTTCGGGGAACTGCCCGTGGATGCTTCGGGAATGGGGGCTGCCAACTCAGAACCCCCGTTCCCTGTGGCTGCAGCCAGCCAGGGGGCTCCAGGGTCGGGCGCGCCCGCGGGCCTAGGGGCTTCTTGCCTGTGTGCAGGGCTTCTACGCACAAGGTGGCACCACATCCCGGCCCAAGGGTGGTGGCAGGAACTCAGGAGGCACTCGGGGACTCAGCAGGGCCCGCCCCTGGGGCAAGGGGTCTGGCAGGCTCCGGGGCAAATGGACTACGGAAGCCGAGAGGGGCCCGTCCGCGCCAAAACCCAAAACGCGCTGCGGCCTCCAGGGAGGGACACAGGGGACACAAGTGGCTGTGTGGCTTGCAGTGCCCGGCCAGAGGGAGGGAGGTTGGCTGGCTGCTGAGGCGCAGCAGGTGTCAGCCCTTCGGGAAGTGCCCGTGGATGCTTCGGGAATGGGGCCTGCCAACTCAGAACCCCCGTTCCCTGTGGCTGCAGCCGGCCAGGGGGCTCCAGGGTCGGGTGCGCCGCGGGCCTGGGGGGCTTCTTGCCTGTGTGCAGGGCTTCTACGCACAAGGTGGCACCTCATCCCGGCCCAAGGGTGGTGGCAGGAACCCAGGTGGCGCTCGGGGACTCAGCAGGGCCTGCCTCCGGGGCCTGCCCGCAACACCTGATTGCCCGCGGGCGTGTCCGTCCACCCTCAAAAAGTTCTGCTGGGACAGCCCTGACCGAGCTCCGAGCTCCTCGCCCTTGGACTGCCCCAGTGGGCTTCAGGAGTGGGTGTGTGCAGCTTCTTGCCTGTGTGCAGGGCTTCTACGCACAAGGTGGCACCACATCCCGGCCCAAGGGTGGTGGCAGGAACTCAGGAGGCACTCGGGGACTCAGCAGGGCCCGCCGCTGGGGCCAGGGGTCTGGCAGGCTCCGGGGGCAAATGGACTACGGAAGCCGAGAGGGGCCCGTCCGCGCCAAAACCCAAAACGCGCTGCGGCCTCCAGGGACAAAGGGGACACAAGTGGCTGTGTGGCTTGCAGTGCCCGACCAGAGGGAGGGAGGTTGTCTGGCTGCTGAGGCGCAGCCGGTGTCAGCCCTTTGGGGAACTGCCCGTGGATGCTTCGGGAATGGGGGCTGCCAACTCAGAACCCCCGTTCCCTGTGGCTGCAGCCAGCCAGGGGGCTCCAGGGTCGGGCGAGCCCGAGGGCCTGGGGGTCTTCTTGCCTGTGTGCAGGGCTTCTACGCACAAGGTGGCACCTCATCCCGGCCCAAGGGTGGTGGCAGGAACCCAGGAGGCGCTCGGGGACTCAGCAGGGCCCGCCCCTGGGGCCAGGGGTCTGGCAAGCTCCGGGGGCAAATGGACTACGGAAGCCGAGAGGGGCCCGTCCGCGCCAAAACCCAAAACGCGCTGCGGGCTCCAGGGAGGGACACAGGGGACACAAGTGGCTGTGTGGCTTGCAGTGCCCGACCAGAGGGAGGGAGGTTGGCTGGCTGCTGAGGCGCAGCAGGTGTCAGCCCTTCGGGAAGTGCCCGTGGATGCTTCGGGAATGGGGCCTGCCAACTCAGAACCCCCGTTCCCTTTGGCTGCATCCGGCCAGGGGGCTCCAGGGTCGGGTGCGCCGCGGGCCTGGGGGGCTTCTTGCCTGTGTGCAGGGCTTCTACGCACAAGGTGGCACCTCATCCCGGCCCAAGGGTGGTGGCAGGAACCCAGGTGGCGCTCGGGGACTCAGCAGGGCCTGCCTCCGGGGCCTGCCCGCAACACCTGATTGCCCGCGGGCGTGTCCGTCCACCCTCAAAAAGTTCTGCTGGGACAGCCCTGACCGAGCTCCGAGCTCCTCGCCCTTGGACTGCCCCAGTGGGCTTCAGGAGTGGGTGTGTGCAGCTTCTTGCCTGTGTGCAGGGCTTCTACGCACAAGGTGGCACCACATCCCGGCCCAAGGGTGGTGGCAGGAACTCAGGAGGCACTCGGGGACTCAGCAGGGCCCGCCGCTGGGGCCAGGGGTCTGGCAGGCTCCGGGGGCAAATGGACTACGGAAGCCGAGAGGGGCCCGTCCGCGCCAAAACCCAAAATGCGCTGCGGCCTCCAGGGACAAAGGGGACACATGTGGCTGTGTGGCTTGCAGTGCCCGACCAGAGGGAGGGAGGTTGTCTGGCTGCTGAGGCGCAGCCGGTGTCAGCCCTTCGGGGAACTGCCCGTGGATGCTTCGGGAATGGGGGCTGCCAACTCAGAACCCCCGTTCCCTGTGGCTGCAGCCAGCCAGGGGGCTCCAGGGTCGGGCGCGCCCGCGGGCCTGGGGGTCTTCTTGCCTGTGTGCAGGGCTTCTACGCACAAGGTGGCACCTCATCCCGGCCCAAGGGTGGTGGCAGGAACCCAGGAGGCGCTCGGGGACTCAGCAGGGCCCGCCCCTGGGGCCAGGGGTCTGGCAAGCTCCGGGGGCAAATGGACTACGGAAGCCGAGAGGGGCCCGTCCGTGCCAAAACCCAAAATGCGCTGCGGCCTCCAGGGACACAGGGGACACAAGTGGCTGTGTGGCTTGCAGTGCCCGACCAGAGGGAGGGAGGTTGGCTGGCTGCTGAGGCGCAGCAGGTGTCAGCCCTTCGGGAAGTGCCCGTGGATGCTTCGGGAATGGGGCTGCCAACTCAGAACCCCCGTTCACTGTGGCTGCAGCCGGCCAGGGGGCTCCAGGGTCGGGTGCGCCGCGGGCCTGGGGGGCTTCTTGCCTGTGTGCAGGGCTTCTACGCACAAGGTGGCACCTCATCCCGGCCCAAGGGTGGTGGCAGGAACCCAGGTGGTGCTCGGGGACTCAGCAGGGCCCGCCCCTGGGGCCTGCCCGCAACACCTGATTGCCCGCGGGCGTGTCCGTCCACCCTCAAAAAGTTCTGCTGGGACAGCCCTGACCGAGCTCCGAGCTCCTCGCCCTTGGACTGCCCCAGTGGGCTTCAGGAGTGGGTGTGTGCCAGCAGCAGCCCTCCCCACTCACCCACCTTGCGTCGGCCCTGCCCGACAAGCCCCTAGGGCCGGCGGGGCTTCCCAGGGGGCCTATTTGCAACGCCAGGAAGCGCAGGGCAGTCCGTGTGTGCGCGGCCTGGGGACACCTGCAGGAGTGTGTGCTCCCCCTTGGCCGGCTGCTGCGGCTAGCCAGCACCTGGGGGCTGTTGGCAGCGCCCCTGGGCAGCCTCCTAGAGCCAGGGGTCTGGCAGGCTCCGGGGGCAAATGGACTAAGGAAGCCGAGAGGGGCCCGTCCGCGCCAAAACCCAAAACGCGCTGCGGCCTCCAGGGAGGGACACAGGGGACACAAGTGGCTGTGTGGCGTGCAGTGCCCGACCAGAGGGAGGGAGGTTGGCTGGCTGCTGAGGCGCAGCAGGTGTCAGCCCTTCGGGAAGTGCCCGTGGATGCTTCGGGAATGGGGCCTGCCAACTCAGAACCCCCGTTCCCAGTGGCTGCATCCGGCCAGGGGGCTCCAGGGTCGGGAGCGCCGCGGGCCTGGGGGGCTTCTTGCCTGTGTGCAGGGCTTCTACGCACAAGGTGGCACCTCATCCCGGCCCAAGGGTGGTGGCAGGAACCCAGGTGGCGCTCGGGGACTCAGCAGGGCCTGCCCCCGGGGCCTGCCCGCACCACCTGATTGCCCGCGGGCGTGTCCGTCCACCCTCAAAAAGTTCTGCTGGGACAGCCCTGACCGAGCTCCGAGCTCCTCGCCCTTGGACTGCCCCAGTGGGCTTCAGGAGTGGGTGTGTGCAGCTTCTTGCCTGTGTGCAGGGCTTCTACGCACAAGGTGGCACCTCATCCCAGCCCAAGGGTGGTGGTAGGAACCCAGGAGGCGCTTGGGGACTCAGCAGGGCCCGCCCCTGGGGCCAGGGGTCTGGCAGGCTCCGGGTGCAAATGGACTACGGAAACCGAGAGCGGCCCGTCCGCGCCAAAACCCAAAACGCGCTGCGGCCTCCAGGGACACAGGGGACACAAGTGGCTGTGTGGCTTGCAGTGCCCGACCAGAGGGAGGGAGGTTGTCCGGCTGCTGAGGCGCAGCCGGTGTCAGCCCTTCGGGGAACGGCCCGTGGATGCTTCGGGAATGGGGGCTGCCAACTCAGAACCCCCGTTCCCTGTGGCTGCAGCCAGCCAGGGGGCTCCAGGGTCGGGCGTGCCCGCGGGCCTAGGGGCTTCTTGCCTGTGTGCAGGGCTTCTACGCACAAGGTGGCACCACATCCCGGCCCAAGGGTGGTGGCAGGAACTCAGCAGGCGCTCGGGGACTCAGCAGGGCCCGCCCCTGGGGCAAGGGGTCTGGCAGGCTCCGGGGCAAATGGACTACGGAAGCCGAGAGGGGCCCGTACGCGCCAAAACCCAAAACGCGCTGCGGCCTCCAGGGACACAGGGGACACAAGTGGCTGTGTGGCTTGCAGTGCCCGACCAGAGGGAGGGAGGTTGTCTGGCTGCTGAGGCGCAGCCGGTGTCAGCCCTTCGGGGAACTGCCCGTGGATGCTTCGGGAATGGGGGCTGCCAACTCAGAACCCCCGTTCCCTGTGGCTGCAGCCAGCCAGGGGGCTCCAGGGTCGGGCGCGCCCGCGGGCCTAGGGGCTTCTTGCCTGTGTGCAGGGCTTCTACGCACAAGGTGGCACCACATCCCGGCCCAAGGGTGGTGGCAGGAACTCAGCAGGCGCTCGGGGACTCAGCAGGGCCCGCCCCTGGGGCAAGGGGTCTGGCAGGCTCCGGGGCAAATGGACTACGGAAGCCGAGAGGGGCCCGTCCGCGCCAAAACCCAAAACGCGCTGCGGCCTCCAGGGACACAGGGGACACAAGTGGCTGTGTGGCTTGCAGTGCCCGACCAGAGGGAGGGAGGTTGTCTGGCTGCTGAGGCGCAGCCGGTGTCAGCCCTTCGGGAAGTGCCCGTGGATGCTTCGGGAATGGGGGCTGCCAACTCAGAACCCCCATTCCCTGTGGCTGCAGCCAGCCAGGGGGCTCCAGGGTCGGGCGAGCCCGAGGGCCTGGGGGTCTTCTTGCCTGTGTGCAGGGCTTCTACGCACAAGGTGGCACCTCATCCCGGCCCAAGGGTGGTGGCAGGAACCCAGGTGGCGCTCAGGGACTCAGCAGGGCCTGCCCCTGGGGCCAGCGGTCGGGCAGGCTCCGGGGGCAAATGGACTACGGAAGCCGAGAGGGGCCCGTCCGTGCCAAAACCCAAAACGCGCTGCGGCCTCCAGGGACACAGGGGACACAAGTGGCTGTGTGGCTTGCAGTGCCCGACCAGAGGGAGGGAGGTTGTCTGGCTGCTGAGGCGCAGCCGGTGTCAGCCCTTCGGGGAACTGCCCGTGGATGCTTCGGGAATGGGGGCTGCCAACTCAGAACCCCCATTCCCTGTGGCTGCAGCCAGCCAGGGGGCTCCAGGGTCGGGCGAGCCCGAGGGCCTGGGGGTCTTCTTGCCTGTGTGCAGGGCTTCTACGCACAAGGTGGCACCTCATCCCGGCCCAAGGGTGGTGGCAGGAACCCAGGAGGCGTTCGGGGACTCAGCAGGGCCTGCCCCTGGGGCCAGGGGTCTGGCAAGCTCCGGGGGCAAATGGACTACGGAAGCCGAGAGGGGCCCGTCCGCGCCAAAACCCAAAATGCGCTGCGGCCTCCAGGGACACAGGGGACACAAGTGGCTGTGTGGCTTGCAGTGCCCGACCAGAGGGAGGGAGGTTGTCTGGCTGCTGAGGCGCAGCCGGTGTCAGCCCTTCAGGGAACTGCCCGTGGATGCTTCGGGAATGGGGGCTGCCAACTCAGAACCCCCGTTCCCTGTGGCTGCAGCCAGCCAGGGGGCTCCAGGGTCGGGCGCGCCCGCGGGCCTATGGGCTTCTTGCCTGTGTGCAGGGCTTCTACGCACAAGGTGGCACCACATCCCGGCCCAAGGGTGGTGGCAGGAACTCAGGAGGCACTCGGGGACTCAGCAGGGCCCGCCCCTGGGGCAAGGGGTCTGGCAGGCTCCGGGGCAAATGGACTACGGAAGCCGAGAGGGGCCCGTCCGCGCCAAAACCCAAAACGCGCTGCGGCCTCCAGGGACACAGGGGACACAAGTGGCTGTGTGGCTTGCAGTGCCCGACCAGAGGGAGGGAGGTTGTCTGGCTGCTGAGGCGCAGCCGGTGTCAGCCCTTCGGGGAACTGCCCGTGGATGCTTCGGGAATGGGGGCTGCCAACTCAGTACCCCCGTTCCCTGTGGCTGCAGCCAGCCAGGGGGCTCCAGGGTCGGGCGCGCCCGCGGGCCTGGGGGGGCTTCTTGCCTGTGTGCAGGGCTTCTACGCACAAGGTGGCACCTCATCCCGGCCCAAGGGTGGTGGCAGGAACTCAGGAGGCGCTCGAGGACTCAGCAGGGCCCGCCTCTGGGGCCAGGGGTCTGGCAGGCTCCGGGGCAAATGGACTACGGAAGCCGAGAGGGGCCCGTCCGCGCCAAAACCCAAAATGCGCTGCGGCCTCCAGGGACAAAGGGGACACAAGTGGCTGTGTGGCTTGCAGTGCCCGACCAGAGGGAGGGAGGTTGTCTGGCTGCAGAGGCGCAGCCGGTGTCAGCCCTTCGGGGAACTGCCCGTGGATGCTTCGGGAATGGGGGCTGCCAACTCAGAACCCCCGTTCCCTGTGGCTGCAGCCAGCCAGGGGGCTCCAGGGTCGGGCGCGCCCGCGGGCCTGGGGGGCTTCTTGCCGGTGTGCAGGGCTTCTACGCACAAGGTGGCACCACATCCCGATCCAAGGGTGGTGGCAGGAACTCAGGAGGCACTCAGGGCCTCAGCAGGGCCCGCCCCTGGGGCCAGGGGTCTGGCAGGCTCCGGGGCAAATGGACTACGGAAGCCGAGAGGGGCCCGTCCGCGCCAAAACCCAAAACGCGCTGCGGCCTCCAGGGACACAGGGGACACAAGTGGCTGTGTGGCTTGCAGTGCCCGACCAGAGGGAGGGAGGTTGTCTGGCTGCTGAGGCGCAGCCGGTGTCAGCCCTTCGGGGAACTGCCCGTGGATGCTTCGGGAATGGGGGCTGCCAACTCAGAACCCCCGTTCCCTGTGGCTGCATCCGGCCAGGGGGCTCCAGGGTCGGGTGCGCCGCGGGCCTGGGGGGCTTCTTGCCTGTGTGCAGGGCTTCTACGCACAAGGTGGCACCTCATCCCGGCCCAAGGGTGGTGGCAGGAACCCAGGTGGCGCTCGGGGACTCAGCAGGGCCTGCCCCCGGGGCCTGCCCGCAACACCTGATTGCCCGCGGGCGTGTCCGTCCACCCTCAAAAAGTTCTGCTGGGGCAGCCCTGACCGAGCTCCGAGCTCCGAGCTCCTCGCCCTTGGACGGCCCCAGTGGGCTTCAGGAGTGGGTGTGTGCAGCTTCTTGCCTGTGTGCAGGGCTTCTACGCACAAGGTGGCACCTCATCCCAGCCCAAGGGTGGTGGTAGGAACCCAGGAGGCGCTTGGGGACTCAGCAGGGCCCGCCCCTGGGGCCAGGGGTCTGGCAGGCTCCGGGGGCAAATGGACTACGGAAGCCGAGAGGGGCCCGTCCGCGCCAAAACCCAAAACGCGTTGCGGCCTCCAGGGACACAGGGGACACAAGTGGCTGTGTGGCTTGCAGTGCCCGACCAGAGGGAGGGAGGTTGTCTGGCTACAGAGGCACAGCCGGTGTCAGCCCTTCGGGGAACTGCCCGTGGATGCTTCGGGAATGGGGGCTGCCAACTCAGAACCCCCGTTCCCTGTGGCTGCAGCCAGCCAGGGGGCTCCAGGGTCGGGCGCGCCCGCGGGCCTGGGGGGCTTCTTGCCTGTGTGCAGGGCTTCTACGCACAAGGTGGCACCTCATCCCGTCCCAAGGGTGGTGGCAGGAACCCAGGAGGCGCTCGGGGACTCAGCAGGGCCCGCCCCTGGGACCAGGGTTCTGGTAGGCTCCGGGGGCAAATGGACTACGGAAGCCGAGAGGGGCCCGTCCGCGCCAAAACCCAAAATGCGCTGCGGCCTCCAGCGACACAGGGGACACAAGTGGCTGTGTGGCTTGCAGTGCCCGACCAGAGGGAGGGAGGTTGGCTGGCTGCTGAGGCGCAGCAGGTGTCAGCCCTTCGGGAAGTGCCCGTGGATGCTTCGGGAATGGGGCTGCCAACTCAGAACCCCCGTTCACTGTGGCTGCATCAGGCCAGGGGGCTCCAGGGTCGGGTGCGCCGCGGGCCTGGGGGGCTTCTTGCCTGTGTGCAGGGCTTCTACGCACAAGGTGGCACCTCATCCCGGCCCAAGGGTGGTGGCAGGAACCCAGGTGGCGCTCGGGGACTCAGCAGGGCCTGCCCCCGGGGCCTGCCCGCAACACCTGATTGCCCGCGGGCGTGTCCGTCCACCCTCAAAAAGTTCTGCTGGGACAGCCCTGACCGAGCTCCGAGCTTCTCGCCCTTGGACTGCCCCAGTGGGCTTCAGGAGTGGGTGTGTGCCAGCAGCAGCCCTCCCCACTCACCCACCTTGCGTCGGCCCTGCCCGACAAGCCCCTAGGGCGGGCGGGGCTTCCCAGGGGGCCTATTTGCAACGCCAGGAAGCGCAGGGCAGTCCGTGTGTGCGCGGCCTGGGGACACCTGCAGGAGTGTGTGCTCCCCCTTGGCCGGCTGCTGCGGCTAGCCAGCACCTGGGGGCTGTTGGCAGCGCCCCTGGGCAGCCTCCTAGAGCCAGGGGTCTGGCAGGCTCCGGGGGCAAATGGACTACGGAAGCCGAGAGGGGCCCGTCCGCGCCAAAACCCAAAACGCGCTGCGGGCTCCAGGGAGGGACACAGGGGACACAAGTGGCTGTGTGGTGTGCAGTGCCCGACCAGAGGGAGGGAGGTTGGCTGGCTGCTGAGGCGCAGCAGGTGTCATCCCTTCGGGAAGTGCCCGTGGATGCTTCGGGAATGGGGCCTGCCAACTCAGAACCCCCGTTCACTGTGGCTGCATCCGGCCAGGGGGCTCCAGGGTCGGGTGCGCCGCGGGCCTGGGGGGGGCTTCTTGCCTGTGTGCAGGGCTTCTACGCACAAGGTGGCACCTCATCCCGGCCCAAGGGTGGTGGCAGGAACCCAGGTGGCGCTCGGGGACTCAGCAGGGCCTGCCCCCGGGGCCTGCCCGCACCACCTGATTGCCCGCGGGCGTGTCCGTCCACCCTCAAAAAGTTCTGCTGGGACAGCCCTGACTGAGCTCCGAGCTCATCGCCCTTGGACCGCCCCAGTGGGCTTCAGGAG
Source organism: Lepus europaeus (assembly GCF_033115175.1). Lineage (NCBI taxonomy): Eukaryota > Metazoa > Chordata > Mammalia > Lagomorpha > Leporidae > Lepus > Lepus europaeus. The sequence goes on along the minus strand of NW_026909167.1, from coordinate 6,539,982 downwards.
TGGGTGTGTGCCAGCAGCAGCCCTCCCCAGTCAACCACCATGCATCGGCCCCACCCGACAAGCCCCTAGGGCCGGCGGGGCTTCCCAGGGGGCGTATTTGCAATGCCGGGAAGCGCGGGGCAATTCGTGTGTGCGGCCCGGGGACACCCGCAGGTGTGTGTGCTCCCCCCGTGGCCGGCCGAGGCGGCTAGCCAGCACCTGGGGGCTGTTGGCAGCGCCCCTGGGCAGCCTCCTAGAGCCAGGGGTCTGGCAGGCTCCGGGGGCAAATGGACTACGGAAGCCGAGAGGGGCCCTTCCGCGCCAAAACCCAAAACGCGCTGCGGGCTCCATGGAGGGACACAGGGGACACAAGTGGCTGTGTGGCTTGCAGTGCCCGAACAGAGGGAGGGAGGTTGGCTGGCTGCTGAGGCGCAGCAGGTGTCAGCCCTTCGGGAAGTGCCCGTGGATGCTTCGGGAATGGGGGCTGCCAACTCAGAACCCCCGTTCCCTGTGGCTGCATCCGGCCAGGGGGCTCCAGGGTCGGGTGCGCCGCGGGCCTGGGGGGCTTCTTGCCTGTGTGCAGGGCTTCTACGCACAAGGTGGCACTTCATCCCGGCCCAAGGGTGGTGGCAGGAACCCAGGTGGCGCTCGGGGACTCAGCAGGGCCTGCCCCCGGGGCCTGCCCGCAACACCTGATTGCCCGCGGGCGTGTCCGTCCACCCTCAAAAAGTTCTGCTGGGGCAGCCCTGACCGAGCTCCGAGCTCCGAGCTCCTCGCCCTTGGACGGCCCCAGTGGGCTTCAGGAGTGGGTGTGTGCAGCTTCTTGCCTGTGTGCAGGGCTTCTACGCACAAGGTGGCACCACATCCCGGCCCAAGGGTGGTGGCAGGAACTCAGCAGGCGCTCGGGGACTCAGCAGGGCCCGCCCCTGGGGCAAGGGGTCTGGCAGGCTCCGGGGCAAATGGACTACGGAAGCCGAGAGGGGCCCGTACGCGCCAAAACCCAAAACGCGCTGCGGCCTCCAGGGACACAGGGGACACAAGTGGCTGTGTGGCTTGCAGTGCCCGACCAGAGGGAGGGAGGTTGTCTGGCTGCTGAGGCGCAGCCGGTGTCAGCCCTTCGGGGAACTGCCCGTGGATGCTTCGGGAATGGGGGCTGCCAACTCAGAACCCCCGTTCCCTGTGGCTGCAGCCAGCCAGGGGGCTCCAGGGTCGGGCGCGCCCGCGGGCCTAGGGGCTTCTTGCCTGTGTGCAGGGCTTCTACGCACAAGGTGGCACCACATCCCGGCCCAAGGGTGGTGGCAGGAACTCAGCAGGCGCTCGGGGACTCAGCAGGGCCCGCCCCTGGGGCAAGGGGTCTGGCAGGCTCCGGGGCAAATGGACTACGGAAGCCGAGAGGGGCCCGTCCGCGCCAAAACCCAAAACGCGCTGCGGCCTCCAGGGACACAGGGGACACAAGTGGCTGTGTGGCTTGCAGTGCCCGACCAGAGGGAGGGAGGTTGTCTGGCTGCTGAGGCGCAGCCGGTGTCAGCCCTTCGGGAAGTGCCCGTGGATGCTTCGGGAATGGGGGCTGCCAACTCAGAACCCCCATTCCCTGTGGCTGCAGCCAGCCAGGGGGCTCCAGGGTCGGGCGAGCCCGAGGGCCTGGGGGTCTTCTTGCCTGTGTGCAGGGCTTCTACGCACAAGGTGGCACCTCATCCCGGCCCAAGGGTGGTGGCAGGAACCCAGGTGGCGCTCAGGGACTCAGCAGGGCCTGCCCCTGGGGCCAGCGGTCGGGCAGGCTCCGGGGGCAAATGGACTACGGAAGCCGAGAGGGGCCCGTCCGTGCCAAAACCCAAAACGCGCTGCGGCCTCCAGGGACACAGGGGACACAAGTGGCTGTGTGGCTTGCAGTGCCCGACCAGAGGGAGGGAGGTTGTCTGGCTGCTGAGGCGCAGCCGGTGTCAGCCCTTCGGGGAACTGCCCGTGGATGCTTCGGGAATGGGGGCTGCCAACTCAGAACCCCCATTCCCTGTGGCTGCAGCCAGCCAGGGGGCTCCAGGGTCGGGCGAGCCCGAGGGCCTGGGGGTCTTCTTGCCTGTGTGCAGGGCTTCTACGCACAAGGTGGCACCTCATCCCGGCCCAAGGGTGGTGGCAGGAACCCAGGAGGCGTTCGGGGACTCAGCAGGGCCTGCCCCTGGGGCCAGGGGTCTGGCAAGCTCCGGGGGCAAATGGACTACGGAAGCCGAGAGGGGCCCGTCCGCGCCAAAACCCAAAATGCGCTGCGGCCTCCAGGGACACAGGGGACACAAGTGGCTGTGTGGCTTGCAGTGCCCGACCAGAGGGAGGGAGGTTGTCTGGCTGCTGAGGCGCAGCCGGTGTCAGCCCTTCAGGGAACTGCCCGTGGATGCTTCGGGAATGGGGGCTGCCAACTCAGAACCCCCGTTCCCTGTGGCTGCAGCCAGCCAGGGGGCTCCAGGGTCGGGCGCGCCCGCGGGCCTATGGGCTTCTTGCCTGTGTGCAGGGCTTCTACGCACAAGGTGGCACCACATCCCGGCCCAAGGGTGGTGGCAGGAACTCAGGAGGCACTCGGGGACTCAGCAGGGCCCGCCCCTGGGGCAAGGGGTCTGGCAGGCTCCGGGGCAAATGGACTACGGAAGCCGAGAGGGGCCCGTCCGCGCCAAAACCCAAAACGCGCTGCGGCCTCCAGGGACACAGGGGACACAAGTGGCTGTGTGGCTTGCAGTGCCCGACCAGAGGGAGGGAGGTTGTCTGGCTGCTGAGGCGCAGCCGGTGTCAGCCCTTCGGGGAACTGCCCGTGGATGCTTCGGGAATGGGGGCTGCCAACTCAGTACCCCCGTTCCCTGTGGCTGCAGCCAGCCAGGGGGCTCCAGGGTCGGGCGCGCCCGCGGGCCTGGGGGGGCTTCTTGCCTGTGTGCAGGGCTTCTACGCACAAGGTGGCACCTCATCCCGGCCCAAGGGTGGTGGCAGGAACTCAGGAGGCGCTCGAGGACTCAGCAGGGCCCGCCTCTGGGGCCAGGGGTCTGGCAGGCTCCGGGGCAAATGGACTACGGAAGCCGAGAGGGGCCCGTCCGCGCCAAAACCCAAAATGCGCTGCGGCCTCCAGGGACAAAGGGGACACAAGTGGCTGTGTGGCTTGCAGTGCCCGACCAGAGGGAGGGAGGTTGTCTGGCTGCAGAGGCGCAGCCGGTGTCAGCCCTTCGGGGAACTGCCCGTGGATGCTTCGGGAATGGGGGCTGCCAACTCAGAACCCCCGTTCCCTGTGGCTGCAGCCAGCCAGGGGGCTCCAGGGTCGGGCGCGCCCGCGGGCCTGGGGGGCTTCTTGCCGGTGTGCAGGGCTTCTACGCACAAGGTGGCACCACATCCCGATCCAAGGGTGGTGGCAGGAACTCAGGAGGCACTCAGGGCCTCAGCAGGGCCCGCCCCTGGGGCCAGGGGTCTGGCAGGCTCCGGGGCAAATGGACTACGGAAGCCGAGAGGGGCCCGTCCGCGCCAAAACCCAAAACGCGCTGCGGCCTCCAGGGACACAGGGGACACAAGTGGCTGTGTGGCTTGCAGTGCCCGACCAGAGGGAGGGAGGTTGTCTGGCTGCTGAGGCGCAGCCGGTGTCAGCCCTTCGGGGAACTGCCCGTGGATGCTTCGGGAATGGGGGCTGCCAACTCAGAACCCCCGTTCCCTGTGGCTGCATCCGGCCAGGGGGCTCCAGGGTCGGGTGCGCCGCGGGCCTGGGGGGCTTCTTGCCTGTGTGCAGGGCTTCTACGCACAAGGTGGCACCTCATCCCGGCCCAAGGGTGGTGGCAGGAACCCAGGTGGCGCTCGGGGACTCAGCAGGGCCTGCCCCCGGGGCCTGCCCGCAACACCTGATTGCCCGCGGGCGTGTCCGTCCACCCTCAAAAAGTTCTGCTGGGGCAGCCCTGACCGAGCTCCGAGCTCCGAGCTCCTCGCCCTTGGACGGCCCCAGTGGGCTTCAGGAGTGGGTGTGTGCAGCTTCTTGCCTGTGTGCAGGGCTTCTACGCACAAGGTGGCACCTCATCCCAGCCCAAGGGTGGTGGTAGGAACCCAGGAGGCGCTTGGGGACTCAGCAGGGCCCGCCCCTGGGGCCAGGGGTCTGGCAGGCTCCGGGGGCAAATGGACTACGGAAGCCGAGAGGGGCCCGTCCGCGCCAAAACCCAAAACGCGTTGCGGCCTCCAGGGACACAGGGGACACAAGTGGCTGTGTGGCTTGCAGTGCCCGACCAGAGGGAGGGAGGTTGTCTGGCTACAGAGGCACAGCCGGTGTCAGCCCTTCGGGGAACTGCCCGTGGATGCTTCGGGAATGGGGGCTGCCAACTCAGAACCCCCGTTCCCTGTGGCTGCAGCCAGCCAGGGGGCTCCAGGGTCGGGCGCGCCCGCGGGCCTGGGGGGCTTCTTGCCTGTGTGCAGGGCTTCTACGCACAAGGTGGCACCTCATCCCGTCCCAAGGGTGGTGGCAGGAACCCAGGAGGCGCTCGGGGACTCAGCAGGGCCCGCCCCTGGGACCAGGGTTCTGGTAGGCTCCGGGGGCAAATGGACTACGGAAGCCGAGAGGGGCCCGTCCGCGCCAAAACCCAAAATGCGCTGCGGCCTCCAGCGACACAGGGGACACAAGTGGCTGTGTGGCTTGCAGTGCCCGACCAGAGGGAGGGAGGTTGGCTGGCTGCTGAGGCGCAGCAGGTGTCAGCCCTTCGGGAAGTGCCCGTGGATGCTTCGGGAATGGGGCTGCCAACTCAGAACCCCCGTTCACTGTGGCTGCATCAGGCCAGGGGGCTCCAGGGTCGGGTGCGCCGCGGGCCTGGGGGGCTTCTTGCCTGTGTGCAGGGCTTCTACGCACAAGGTGGCACCTCATCCCGGCCCAAGGGTGGTGGCAGGAACCCAGGTGGCGCTCGGGGACTCAGCAGGGCCTGCCCCCGGGGCCTGCCCGCAACACCTGATTGCCCGCGGGCGTGTCCGTCCACCCTCAAAAAGTTCTGCTGGGACAGCCCTGACCGAGCTCCGAGCTTCTCGCCCTTGGACTGCCCCAGTGGGCTTCAGGAGTGGGTGTGTGCCAGCAGCAGCCCTCCCCACTCACCCACCTTGCGTCGGCCCTGCCCGACAAGCCCCTAGGGCGGGCGGGGCTTCCCAGGGGGCCTATTTGCAACGCCAGGAAGCGCAGGGCAGTCCGTGTGTGCGCGGCCTGGGGACACCTGCAGGAGTGTGTGCTCCCCCTTGGCCGGCTGCTGCGGCTAGCCAGCACCTGGGGGCTGTTGGCAGCGCCCCTGGGCAGCCTCCTAGAGCCAGGGGTCTGGCAGGCTCCGGGGGCAAATGGACTACGGAAGCCGAGAGGGGCCCGTCCGCGCCAAAACCCAAAACGCGCTGCGGGCTCCAGGGAGGGACACAGGGGACACAAGTGGCTGTGTGGTGTGCAGTGCCCGACCAGAGGGAGGGAGGTTGGCTGGCTGCTGAGGCGCAGCAGGTGTCATCCCTTCGGGAAGTGCCCGTGGATGCTTCGGGAATGGGGCCTGCCAACTCAGAACCCCCGTTCACTGTGGCTGCATCCGGCCAGGGGGCTCCAGGGTCGGGTGCGCCGCGGGCCTGGGGGGGCTTCTTGCCTGTGTGCAGGGCTTCTACGCACAAGGTGGCACCTCATCCCGGCCCAAGGGTGGTGGCAGGAACCCAGGTGGCGCTCGGGGACTCAGCAGGGCCTGCCCCCGGGGCCTGCCCGCACCACCTGATTGCCCGCGGGCGTGTCCGTCCACCCTCAAAAAGTTCTGCTGGGACAGCCCTGACTGAGCTCCGAGCTCATCGCCCTTGGACCGCCCCAGTGGGCTTCAGGAGTGGGTGTGTGCCAGCAGCAGCCCTCCCCAGTCAACCACCATGCATCGGCCCCACCCGACAAGCCCCTAGGGCCGGCGGGGCTTCCCAGGGGGCGTATTTGCAATGCCGGGAAGCGCGGGGCAATTCGTGTGTGCGGCCCGGGGACACCCGCAGGTGTGTGTGCTCCCCCCGTGGCCGGCCGAGGCGGCTAGCCAGCACCTGGGGGCTGTTGGCAGCGCCCCTGGGCAGCCTCCTAGAGCCAGGGGTCTGGCAGGCTCCGGGGGCAAATGGACTACGGAAGCCGAGAGGGGCCCTTCCGCGCCAAAACCCAAAACGCGCTGCGGGCTCCATGGAGGGACACAGGGGACACAAGTGGCTGTGTGGCTTGCAGTGCCCGAACAGAGGGAGGGAGGTTGGCTGGCTGCTGAGGCGCAGCAGGTGTCAGCCCTTCGGGAAGTGCCCGTGGATGCTTCGGGAATGGGGGCTGCCAACTCAGAACCCCCGTTCCCTGTGGCTGCATCCGGCCAGGGGGCTCCAGGGTCGGGTGCGCCGCGGGCCTGGGGGGCTTCTTGCCTGTGTGCAGGGCTTCTACGCACAAGGTGGCACTTCATCCCGGCCCAAGGGTGGTGGCAGGAACCCAGGTGGCGCTCGGGGACTCAGCAGGGCCTGCCCCCGGGGCCTGCCCGCAACACCTGATTGCCCGCGGGCGTGTCCGTCCACCCTCAAAAAGTTCTGCTGGGGCAGCCCTGACCGAGCTCCGAGCTCCGAGCTCCTCGCCCTTGGACGGCCCCAGTGGGCTTCAGGAGTGGGTGTGTGCAGCTTCTTGCCTGTGTGCAGGGCTTCTACGCACAAGGTGGCACCTCATCCCAGCCCAAGGGTGGTGGTAGGAACCCAGGAGGCGCTTGGGGACTCAGCAGGGCCCGCCCCTGGGGCCAGGGGTCTGGCAGGCTCCGGGGGCAAATGGACTACGGAAGCCGAGAGGGGCCCGTCCGCGCCAAAACCCAAAACGCGCTGCGGCCTCCAGGGACACAGGGGACACAAGTGGCTGTGTGGCTTGCAGTGCCCGACCAGAGGGAGGGAGGTTGTCTGGCTGCAGAGGCACAGCCGGTGTCAGCCCTTCGGGGAACTGCCCGTGGATGCTTCGGGAATGGGGGCTGCCAACTCAGAACCCCCGTTCCCTGTGGCTGCAGCCAGCCAGGGGGCTCCAGGGTCGGGCGCGCCCGCGGGCCTGGGGGGCTTCTTGCCTGTGTGCAGGGCTTCTACGCACAAGGTGGCACCTCATCCCGTCCCAAGGGTGGTGGCAGGAACCCAGGAGGCGCTCGGGGACTCAGCAGGGCCCGCCCCTGGGACCAGGGTTCTGGTAGGCTCCGGGGGCAAATGGACTACGGAAGCCGAGAGGGGCCCGTCCGCGCCAAAACCCAAAATGCGCTGCGGCCTCCAGCGACACAGGGGACACAAGTGGCTGTGTGGCTTGCAGTGCCCGACCAGAGGGAGGGAGGTTGTCTGGCTGCTGAGGCGCAGCAGGTGTCAGCCCTTCGGGAAGTGCCCGTGGATGCTTCGGGAATGGGGCTGCCAACTCAGAACCCCCGTTCACTGTGGCTGCATCAGGCCAGGGGGCTCCAGGGTCGGGTGCGCCGCGGGCCTGGGGGGCTTCTTGCCTGTGTGCAGGGCTTCTACGCACAAGGTGGCACCTCATCCCGGCCCAAGGGTGGTGGCAGGAACCCAGGTGGCGCTCGGGGACTCAGCAGGGCCTGCCCCCGGGGCCTGCCCGCAACACCTGATTGCCCGCGGGCGTGTCCGTCCACCCTCAAAAAGTTCTGCTGGGACAGCCCTGACCGAGCTCCGAGCTCCTCGCCCTTGGACTGCCCCAGTGGGCTTCAGGAGTGGGTGTGTGCCAGCAGCAGCCCTCCCCACTCACCCACCTTGCGTCGGCCCTGCCCGACAAGCCCCTAGGGCGGGCGGGGCTTCCCAGGGGGCCTATTTGCAACGCCAGGAAGCGCAGGGCAGTCCGTGTGTGCGCGGCCTGGGGACACCTGCAGGAGTGTGTGCTCCCCCTTGGCCGGCTGCTGCGGCTAGCCAGCACCTGGGGGCTGTTGGCAGCGCCCCTGGGCAGCCTCCTAGAGCCAGGGGTCTGGCAGGCTCCGGGGGCAAATGGACTACGGAAGCCGAGAGGGGCCCGTCCGCGCCAAAACCCAAAACGCGCTGCGGCCTCCAGGGAGGGACACAGGGGACACAAGTGGCTGTGTGGCGTGCAGTGCCCGACCAGAGGGAGGGAGGTTGGCTGGCTGCTGAGGCGCAGCAGGTGTCATCCCTTCGGGAAGTGCCCGTGGATGCTTCGGGAATGGGGCCTGCCAACTCAGAACCCCCGTTCACTGTGGCTGCATCCGGCCAGGGGGCTCCAGGGTCGGGTGCGCCGCGGGCCTGGGGGGGCTTCTTGCCTGTGTGCAGGGCTTCTACGCACAAGGTGGCACCTCATCCCGGCCCAAGGGTGGTGGCAGGAACCCAGGTGGCGCTCGGGGACTCAGCAGGGCCTGCCCCCGGGGCCTGCCCGCACCACCTGATTGCCCGCGGGCGTGTCCGTCCACCCTCAAAAAGTTCTGCTGGGACAGCCCTGACTGAGCTCCGAGCTCATCGCCCTTGGACCGCCCCAGTGGGCTTCAGGAGTGGGTGTGTGCCAGCAGCAGCCCTCCCCAGTCAACCACCATGCATCGGCCCCACCCGACAAGCCCCTAGGGCCGGCGGGGCTTCCCAGGGGGCGTATTTGCAATGCCGGGAAGCGCGGGGCAGTTCGTGTGTGCGGCCCGGGGACACCCGCAGGAGTGTGTGCTCCCCCCGTGGCCGGCCGAGGCGGCTAGCCAGCACCTGGGGGCTGTTGGCAGCGCCCCTGGGCAGCCTCCTAGAGCCAGGGGTCTGGCAGGCTCCGGGGGCAAATGGACTACGGAAGCCGAGAGGGGCCCTTCCGCGCCAAAACCCAAAACGCGCTGCGGGCTCCAGGGAGGGACACAGGGGACACAAGTGGCTGTGTGGCTTGCAGTGCCCGAACAGAGGGAGGGAGGTTGGCTGGCTGCTGAGGCGCAGCAGGTGTCAGCCCTTCGGGAAGTGCCCGTGGATGCTTCGGGAATGGGGCCTGCCAACTCAGAACCCCCGTTCCCTGTGGCTGCATCCGGCCAGGGGGCTCCAGGGTCGGGTGCGCCGCGGGCCTGGGGGGCTTCTTGCCTGTGTGCAGGGCTTCTACGCACAAGGTGGCACTTCATCCCGGCCCAAGGGTGGTGGCAGGAACCCAGGTGGCGCTCGGGGACTCAGCAGGGCCTGCCCCCGGGGCCTGCCCGCAACACCTGATTGCCCGCGGGCGTGTCCGTCCACCCTCAAAAAGTTCTGCTGGGACAGCCCTGACCGAGCTCCGAGCTCCTCGCCCTTGGACTGCCCCAGTGGGCTTCAGGAGTGGGTGTGTGCAGCTTCTTGCCTGTGTGCAGGGCTTCTACGCACAAGGTGGCACCTCATCCCAGCCCAAGGGTGGTGGTAGGAACCCAGGAGGCGCTTGGGGACTCAGCAGGGCCCGCCCATGGGGCCAGGGGTCTGGCAGGCTCCGGGTGCAAATGGACTACGGAAACCGAGAGCGGCCCGTCCGCGCCAAAACCCAAAATGCGCTGCGGCCTCCAGGGACACAGGGGACACAAGTGGCTGTGTGGCTTGCAGTGCCCGACCAGAGGGAGGGAGGTTGTCTGGCTGCTGAGGCGCAGCCGGTGTCAGCCCTTCGGGGAACTGCCCGTGGATGCTTCGGGAATGGGGGCTGCCAACTCAGAACCCCCGTTCCCTGTGGCTGCAGCCAGCCAGGGGGCTCCAGGGTCGGGCGCGCCCGCGGGCCTAGGGGCTTCTTGCCTGTGTGCAGGGCTTCTACGCACAAGGTGGCACCACATCCCGGCCCAAGGGTGGTGGCAGGAACTCAGCAGGCGCTCGGGGACTCAGCAGGGCCCGCCCCTGGGGCCAGGGGTCTGGCAGGCTCCGGGGCAAATGGACTACGGAAGCCGAGAGGGGCCCGTCCGCGCCAAAACCCAAAACGCACTGCGGCCTCCAGGGACACAGGGGACACAAGTGGCTGTGTGGCTTGCAGTGCCCGACCAGAGGGAGGGAGGTTGTCTGGCTGCTGAGGCGCAGCCGGTGTCAGCCCTTCGGGGAACTGCCCGTGGATGCTTCGGGAATGGGGGCTGCCAACTCAGAACCCCCGTTCCCTGTGGCTGCAGCCAGCCAGGGGGCTCCAGGGTCGGGCGCGCCCGCGGGCCTCGGGGGCTTCTTGCCTGTGTGCAGGGCTTCTACGCACAAGGTGGCACCTCATCCCGGCCCAAGGGTGGTGGCAGGAACCCAGGAGGCGCTCGGGGACTCAGCAGGGCCCGCCGCTGGGGCCAGGGGTCTGGCAGGCTCCGGGGGCAAATGGACTACGGAAGCCGAGAGGGGCCCGTCCGCGCCAAAACCCAAAACGCGCTGCGGCCTCCAGGGACACAGGGGACACAAGTGGCTGTGTGGCTTGCAGTGCCCGGCCAGAGGGAGGGAGGTTGTCTGGCTGCTGAGGCGCAGCCGGTGTCAGCCCTTCGGGGAACTGCCCGTGGATGCTTCGGGAATGGGGGCTGCCAACTCAGAACCCCCGTTCCCTGTGGCTGCAGCCAGCCAGGGGGCTCCAGGGTCGGGCGCGCCCGCGGGCCTATGGGCTTCTTGCCTGTGTGCAGGGCTTCTACGCACAAGGTGGCACCACATCCCGGCCCAAGGGTGGTGGCCGGAACTCAGGAGGCACTCGGGGACTCAGCAGGGCCCGCCCCTGGGGCAAGGGGTCTGGCAGGCTCCGGGGCAAATGGACTACGGAAGCCGAGAGGGGCCCGTCCGCGCCAAAACCCAAAACGCGCTGCGGCCTCCAGGGACACAGGGGACACAAGTGGCTGTGTGGCTTGCAGTGCCCGACCAGAGGGAGGGAGGTTGTCTGGCTGCTGAGGCACAGCCGGTGTCAGCCCTTCGGGGAACTGCCCGTGGATGCTTCGGGAATGGGGGCTGCCAACTCAGAACCCCCGTTCCCTGTGGCTGCAGCCAGCCAGGGGGCTTCAGGGTCGGGCGCGCCCGCGGGCCTGGGGGGGCTTCTTGCCTGTGTGCAGGGCTTCTACGCACAAGGTGGCACCTCATCCCGGCCCAAGGGTGGTGGCAGGAACTCAGGAGGCGCTCGAGGACTCAGCAGGGCCCGCCTCTGGGGCCAGGGGTCTGGCAGGCTCCGGGGCAAATGGACTACGGAAGCCGAGAGGGGCCCGTCCGCGCCAAAACCCAAAATGCGCTGCGGCCTCCAGGGACAAAGGGGACACAAGTGGCTGTGTGGCTTGCAGTGCCCGACCAGAGGGAGGGAGGTTGTCTGGCTGCAGAGGCGCAGCCGGTGTCAGCCCTTCGGGGAACTGCCCGTGGATGCTTCGGGAATGGGGGCTGCCAACTCAGAACCCCCGTTCCCTGTGGCTGCAGCCAGCCAGGGGGCTCCAGGGTCGGGCGCGCCCGCGGGCCTGGGGGGCTTCTTGCCTGTGTGCAGGGCTTCTACGCACAAGGTGGCACCTCATCCCAGCCCAAGGGTGGTGGCAGGAACTCAGGAGGCGCTCGGGGACTCAGCAGGGCCCGCCTCTGGGGCCAGGGGTCTGGCAGGCTCCGGGGCAAATGGACTACGGAAGCCGAGAGGGGCCCGTCCGCGCCAAAACCCAAAACGCGCTGCGGGCTCCAGGGAGGGACACAGGGGACACAAGTGGCTGTGTGGCTTGCAGTGCCCGACCAGAGGGAGGGAGGTTGTCTGGCTGCTGAGGCGCAGCCGGTGTCAGCCCTTCGGGAAGTGCCCGTGGATGCTTCGGGAATGGGGGCTGCCAACTCAGAACCCCCATTCCCTGTGGCTGCAGCCAGCCAGGGGGCTCCAGTGTCGGGCGAGCCCGAGGGCCTGGGGGTCTTCTTGCCTGTGTGCAGGGCTTCTACGCACAAGGTGGCACCTCATCACGGCCCAAGGGTGGTGGCAGGAACCCAGGTGGCGCTCAGGGACTCAGCAGGGCCTGCCCCTGGGGCCAGCGGTCTGGCAGGCTCCGGGGGCAAATGGACTACGGAAGCCGAGAGGGGCCCGTCCGCGCCAAAACCCAAAACGCGCTGCGGCCTCCAGGGACACAGGGGACACAAGTGGCTGTGTGGCTTGCAGTGCCCGACCAGAGGGAGGGAGGTTGTCTGGCTGCTGAGGCGCAGCCGGTGTCAGCCCTTCGGGGAACTGCCCGTGGATGCTTCGGGAATGGGGGCTGCCAACTCAGAACCCCCATTCCCTGTGGCTGCAGCCAGCCAGGGGGCTCCAGGGTCGGGCGAGCCCGAGGGCCTGGGGGTCTTCTTGCCTGTGTGCAGGGCTTCTACGCACAAGGTGGCACCTCATCCCGGCCCAAGGGTGGTGGCAGGAACCCAGGAGGCGTTCGGGGACTCAGCAGGGCCTGCCCCTGGGGCCAGGGGTCTGGCAAGCTCCGGGGGCAAATGGACTACGGAAGCCGAGAGGGGCCCGTCCGCGCCAAAACCCAAAATGCGCTGCGGCCTCCAGGGACACAGGGGACACAAGTGGCTGTGTGGCTTGCAGTGCCCGACCAGAGGGAGGGAGGTTGTCGGGCTGCTGAGGCGCAGCCGGTGTCAGCCCTTCAGGGAACTGCCCGTGGATGCTTCGGGAATGGGGGCTGCCAACTCAGAACCCCCGTTCCCTGTGGCTGCAGCCAGCCAGGGGGCTCCAGGGTCGGGCGCGCCCGCGGGCCTATGGGCTTCTTGCCTGTGTGCAGGGCTTCTACGCACAAGGTGGCACCACATCCCGGCCCAAGGGTGGTGGCAGGAACTCAGGAGGCACTCGGGGACTCAGCAGGGCCCGCCCCTGGGGCAAGGGGTCTGGCAGGCTCCGGGGCAAATGGACTACGGAAGCCGAGAGGGGCCCGTCCGCGCCAAAACCCAAAACGCGCTGCGGCCTCCAGGGACACAGGGGACACAAGTGGCTGTGTGGCTTGCAGTGCCCGACCAGAGAGAGGGAGGTTGTCTGGCTGCTGAGGCGCAGCCGGTGTCAGCCCTTCGGGGAACTGCCCGTGGATGCTTCGGGAATGGGGGCTGCCAACTCACTACCCCCGTTCCCTGTGGCTGCAGCCAGCCAGGGGGCTCCAGGGTCGGGCGCGCCCGCGGGCCTGGGGGGCTTCTTGCCTGTGTGCAGGGCTTCTACGCACAAGGTGGCACCTCATCCCGGCCCAAGGGTGGTGGCAGGAACTCAGGAGGCGCTCGAGGACTCAGCAGGGCCCGCCTCTGGGGCCAGGGGTCTGGCAGGCTCCGGGGCAAATGGACTACGGAAGCCGAGAGGGGCCCGTCCGCGCCAAAACCCAAAATGCGCTGCGGCCTCCAGGGACAAAGGGGACACAAGTGGCTGTGTGGCTTGCAGTGCCCGACCAGAGGGAGGGAGGTTGTCTGGCTGCAGAGGCGCAGCCGGTGTCAGCCCTTCGGGGAACTGCCCGTGGATGCTTCGGGAATGGGGGCTGCCAACTCAGAACCCCCGTTCCCTGTGGCTGCAGCCAGCCAGGGGGCTCCAGGGTCGGGCGCGCCCGCGGGCCTGGGGGGCTTCTTGCCTGTGTGCAGGGCTTCTACGCACAAGGTGGCACCACATCCCGGCCCAAGGGTGGTGGCAGGAACTCAGGAGGCACTCAGGGACTCAGCAGGGCCCGCCCCTGGGGCAAGGGGTCTGGCAGGCTCCGGGGCAAATGGACTACGGAAGCCGAGAGGGGCCCGTCCGCGCCAAAACCCAAAACGCGCTGTGGCCTCCAGGGACACAGGGGACACAAGTGGCTGTGTGGCTTGCAGTGCCCGACCAGAGGGAGGGAGGTTGTCTGGCTGCTGAGGCGCAGCCGGTGTCAGCCCTTCGGGGAACTGCCCGTGGATGCTTCGGGAATGGGGGCTGCCAACTCAGAACCCCCGTTCCCTGTGGCTGCATCCGGCCAGGGGGCTCCAGGGTCGGGTGCGCCGCGGGCCTGGGGGGCTTCTTGCCTGTGTGCAGGGCTTCTACGCACAAGGTGGCACTTCATCCCGGCCCAAGGGTGGTGGCAGGAACCCAGGTGGCGCTCGGGGACTCAGCAGGGCCTGCCCCCGGGGCCTGCCCGCAACACCTGATTGCCCGCGGGCGTGTCCGTCCACCCTCAAAATGTTCTGCTGGGGCAGCCCTGACCGAGCTCCGAGCTCCTCGCCCTTGGACGGCCCCAGTGGGCTTCAGGAGTGGGTGTGTGCAGCTTCTTGCCTGTGTGCAGGGTTTCTACGCACAAGGTGGCACCTCATCCCAGCCCAAGGGTGGTGGTAGGAACCCAGGAGGCGCTTGGGGACTCAGCAGGGCCCGCCCCTGGGGCCAGGGGTCTGGCAGGCTCCGGGGGCAAATGGACTACGGAAGCCGAGAGGGGCCCGTCCGCGCCAAAACCCAAAACGCGCTGCGGCCTCCAGGGACACAGGGGACACAAGTGGCTGTGTGGCTTGCAGTGCCCGACCAGAGGGAGGGAGGTTGTCTGGCTGCTGAGGCGCAGCCGGTGTCAGCCCTTCGGGGAACTGCCCGTGGATGCTTCGGGAATGGGGGCTGCCAACTCAGAACCCCCGTTCCCTGTGGCTGCAGCCAGCCAGGGGGCTCCAGGGTCGGGCGCGCCCGCGGGCCTGGGGGGCTTCTTGCCTGTGTGCAGGGCTTCTACGCACAAGGTGGCACCTCATCCCGTCCCAAGGGTGGTGGCAGGAACCCAGGAGGCGCTCGGGGACTCAGCAGGGCCCGCCCCTGGGACCAGGGTTCTGGTAGGCTCCGGGGGCAAATGGACTACGGAAGCCGAGAGGGGCCCGTCCGCGCCAAAACCCAAAATGCGCTGCGGCCTCCAGCGACACAGGGGACACAAGTGGCTGTGTGGCTTGCAGTGCCCGACCAGAGGGAGGGAGGTTGTCTGGCTGCTGAGGCGCAGCAGGTGTCAGCCCTTCGGGAAGTGCCCGTGGATGCTTCGGGAATGGGGCTGCCAACTCAGAACCCCCGTTCACTGTGGCTGCATCAGGCCAGGGGGCTCCAGGGTCGGGTGCGCCGCGGGCCTGGGGGGCTTCTTGCCTGTGTGCAGGGCTTCTACGCACAAGGTGGCACCTCATCCCGGCCCAAGGGTGGTGGCAGGAACCCAGGTGGCGCTCGGGGACTCAGCAGGGCCTGCCCCCGGGGCCTGCCCGCAACACCTGATTGCCCGCGGGCGTGTCCGTCCACCCTCAAAAGTTCTGCTGGGACAGCCCTGACCGAGCTCCGAGCTCCTCGCCCTTGGACTGCCCCAGTGGGCTTCAGGAGTGGGTGTGTGCCAGCAGCAGCCCTCCCCACTCACCCACCTTGCGTCGGCCCTGCCCGACAAGCCCCTAGGGCGGGCGGGGCTTCCCAGGGGGCCTATTTGCAACGCCAGGAAGCGCAGGGCAGTCCGTGTGTGCGCGGCCTGGGGACACCTGCAGGAGTGTGTGCTCCCCC
This sequence comes from Lepus europaeus, assembly GCF_033115175.1. Taxonomy (NCBI): domain Eukaryota; kingdom Metazoa; phylum Chordata; class Mammalia; order Lagomorpha; family Leporidae; genus Lepus; species Lepus europaeus. The sequence goes on along the minus strand of NW_026909167.1, from coordinate 6,524,678 downwards.
TTGGCCGGCTGCTGCGGCTAGCCAGCACCTGGGGGCTGTTGGCAGCGCCCCTGGGCAGCCTCCTAGAGCCAGGGGTCTGGCAGGCTCCGGGGGCAAATGGACTACGGAAGCCGAGAGGGGCCCGTCCGCGCCAAAACCCAAAACGCGCTGCGGCCTCCAGGGAGGGACACAGGGGACACAAGTGGCTGTGTGGCGTGCAGTGCCCGACCAGAGGGAGGGAGGTTGGCTGGCTGCTGAGGCGCAGCAGGTGTCATCCCTTCGGGAAGTGCCCGTGGATGCTTCGGGAATGGGGCCTGCCAACTCAGAACCCCCGTTCACTGTGGCTGCATCCGGCCAGGGGGCTCCAGGGTCGGGTGCGCCGCGGGCCTGGGGGGGCTTCTTGCCTGTGTGCAGGGCTTCTACGCACAAGGTGGCACCTCATCCCGGCCCAAGGGTGGTGGCAGGAACCCAGGTGGCGCTCGGGGACTCAGCAGGGCCTGCCCCCGGGGCCTGCCCGCACCACCTGATTGCCCGCGGGCGTGTCCGTCCACCCTCAAAAAGTTCTGCTGGGACAGCCCTGACTGAGCTCCGAGCTCATCGCCCTTGGACCGCCCCAGTGGGCTTCAGGAGTGGGTGTGTGCCAGCAGCAGCCCTCCCCAGTCAACCACCATGCATCGGCCCCACCCGACAAGCCCCTAGGGCCGGCGGGGCTTCCCAGGGGGCGTATTTGCAATGCTGGGAAGCGCGGGGCAGTTCGTGTGTGCGGCCCGGGGACACCCGCAGGTGTGTGTGCTCCCCCCGTGGCCGGCCGAGGCGGCTAGCCAGCACCTGGGGGCTGTTGGCAGCGCCCCTGGGCAGCCTCCTAGAGCCAGGGGTCTGGCAGGCTCCGGGGGCAAATGGACTACGGAAGCCGAGAGGGGCCCTTCCGCGCCAAAACCCAAAACGCGCTGCGGGCTCCAGGGAGGGACACAGGGGACACAAGTGGCTGTGTGGCTTGCAGTGCCCGAACAGAGGGAGGGAGGTTGGCTGGCTGCTGAGGCGCAGCAGGTGTCAGCCCTTCGGGAAGTGCCCGTGGATGCTTCGGGAATGGGGCCTGCCAACTCAGAACCCCCGTTCCCTGTGGCTGCATCCGGCCAGGGGGCTCCAGGGTCGGGTGCGCCGCGGGCCTGGGGGGCTTCTTGCCTGTGTGCAGGGCTTCTACGCACAAGGTGGCACTTCATCCCGGCCCAAGGGTGGTGGCAGGAACCCAGGTGGCGCTCGGGGACTCAGCAGGGCCTGCCCCCGGGGCCTGCCCGCAACACCTGATTGCCCGCGGGCGTGTCCGTCCACCCTCAAAAAGTTCTGCTGGGACAGCCCTGACCGAGCTCCGAGCTCCTCGCCCTTGGACTGCCACAGTGGGCTTCAGGAGTGGGTGTGTGCAGTTCTTGCCTGTGTGCAGGGCTTCTACGCACAAGGTGGCACCTCATCCCAGCCCAAGGGTGGTGGTAGGAACCCAGGAGGCGCTTGGGGACTCAGCAGGGCCCGCCCATGGGGCCAGGGGTCTGGCAGGCTCCGGGTGCAAATGGACTACGGAAACCGAGAGCGGCCCGTCCGCGCCAAAACCCAAAACGCGCTGCGGCCTCCAGGGACACAGGGGACACAAGTGGCTGTGTGGCTTGCAGTGCCCGACCAGAGGGAGGGAGGTTGTCTGGCTGCAGAGGCGCAGCCGGTGTCAGCCCTTCGGGGAACTGCCCGTGGATGCTTCGGGAATGGGGGCTGCCAACTCAGAACCCCCGTTCCCTGTGGCTGCAGCCAGCCAGGGGGCTCCAGGGTCGGGCGCGCCCGCGGGCCTAGGGGCTTCTTGCCTGTGTGCAGGGCTTCTACGCACAAGGTGGCACCACATCCCGGCCCAAGGGTGGTGGCAGGAACTCAGGAGGCACTCGGGGACTCAGCAGGGCCCGCCCCTGGGGCAAGGGGTCTGGCAGGCTCCGGGGCAAATGGACTACGGAAGCCGAGAGGGGCCCGTCCGCGCCAAAACCCAAAATGCGCTGCGGCCTCCAGGGAGGACACAGGGGACACAAGTGGCTGTGTGGCTTGCAGTGCCCGACCAGAGGGAGGCAGGGAGGGAGGGAGGGAGGGAGGGAGTCTGGCTGCTGAGGCGCAGCCGCCACCAGCCCTTCGGGGAACTGGCAGCGGAGGCTTGGGCAGTGGGGGCTGCCCACTCAGACATCCCGTTCCCTGGGGCTGTAGCGGGGCTGCAGGTTCGGGCGCGCCCGCGGGTCTTGTGGGCTTTTTGACTGTGGGTGGGGCTTCCACGCACAAGGTGGCACCTCATCCCGGCCCAAGGGTGGTGGCAGGAACCCAGCAGGTGCTGGGGCACGCAAGAGGGTGAGCCCCCCCGGGCCTTTAGGCAACACTGGAAGGCCCCTGGGGCATATCGGTCCACCCTCGGGATGCCCTGCTGGGACAGCCCCCGTGCCCGAGCTCCGAGCTCTTCGCCCTTGGACCGTACCCCAGTGGGCTTCAGGAGTGGGTGTGTGCCAGCAGCAGCCCTCCCCACTCACCCACCGTGCGTCGGACCCGCCCGACAAGCCACTGCAAGTATTAGACTTGCAGTGCCCGACCAGAGGGAGGCAGGGAGGGAGGGAGGGAGGGAGGGAGTCTGGCTGCTGAGGCGCAGCCGCCACCAGCCCTTCGGGGAACTGGCAGCGGAGGCTTGGGCAGTGGGGGCTGCCCACTCAGACATCCCGTTCCCTGGGGCTGTAGCGGGGCTGCAGGTTCGGGCGCGCCCGCGGGCCTTGTGGGCTTCTTGCCTGTGGGTGGGGCTTCCACGCACAAGGTGGCACCTCATCCCGGCCCAAGGGTGGTGGCAGGAACCCAGCAGGTGCTGGGGCACGCAAGAGGGTGAGCCCCCCTGGGCCTTTAGGCAACACTGGAAGGCCCCTGGGGCGTATCGGTCCACCCTCGGGAGGCCCTGCTGGGACAGCCCCCGTGCCCGAGCTCCGAGCTCTTCGCCCTTGGACCGTACCCCAGTGGGCTTCAGGAGTGGGTGTGTGCCAGCAGCAGCCCTCCCCACTCACCCACCGTGCGTCGGACCCGCCCGACAAGCCACTGCAAGTATTAGACTTGCAGTGCCCGACCAGAGGGAGGCAGGGAGGGAGGGAGGGAGGGAGGCTGGCTGCTGAGGCGCAGCTGGTGCCAACCCTTCGGTTAACTGCCAGAGGAGGCACCTGTAGCGCTGGCACCATGGGTTCTAGTCCATGTCTGTGGCCAGATTCTGTCCTGGTTGCTCCTCCTGTAGTCCAGCTTTCTGCTGTGTTCCATGAGTGTAGTGGAGGATGGCCCAAGTACTTGGGCCCTGCACCCATGGGAGACCAGAAGGATGCACCTGGCTCCTGGCTTAGGATCTTTGCAGCACCAGCCACAGCAGCTATTTGGGTGTGAACCAATGGAAGGAAGACCTTTCTCCCTGTCTCTCTCTTTCACTATGTCTGTGAGAAAAAAAAATAATTAAAATAAAAAGGATTACAACCACATATTGTACAGCTCATGCATGTGTTCATCTAACTCCAAGGATTCTCTCGAACATGTTTAGCAGCCACACACTGTGTACTAGGAAGAAAATGTCTTTGCTTTGGCAGAAATCTTATTCTCCACAGTCACATTTGGCCATCTTTACAAACCTGCCTGGGAGGCCAGCACCACAGCTCATTTGGTTAATCTTCCACCTGCGGCGCTGGCACCCCAGGTTCTAGTCCTGGTTGGGGTGCTGGATTCTGTCCTGGTTGCTCCTCTTCCAGTCCAGCTTTCTGCTGTGGCATGGGAAGGCAGTGGAAGATGGCCCAAGTCCTTGAGCCCCTGCACCCATGTAGGAGAACTGAAAGAAGCTCCTAGCTGCTGGCTTCAGATTGGTTCAGTTCTGGCTGTCGCAGCCAATAGGGGAGGAAACCATCAGAGGAAGACCTCTCTCTCTGTCTCTCTGTCTCTCTCTCTGCCTCTCTATGTAACTCTGATTTTCAAATAAGTCAATAAATCTTTAAACAAATAAAATAAAATAAATAAAACTGGAACTAATATTGTTGGATGCATTTAGAAGTCTCAGGCCAAGATGAGACTTTTCTGTAAAGGAAGATCCATTCATAGGATTCTATTTCAATTGTATTGTCATAAACTCATCAGAGATTGGTGTATCTTCTTGTATTCTCACCAAAATACAGTGTAGAAACTAAGGAGACCAAGCTGGGGAGAGAGGAGATATTGCATTGCAGTCTTTCCCAGTATTCCTAGATGACTCTAATCATGAATCTCCACATATTTTGGAATAGCTTGCCACCAATCCTACTCACAAGCACCTGAAGAGTGACCAAAGACCAAGAGGGGGAGCCCTTTTCTTATACAAGGTCAGGTAGAAGAGGGCTTGAGTACTGTATCTCACAAGCACAGATGTCACTCTAAGGTAAGTGACATGTCCATGTGTCTACACACACACACCAGATCTCTAGGATTTTTTCATCTAAAAATTCCATTTCTACTGAATAGCATACCCCCCCACCATCCATAACTACCCTTCTACTTTATGCTTCTCATATTCTATTTTTTAAAAAAGATTTATTTTATTTAATTGAAAGAGTTACAGAGAGAGGTGGAGCCAGAGAGCGATCTTCCATCCACTGGTTCACTCCCCAAATGACCACAACAGCTAGAGCTGAGCCAATCTGAAGCCAGGAGCCAGGAGCTCTGGAAGCTTCTTCCAGATCTCCCACACAGGTGCAGGGGACCAAGGACTTGGGCCATCTTCTACTGCTTCCCCAGGCCATAACAGAGAGCTGGGTCAGAAGTGGAATAGCCAGGAATTGAATAGGCACCCATATGGATTGCCGACACTGCAGGTGGGGCTTTAAACTACTGCACTACAGCACTGGCCTCTCTGACTACTTTAAATACTTCATATGTTGGAAACCTTGTCCTTGGGGGACTGATAGTTGTGGCTAATTTCACTTAGGAAAATAACCTCACTGTTCATCCATGGCATAGAATTTTCTTTTCTTCTGTGCCTGCATAACTTTCCACTGTTGAGTGCAGGCCACACTAGAAGTCTTGGCTACAGTGAATTATGCTGTGGCAAATAGTGCTAATACCTTATTTATATTGAACTTTAAATAACTTTAGATATATAATCAGAACTGAGATTATCAGATCATATAAAAATTTTATTTTCAATGTAATGAAGAACAAACTGTTTTCTGTGGTGGTTGCATCATTTTACATTACCACCGACACTGGACATGTAGCTGAAAATCTTTCTATCTTCATCAAATTATGCACCTGGGTTTTTTGTTTGTTTGTTTTTAAAGAACAGGAGCAGGAGGTCTTATTGGCCATTACTGGCCATGGTTATGAAGATCCCTCTGCATTTGCACTCAAGGTGAATCAGCATTGGGCTTCATTGTCAGTGTGGTGAAATTGCCCATCACCCAGGGAGAAGTGTATGACTCCGTTAAATACATTTTCAACTTCCTGCAGTGGTTCTAAAGCCAGGTCTGGAGGTATCCTAACCCCATCTGGCTATTAATACTCTTTCTGTTCCAGGTAACTTTCTGTTAGCAAGGTGGAGCAGAGATTTCTGTGTGAACATTTCTCTAGCTTAGGATTCACATAAAACATGAGTGCCAGCACAACATTCCTCTTCCCATTCTGCCGTCATGACCTAGATTGCAGGCCTAACAGGCTGACCCAGATTTTAATTCTTCCAATAAATTGTTCCTAGATGGGACAGGACACCCTACATGAGGCTCCCAAAAAATACCCACAAAAGGGGAAGTAGTGTTGCAATGCCCAAATGGGATCAGAGTGGTGACCTTGCCTAGAGTTTCCTTCTTCGGGACAACCCATGTCACCATGGGATGCTTCCTGCCCAAATGCCCGAGGTGTCAATAGCAAGAGCTGAGTCAATATCTCAGTTATAAAGTATTCACATCCAGGAAATCTTGAGTCTGGGCCCCTGGAAAGTCAGGACAAAGCAGCAGAACAGATGGCTTTCTCTAGTGGGGCTTCAGCGAAGAAAGCTTAGACACCCTGAGTTCCAGGTCCTATTGTAGACTTTCCTCAAGAAATTGATTTCATTTCTTGGGATCCTCTTTCATGGGATTCCTCAGCAGAAAAGACCTCTCCAAAGTCTCATCCTCCATCTGCCTCATGCCATGTCCATAGTCACACACATATATGCCACATTGCCCAATCTGAAAACCCCAGGGAGTTTCCAGGTATAATCCGAACCCAGCTTTGCAGAGACAAACTGAGATCCAGGAGGGTTCCCTCTACCCTCTCAGTTATGTGACCCTGAAATATCACCATACCTCCTAAAGACTCCATAGTCTGGGCAATGGCAAGTAGAATGGCAATTGCTGGGATCTGGAGGTGGTGAAATGATAAAAAAACTTTCATTCAATGGGTAGAGAGTTTCAGTCTCATAAGGAAAAACAGTTCTGAATATTGGTCCCACAGCAATGTGCATATACTCAATACTACTCAACCATACACTCAGAAATACTTAAGATGATAAAATTCATCAGCTATATTTTTTTTGTCAGGACCACACTAACAGTACATTTTAAAAGTGGTCAAATGGGGGCTAGAGCTGTGGCACAACAGGTTAAAGCCCTGGCCTGCAATGTCAGCATCCCACAAGGGTGCCGGTTCAAGTCCTGGGTGCTCCACTTCGCATCCAACTCTCTGATAATGTGCCTGGGAAAGCAGAGGAAGATGGCCCAAATACTTGGGCCCCTTCACCCACATGGGGGACCTGGAAGAAACTCCTGGCTCCTGGATTCAGATTGGCCTAGCTCGGCCCACTCTGGGCATTTGGGGAGTGAACCAGCAGATGAAGATCTCTTTCTGTCTACCTCTCTTTCTCTAACTCTGCCTTTCAAATAAACAACACAGCTCTTTTAAAAAAAAAAAGTTGATTTGAAAAGTGGCCAAATACACATCTCATAAAAGTTAATGTTATGCTTTCTCAGAAGTGCAGTTAATACTTATTAATTTTGTATAATCGCTTATATTTGCCCATTTTCAAAATAGTAACATCCCTGATTCCATTTTGCTGAGTTGCTATGTCATTTTTTTTTTGAAATAAGAATCAGATGCAATCCTCTCTCACTAAAGACACTGATGACAGAGTGCAGAAGCCATGTTCTGTGTGGGTGTGGCCTGGGTTCCCTCCCTCCTGGCTGTGTTTGAGGGAAACATAATGTGGTCACCACTGGGCATCTTACACTTAGGTGGAAGCAGGTGTGCCTTGAGCTGAACACAGAGATGTCCATAGCCAGGGCTAAATCCTGGGCCCTATACATTCCCTCCTAAAATGTGCACCCCTGAGCCCCAACTCCTCATGCACCAACAATGCCACAGCAGGAAGAACAAGCATGACCCTTGCCCCTGCAGCAGGAGCTAGTTCTATCCTCACTTACCACTTGCACTGACAGGTGGGATGGATCCCTCCCTGAAGAAGTCCTGGAATGATGCTCTCAGTAGAAGACATGGATTTGTGCCAGGGAAATGCATCAAAGCTGGAGGATCATACAAGTCCAACCCCATTTCTGCATAACAAAATATTTCTTCTGTTGTGTTCCTTGGAGTAAAAGTTTTCTATTTGATTTTTTTCTTTTTATTCACCATTTTCTACATCTTGAAAATCAATTGATTCTTCTTCATTGTTCTATGTGTTTTTTGAATTCCTCATTTTGTTTCCATATTATTCTTGATATTCTTGCGTGTTCCTCTGTGTACTTTTCTAGGTTGAACAACATGCATACCCAACCTCAGATCATCAGAATATATAAGCAAATGTTGACAGCTCTGAAGAGATAAACAGCAAGGGAACAAGCAGAACATATCAATACTCCACTTTCAACACAGAATAGAATACCTAGGTGGGAAATCAGTAAAGAATGGTAGATTTGAACAATATTATAAATCAACTTTTCCTAACAGTTACACAGAGAGCATTCTACCTGGCAGAGGCAGAACATGTGTTCTTCTCAACAGCTGTCTAAAGTCTCCAGGTGGGATCATCTGTTAATTCAGAAAATATGCATCAACAACATTTAGAAAATTGGAGTCATATCATTGTCTTTCATAACTCTAATAGAATAAAAACAGAAATCAATTCCAGAAAAATGGGAAAAGTCACACATATGTGGATGTCAATCCACACAGTGTCAAACAGCCATTGGCTTGAAGAGGAAATCAAAAAGGAAATCAGAGAATATTTCAGTGGGTACATTTTGAGTTTTGACCTGGGATCCATAGCCACAATCACAATCCTCAAGTCCAGGCTTGGTACAAAGAGAAACCAGGTGGACATGGAAGGTCACCAGCAGAAAAGCTCTCTGAACACTGAGAACCATGGGGATCTTTAAACAGAGCAGGCAGAAGTCTTCTTACTGCCCACAACAAATTAAGGAGACCAGGATGCTGATGCTTATGACTGAGTTCAAAGGCAGATTGCAAATTCATATATATTTTCTATACAATATAAACATTTCATAGTCGGCTGAGCTTTATTTTATAAATGGAATGATTGCACATAAGCTCCTTCATTAACATTTAGTAAATAGTTCAGTTTGTTCATTCAACAAATGATCTTCACATGTCAGTCACTAGACACTATTCTAAGTATTTGGGATGGAGCAGCAAAAAGACACACAATCAGGAAGGCTGCTTTTTAATAGGTCACACACTAGATTTGAGAAAATGAATGAAAATTCACACTGATGCTATAATAAGTACTATAAAAACATAAGTATGTACAAAGAATGGGGATATAAAGAAACTGCTTTGAGGGTCGGCACCGCAGCTCAATAGGCTAATCCTCCACCTTGCAGTGCCGGCACACTGGGTTCTAGTCCTGTTCAGGGCACCGGATACTGTCCTGGTTGCCCCTCTTCCAGGCCAGCTCTCTGCTGTGGCCAGGGAGTACAGTGGAGGATGGCCCAAGTGCTTGGGCCCTGCACCCCATGGGAGACCAGCATAAGCACCTGGCTCCTGCCTTTGAGTAGGCGTGGTGCACCAGCCACAGCAGCCATTGGAGGGTGAACCAATGGCAAAGGAAGACCTTTCTCTCTGTCTCTTTCTCTCACTGTCCACTCTGCCTGTCAAAAAAGAAAAAAAAGAAACTGCTTTGAGTACTCTGAACAAATCAATCCACTTCTTCCTAAAGTGTAATATCCCCCAGATGCTTGATCCTGAAGGGAGATATTTTAGAGATTCATTTATTTTGCTGAAAGGCAGAGTGAGAAGGGAGATACACATACACAGGGGAGGGATAAAGAGAGAGATTTCCATTCACTGGTTCCCTCTCCTAAATGGCTTCAACAGTTGAACCTGGGCCAGACTGAAGCCAGAAGTCAAGAACCCCATCTGAGTATTTCATGTGGGTGGCAAGGAGTCAAGTAATCAGGCCATTATCTGCGAATTCCTAGGCACAGGTTAGGAGATTGGATCAGAAAGAACACAGCTAGAATTCAAGTTGGCACTCTGATAGGGGATGCAGGCATCATAAGTGATAGTTTAATGTGCTGTACCACAATGCCAGTCCCAGCAAGTGAGTTTTATGTTCATGTTCTCGATGATTATTTCCTATTGTAGATTTGCACTGGAACCTGTGAGCTAAACTGCAGTGGAAGGTGAAGAAAAGTCTATTTTCCAGAGAACAAATGTAGGTTTCAGTCAGATTTGTTCTTGGAGGATATTTAACACATCTCAGGTTGTTTCTTTGCTTGTCTTTTCTTCCAAATGTTCCAGTGTCTCAGGCTCTTTCACATATTAGTCTCCTTCTTGTGCTCCCCTCTCTGGATGGTCTGTTCCCAGGGCTCTTGTTTTCTCACCTATTAACATCCTCCCACTGTCTCTAACTCTCCTCATGGTGTAAATGAGGGCATAGGCTTTTGACTTGATGCAGGAAAAGTGCCACACATGCTACTTTAGCAGCCTCCATGTGATATCACTTATCACGTCCAGCTTTTGCATGACATGGGTAAGCTCCAGTGCAACAAAACAGCCCAACATGGACTGACCCAACAAAAAGCCCACAGACAAGTCACACACCATTCAGCGGAGATGCGCATATTTATAGATCAAGACACTAAGCATATTGCAAACCCTCAGCAATGATGTCAATGCTGCATCCCAGAATCCTTTCAACAGAAGGATAAGACTCAGGGAGATGCTCTAATTCAAGCTGTTGTAAGCAAGTATCTTTCTTAGACAAATACTGAAATTACAGGAATGTCTACTATGCAGGTCTTCATGCTTCACCAACATCCACCAACTTTTCAAAGTTTGGTTCACACTCTAAACTGTCATAGTAAATGTTACTATTGTCTGACATTTGGTGACAGTGTGCATACTCAATGTGAGATTTCTAGTACATGTAGATCTGTATGACAGATTAGCATGGTGTCTTTGGAGCAACCGTCTAACTGCTTGCTTCCAAGAAAATATGCTTTCTACGTGACATCCACAGTGACCAACAGAAATCTGTGAAAACCATGTTCAGCACTGTGGTGCAAATGTTCAGCCACAACCTGCAATACCAGCATCTTGTATGAGCATTCATTTGAGTCCTTATTTCTCTTCTTCCAATCCAACTCCCTGTTAATACATGTGGGAAAGCACTGGAGTCATCACCTAAGTACTTTGGCCCCTACACTCACATGGGAGACCTGAATGGAGTTGCAGGCTCCTGGATTTGTCCTAGCTCAGCCTCAGATACTGTGGCCATTTGAATAGTAGATTAGTAGATTGAAGATCTCTCTCTCTCTCTCTCTCTCTCTCTCTCTCTCTCTCTCAACTATATCTCTCTGTCTCTCTCCTTCTGTATCACTCACCCTTTTTTAATTTTTAAAATATTTATTTGTTTCTTTTGAAAGTCAGAGTTCCACAGAGAGAGGGAGAGATACAGAGGGAGAAATCTTCCATCTGCTTGTTCCCTCCCTCCAGATGGCTACAATGGCTGGTGCTGGTTCAGGCTAAAGCCATGAGTTTGGAGATTCTTCTAGTCTCCATGTGAGTGGTTGGGGCTCAAACACTTGTGCCATCCTCTGTTGCTTTTTCCAGACAATTAGCAGGGAGCTGGATTGGAATGGAGCAGCCAGAACATAAACATATGGCATGCCAGCATCACAGGCAGTGGCTTTCCCCATTACTCCACAATGCCAGCCATTCTGCCTTTCAAATAAATACATAAATAAATATTTTTTTAAATGAAATCTGTATCTTCCTGATTGTGTCTGTGAAATCATCTAGCTAACAAATGCAATGGTGTGATAACAATGCTACAATGAAGGGGAACCAAGACATTGGGAGCTGGGCCTGTGCCCAGCATGTAGAATATTTGGCAGGTTTTTTTTAATGTCCTTTTTAAAAATTTACTTATTTGAAACACAGAGTTACAGAGAGAGAGAGAGAGAGAGAGAGAGAGAGAGAGAGAGAGATGAGACAGAGAGAGACCTTCCTTGCACTGGTTCACTCCACAAATCCCTGCAAAATCCAGGATTGGGCCAAACTGAAGCCTGAACAAGGAGCTTCATCCAGATCTCCCACACGCCACACTAGCATGGAGCTGAATCAGAATGGAGCATCCAAGACTCAAATTGGCACCCACATGGGAATGCTGGCATCACAGGAAGTGGCTTAACCCACTATGCCACAACAGCATTCTCCCACCCCCCAGAAGTTTCGAGAGTTCTCCTTGGATAGCAAGTATTTGTCAAGGGGTGTTATATGTGTCAGACACTACAGTACCTTAACATGTTGACAGTGTTCCTCATATTCTGAAACCGAGATACCACTCCTCCAAACCTGTTTCCTCTGAGATTCAGTTTTGAACAGGACACTGTTGCCACAAGAGCCCATCCATCCTCCAGGTCACAAGGGATGCTGAAATGACAGCTGCTGTCAGCTAGCAAGGGGTCATAGAAGACTTCAGCACTGGCTGGGGGTGCAAAAGAACATTTAAATGTTGTAGAGACCTGGAGTCTGGGGCCTGACTCTGGAGGAGAGAAGCAGCCCCTGGGCTACTGGGAGGAAACATCACAAGATTTCCCTGCTGGGACCCCAAGTTACAGAAAGATGCTGCTGCTCCCTTTTCTGAACCTCCAAAGGACAGGTTTTGTCAGCTGAAGTCTCCTCAGCCTCCCTGTGCTCCCTTAACCCACATGAGTAGGTACAAGACCCCACAGACAGGCGCCAATACTTCACTGGATGGCAGTTTTACTGCATCATCACTGTTGCTCCCTAGAGAGTTCAATTGCCACATTTTGTTGATTTTTATTTGTGGAACACTTAAAGCAAGTTTATTCTTTTTTTTTTTTTTTTTTTTTTAATTTTTTTATTTGTTTTTTTTTTTTGACAGGCAGAGTGGATAGTGAGAGAGAGACAGAGAGAAAGGTCTTCCTTTTGCCGTTGGTTCACCCTCCAATGGCCGCCGCGGTAGCGCACTGCGGCCGGCGCACCGCGCTGATCCGATGGCAGGAGCCAGGTGCTTATCCTGGTCTCCCATGGGGTGCAGGGCCCAAGGACTTGGGCCATCCTCCACTGCACTCCCTGGCCACAGCAGAGAGCTGGCCTGGAAGAGGGGCAACCGGGACAGGATCGGTGCCCCGACCGGGACTAGAACCCGGTGTGCCGGCGCCGCAAGGCGGAGGATTAGCCTAGTGAGCCGCGGCGCCGGCGCAAGTTTATTCTTTAGTGTAATGTATAAGCCCACTGAGAGTGGTTCTGAGTTGAGGTGCTGAGGAGTCCTTGGTGTTTAGCCCCTACCCAAACGGTAAGGATGAACCCTGGGATGCATGCCATTTATGTGTGTGTTTACCTATTGAAATAGTCTTAAGATATCAAGCATTACAGTTATTAAAAATATCTCTTGGGGCCACTGCCTGCAAGGATGACATCTTACATGGGCACGGCTTCGTGTACTAACTGCTGTATTTCTTTATTTTTTAAGATGTATTTATTTATTTGAAAGGCAGAGCTACAGAGAGACAGAGTCAGAGAGAGAGAGAAAGAGGTCTTCCATCCATTAGTTCACTCCCCAGACGGCCGCAATGGTTGGGTCTGAGCTAATTCAGGAGCCAGGAGCTTTCTCTGGGTCTCCCACATGGGTGCAGGGGCCCAAGGACTTGGATCACTTTCTACTGCTTTCCCAGACTTCAGCAGAGAGCTGGATCAGTAATGGAGCAGCTGGAACTCAAACTGGAATCCATTTGGGAAGCTGGCACTGCAGGCAGTGGTTTTACCTGCTACACCACAGCGCCAGCCCCTTCTGCACTTCTGATCTAGTTCCCTGCTAATAGGCCTGAGAATGCAGTGAAAGATGACCTAAGGCTTTGGCCCTCTGCACCCTTGTGGAGACCCAGATGGAGGTCAAGACTCCTGCTTCAACCTGTCCCAGACTTAGCCATCACTGATAGATTCATCCTCTCTCTCTTTCTGTGTGTGTGTGTGTGTGTTCATAACTGCCTTTCAAGTATATACAAATCTGGTCAATCAAGCTATTTCCTAAAAAAGAAAAACACTCAAAATCAATGGCTGCCCTTGTGGCACAGTGATGCCAGTTGTGATGCCAGTTGCGATGTTGGAGTCCCATATCAGAGTGGTTTGAATCCTGAATGATTGACATTTTGCCCAGTTCCCTGCTGTTGTACCTAGGAAAGCAGAAAATGACCCAAATACTTGAGTCTCTGACACTCATGTGTGAGACCTAGTTGGTGTTCCTGACTTTTGGCTTCAGCTTAGCCTAGCTTGGTTGTTGTGATCATTTGGGACATGAACCAATGGATCAAATTCTCTGTCAGTATGCCTTCCAAATAAATCATAAAAATTCAAGGAGAAAAATCACGTGATTATTTAAATTAAATGCTAGGAAGCATTTGATTAAATTCAGCATCTGGCCTTTAAAAAAAAAAAAAAACCCTGTAAGCAGAGAAGTAAAATATCAGAATTTTTTTATTATAATTAAAATTGTCTATGATGAACCTATAGCAACCAGTATAAATAACATGACGTTGAAAGCTCTTGGGGCCAGCACCAGCATCCCATATGGGTGTCAGTTGAAATCCCAGCTGCTCCACTTCTGATTCAGCTCTCTGCTGTTGCCTGGGAATGCAGTGGAAGATGGCCCAAGCCCTTGAGCTTCTGTCCTCATGTAGGAGACACAGAAGTTCCTGGCTCCTGGCTTTGGATCAACATAGCTCTGGCCATTGAGTCCAACCAGGGAGTGAACCAGCAGATGGAAGACCTCTCTCTCTCTCTCTCTCGCTTTCTCTCTCCCTCTGCCTCTACTTCTCTGTGTGTGTGTGTAACTCTGACTTTGGAATAAATAAAATAAAATCTTAAAAAAAAAAAAAACACCTCTTTTCCTGGGAGTTTACCCAAAGCTGACTCCTTAAATTCTCATTCTCCAACATTGTACTGGAAGTGTAGTTAGGAAAGTGAAACAAAAAATGGAAGCATTAAGTAAAAGGATTAATTAATTTATGTTTAAGGTTTATTTATTTGAGAGGTAGAGTTACAGACTGAGAGAGGAAGAGACAGAGAGAAAACTCTTCCTTCCATTGGTTTACTCCCCAAATGGTTGCAATGGCTGGAGATGGGCTTATCTGAAACCAGGAGCATGAGCTTCTTCCTGGTCTCCCACATGGGTACAGGGGCCCAAGCACTTGGGCCATCTTCTACTGTTTTCCCAGGCCATAGCAGAGAGCTGGACTGGAAGAGGAGCAGCCGGGACATGGAATTCTGGCACCACAGGTGGAGGATTAACCCACTGCACCATGGTGCCAGCCCCAGATTCAATTTTTAAGCAACAAAATTTTCAATATATGTGGATCACTCTACAATCTACAGAGGCAATGCAAAACAAAATTTAAGCTAAGAGAATTAAGTGATATGAGTGAGTACAAGATCAATATAGGTCAACTGGCTTCCCATGGAGCAGCAGGAAAAAATAGAAAGCCATTTTAAAGGATACAATACAGACTAGAAAACCTCTATAGAATACCTTTAGATATTTTCTTTCTTTCTTTCTTTTTTTTTTTGACAGGCAGACTTAGTGAGAGAGAGAGAGAGAGAAAGGCCTTCCTTCCATTGGTTCACCCCCCAAATGGCCACCATAGCCAGTGTGCTGTGCTGATCTGAAGCTAGGAGCCAGGTGCCTCCTCCTGGTCTCCCATGTGGGTGTAGGGCCCAAGCACTTGGGCCATCCTCCACTGCCTTCCTGGGCCACAGCAGAGAGCTGGACAGGAAGAGGAGCAACCAGGACAGAACCAGTGCCCCAACTGGGACTAGAACCCGGAGTACCAGTGCTGCAGGCCTAGTGAGCTGTGGAGCCAGCAAATATTTTTTAATCATAAAAAAAAATTGAAAACCTAAAAGGAAATTAAGCCAACAACATGAAGAGGATGAAAAGCTCAACATTCAGTAAATTGTGAGTGACTTGCATCCCTTGTGAAGGAGGTTATTGGAAGCTCCAGGTCCTAAGCTCCCAGCAGGATCACAGACAGTGGAGGGAGGGTCTCCAATCTTGTGTGGTTGGGTCAGCAGGAAGGTGACAGCAGCCCTGGCTCTTAGGATAGCTAGGCCCCCCGTGAGCACCACCAGACCTGAGCCCAAGACTCAACCCTCACTTCCCCCACCAGCCACAGCCTGGATGAACTGCACCCCTCCCCCCAACCCCTCGGGGCAATCTGGTAGGTGTGACTCTGATTGGCTGCATCATCTGATGTGCTGCCTGCTCACTGGCTCAGCAAGCTGTCCAATCAGACTCATGGGAGTGAGGTCTCTTTCTGTATGCTGCTAAACAGCTTCTCCAGTCTGATGCTCATGGAGGTGCCACGATGCTCAGCCCTTCCCTCTCTGTGCACTTCTCCCAGTACAAGAGCCCTCAGAAGGATGCCTGGGCAGCTCAGAATCTGGAATGAGGTGAGTGTGTGGGGGCCAGGTGCTTCTGGCTTGCAAGACGGCAGCTGGCATGGGACCCTGGATATCTTGTTTCATTCCTGAATGTGGTGACTTTGGCTCAGCCCTAGAGCTCTGTATTTTTCCAAATTGTGTGGTTAGGGTTCGTGGGTCCTCAGGGAGAATCCAGACTTCATACACGGCATTGGGGGAGAAGCTGTGAGTTTGGGATCCCTGTCCCTTCTTTCTCCTCCTGGATCACAGAATTCCCCTCAGCTAGAAAGCAGGTCACCAAGTCCACAAGCCAGTCCTCTTAGCACAGCTCTTCCTAGGGGTGTGAGGCTGTCTCCCTGCATCAGCTCTCAGCCTGTGGCTGCTGGTTATGAGCGGACTTAGGTAATATAAGAATGTTACAGAAGATTTGTAGCAGATAATTTTGTGTGAGATTACTTTGGCTGAGATTAGAAGGAAATTACTTCTAAATGAGTTTCTCAAAATTGAGCATTGGTAATTGTTAGGAAAAGAGTTGCAGATTTTTGCTTCCCCACACAGGACACCAAAATGTTAGGGAAAGAGGTGCAGAATAGAGAGGGGGCAGTGTACAAATTTACAGCCAGACTGAACTTATTCAGAGAAAATAAGTCTGTAGAGGTGGGTGATCAACTGCCCACATGCACACTAGTGGAGCACGGGACAGAAGGCCCCAACCCCAGGGGCTGGGCCTTTTTATATTTTGGGTAGGGGCCAGCAGGCAGAGGGGAATTCCTGGAACTGGTGTTCCTGAAGGTGTTGAGAGCAGCTGGTCTTTCAGGTGGCTGTAAGGAGTGGAGTATGAAGGCAATAGGGTATGAAATCCAGTTGAGTTTCAAGGACAAGGAATACATTCCAGTGTTTACCTATTGTGGGCAATGAGGGAGAATACCTGAGGCTTCTGTCATTGTTCCATCAATCCTGACTCTGAGTACAGATAAGGAGAGGGGTGCCAATTTCTGTCTGGCTACTTCCTGCTGAGAGGGGGCTTAGCCATGGAGCCAGGACTTGAGCAGTGACCTATACTTGGGATCAGATTGATTGGAGAAGAGCAGTCTTGCATTGCTCCTGTGAGTTGGCTTGAGATAGAGCAGTTATTTGTTCCTGCAAGAACCTTTGGAATGGATTAATTATGCATGGCAGAAATAGGAGCACGATGATTATGAGGGCAAAAGGAGACACTAGAGCCATGGCCCATGGTGGAAACAACGGCCAAAATGAGGCAGAGTTACCTTGTAAATGCATCGTGTTAGTATGTCGACCTGAGCGAGGTGGGTCCTGTGGGGGTGGACTCTTATGAGGGAGAGGTAACTAGTTTTAATGAAGTAAAATGCACCCAGGGAGGGTGCCCTTTGAGTTTGGCTGCGGTGGGGGTAGTCAATATCACCTGGTAGGGCCCACTCCACTTTGTTTTTAGAGCAGCCTCATTTTGTTTTAGGTAAACCCAGTCACCAGGTGGAAAGATAGGAATATAGTCGGGAGGCAGAGAGTGTGGTTTGGGTAGGTGTGTGTCTGCATACATCCCTAAGTCAGAGCACATTTCAGTAAGAAGAGAGAAAGCCAGAGGAGGAGGAATAGCTTCAGTGCTCTGTAGAGGAGGGAAGCTGGGTGGAAGTGTTAGGTAAGAAGTCAGTTATGAGCTTATGTGTGTGTAACAGGCCTAAAGAGAAGA
Source organism: Lepus europaeus (assembly GCF_033115175.1). Taxonomy (NCBI): domain Eukaryota; kingdom Metazoa; phylum Chordata; class Mammalia; order Lagomorpha; family Leporidae; genus Lepus; species Lepus europaeus. The sequence goes on along the minus strand of NW_026909167.1, from coordinate 6,507,064 downwards.
CATCTATGTCCAGCATGAGATGCATCTGCATCTCAAAGTCATCATGACAATGTTTCAGGGGCAGCCCAGAGTTCGCATCCTGCCCTGCCCCCTTCTACCTGATAACCTGCCAGGTGGCGGTTCCCACCCCTTCTGCCTGACAAGCTTCCACAATCTCCCAGGTGCAGCCCAGTATCTGCATCTCAAACACCCTGCTGGCTTCCTCCTGTCTGCTAACATTTGCATCCATAAAGTCCTTTGTTTCAGACCTTCAAGAGAAGTTTTTCTATTTACATCCAAAAAGCCCTTTGTTCCAAGAGGAGCAGAGGTGGGGAAGCAAGACCCATCTCCTTAAAAACCCCCAGCTCTCTGCATCTTTGCTGAGCCGCCCGCCTGGCCTGGTCATGTGTAATCTCTCCACTCAACATGGAACCTCCCTCCTTCCTCCTCCCCTGACTCTCAGGCTCTGTCAGGAGAGGTGCCCATCCGTCCCGACAGATGTCCCTTCCTAATAAACCTTGCTATTTTACCTCCCACTACTCTCTGTCTCACACCTGAATTCTTTCTTGCCTGAAGACAAGAACCCTGCAATTTCTCCGGTAACAGAAGGACAGGCCTTCCATAGGGAATTTCAAATGGGCTAAGCATTAAGGACTTCTTGGGAAGAGATCTGATTCTTAACAGAGCCAAAGGGAGGAGTTTTACCCAGTCCAAGTAAACCTGGGTGGAGAGTTTAGTTAGAGCCTGTTCTAAAATTCCATTCATCCATTCTACTTTGCCTGAGGAGGGGGGACGATAGGGAATGTGAAAATGCCATGAGCTATGAAGGGAGGCAGATACTATTTGAGTAATTTTAGAGGTAAACTCTGGTCCACTGTCTGACTGATGGAAGCAGGCAATCCAAATCTTGGGATAATATAAACCATAACTCCTTAGTAGCACAAAGCAGGTACAAGCAGTCTGTTGTACAAGCCCTTGTTACATCTGCATTAATCAAGTGAAACCGGGCAGGGGAGAGAACAGGGGAGGGTCACACTAAGGTTACTTTCTTGGTTCTTTATTCAGAGAAAGCAGTTCAGAGAAAGCATAACAAAAGGAGCCAAAGGAAAACAAGTGAAGCAGTTTCTAGTATTAAAGGGACAGATTTTAGATTTCTTTTCTTCCTTCAGGGTCGCTGTGTTAGCTGTCAGATCAGCCTTGTTATTAGCTTCAGATAGGGATTGTTTACCTTTCTGGTGTCCTTTGCAGTGAATAATAGCAGCTTTTGTTGGCAACTGGGCAGCATCAAGAAGAGCTTTAATCAGCTTGCCATTTATTATAGGGGTCCCTTGGGCTTGCCACATCTGGGCATTGGAGTGCATGATATGATAGGCATACCGGGAATCTGTATATATATTGACTGTCTTTCCTTTGGCAAAGGTGAAGGCTTGAACCAAGGCTAATAACTCGGCCTGTTGGGAGGTAGTGCCTTGAGGTAGGGGCCTGGCCTCTATGGCCCTATGCAGGGAAGAGGAGGAGGTGACATCAGGATGCCCCCTCAATTATTGCATATCCAGTGGGAAAAGAGGGAGCTTTAGAAGCACTACCACCAATGACCCAATCCAGGGCTCTGGGAATAGGAGTGTCTGAGATGATGAAATGTAGTTAGGAAAAGTCAAGGAAGTCAGGACAGGAATGGGGTTCGAGGGGATGAGAGAAGTGGTGGGGAGGAGAGTAGGGTTTATAAAGGTTTATAAAGGTTTATAAAGGCAAAAACTGCAAAATCGGGAGGGGAATACATGGTTGCTAGGATCGGGGGGGGGGAATACATGGTTACTGGGGTCAAGCTGACTTAAACCTATGCAAAACTAGTATCAATTATAATCTTGACAATACCAGTTACAATCTTAACAATTTTAATTATAATCTTGACATTAATCCAGGTATTGGTTTAATCATATGTAGGACATAGACAAATTACATTTTTATTATTAACCCAGGTGTAGCCTACTCACTTCAAGCTTGAGCGATCATGGTAGGGGGTTTCTGTGCTCTGCCAAGTGTGATGTAGTGGACTGCTATTGTTCAACTGTTTTAGATCATAGTTTCAGACCAGAGTCTCACGGTGTGGGGGGGCACCTTCCCAGAATGGAGTCTCAGGTTCTCCAAAATGGAGTCCCTACTGTCAAGGTGCTACTTCATAACCTCACTCTCCCCAGTCTGAGCGACTGGGCGCTCTTTCTCTCCCTTCCATCCTGATGGATGCCCTGTCCCCAACAAAGCCTTAGCACTCTGCCCTCTGTCTCACACCTGAATTCTTTCTTGCGTGAAGATAAGAACCCACAGTTTCCATGGCCTTCCCTCCAGTAACATACATATTTGTAATAATCTTGCTGTTTCATTTTGAAATCTATTTTTAATGCAGTTTCTCCTTTTAGTAGTTTCTACTTAATTGGTGATTTTCTTTTCAAATTTCTAGGCATCTCCTGTAAGGTATTTCTTCCTCCTTAGTTCTGACTCCTGTGACCTGACATTCAAACTGTTTATCTTAGAAGCCTTAGGTTATAGGATACTTGATTCTTCTGTCTTTTCTTAATGTGTTTAAGTTTTTTCATGTAATCAGACAATTCCTTCAGCTTTTGTTTCTAAGGGTATTCTTCTATTCAAGGTTTTCATGGGGCCGGTGCCATGGCTCACTTGGCTAATCCTCCATCTGCGGGCATCTCATATGGGTGTTGGGTTCTAGTCCAGGTAGCTCCTCTTCCAGTCCAGCTCTCTGCTGTGGCCCAGGAAGGCAATGGAGGATGGTCCAGGTGCTTGGGCCCCTGCACCCACATGGGAGACCAGGAGGAAGCACCAGGCTCCTAGCTTTGGATCGGTGTAGCTTCTGCCATAGCAGCCATTTCGGGGGGTGAACCAACAGAAGGAAGACCTTTCTCTCTGTCTTTCTCACTAACTCTATCTGTCAAATAAATTTAAAAAAAAGATTTTCATGCTCTTAATACTATTTTTAGACAGGAAGATAGAAATTAGCCTATGTGTGTGAAAGCAGCCATGGGAAACAAAACATGTGCTCTGCAGAAGGAATGCAGCAGCCTTAGAGGCAGGCCTGGGAAAGCAGCCCAGCACTTTACACTACAAAACCCTGCCCCTCCAATAAAGGCACACCAGCAGAAACCTGTTTGCTTGGTGCAAAGGAGGGTACTGAGTCTGATAACGTTACCTAATTTTGCACCTGAGAAATATTTTGTTCATGAGTGGGGTGTGTGTGTGTGTGTGTAGAAACAGTGAGAAGTAGACACCCAACCCTTAGAAATCCGAGTTATTATTAAGTCCTCCTCATAATCAACTTCATAGGGGCATCTGTCAAAATTTACAGTAGGTTTTTAAGAGAGCAAGGGAGCCCCAGGTCTCTGTTAGGCTGAGACAGAGCTGAAGGACACAGGTGCTGGAAGGTTTGAGGACCACCAGGAGGAATCAGAGAACTTAAGCACTGTCATTGATCTAGCGACAAGCCATGACATCTGAAACCAGAGACTGGCAACTCTGCCATGAATCACCACACCAAATTAATGGGGGAAAATGGTGATGAAGGAAGGTGCCTGGGGTGCCTGTCTCACAAGGAATTTCCATGTGGACAGGCAGTGAGCAAAGCAAGATTTATTTACATGAGAAAGCTCTTGCCACAGCAGCCACTAGGGGGTCTCCAAAGAGGGACACCTGAAAAATGGAGTGGAGTTTTTTAACCACGATTTGGATGAGCAGAATAATAACAGCTAACAATCTCATCAGAAGGACAGAATCATAATCTTGTCTAGCCTGCTCTTGTTAAAACCAAAAACCTTGGGAACTATGCAATAGGCAAATTCTCTTGGTAAAACTAGGTTAGAAGGGTGGGATTGTTAACTTCCCTTCTATTCTCATGATAAAACTAGAAACTCACTGGGCTGGCCCCTTGGCTCAACACGCTAATCCTCTGCCTTGCGGCACCAGCACACCGGGTTCTAGTCCCAGTCAGGGCACTGGATTCTGTCCCGGTTGCACCTCTTCCAGGCCAGCTTTCTGCTGTGGCCAGGGAGGGCAGTGGAGGATGGCCCAAGTGCTTGGGCCCTGCACCCCATGGGAGACCAGGGGAAGCACCTGGCTCCTGCCTTCAGATCAGGACGGTGCGCCAGCCACGGCGGCCATTGGAGGGTGAACCAATGGCCAAGGAAGACCTTTATCTGTCTCTTTCTCTCACTGTCCACTCTGCCTGTCAAAAAAACAAAAAACAAACAAACAAACAAAAAAAAAAACTAGAAACTCACTGTCTTGCTAGTAGACAGGTCTTGCCCACTCTTAAAAGGACTCCTCATTAGGTCATCTAGTCCTTACACCAGCCACCCCCTGCCTTATGACCTCTTTATAAGCCCCCAAATACCCTCCTCCAACAGAATGGTACTCCTGTAACCACAATAAATGCATTTTTCCTTTTCAAATGTTTACCTTAATGAAGACACTAGAATTTCAAAAGCCCACTGAAAAAAGGAGATGATTAGGAATGGCAGGCTGTTGCCCCAACTGACAAAGAACCCTTCCCCCCTCCCCCAACTGAGGCAGAAAGCCCCTGGGGTTACACCCAGGACTCCTCTGACTGGGTGGTGGGATGTGCCTCAGAACAAAGCCTGAAAATCTGCATAATTGTCAAGTGAATAGACTGTTTTCTTTGAATCCTCACCCTCCAATTACCCTGTCTCTTTATTTATTTATTTTTTTTGACAGGCAGAGTGGACAGTGAGAGAGAGAGACAGAAAGGTCTTCCTTTGCCGGTGGTTCATCTTCCAATGGCCGCTGCAGCCGGCATGCTGTGGCCAGCACACCATGCTGGTCATGGTCTCCCATGGGGTGCAGGGCCCAAGCACTTGGGCCATCCTCCACTGCACTCCCTGGCCACAGCAGAAAGCTGGCCTGGAAGAGGTGCAACCGGGACAGAATCTGGCGCCCCGACCAGGACTAGAACCCAGTGTGCTGGCACCGCTAGGAGGAGGATTAGCCTGTTGAGCCATGGCGCCGGCCCACCCTGTCTCTTTAAAAAATCCTCTGTACTGGGTGGTTTGGTAGAAAAGCACCTGTTTGGATTGAGAGAAACTTCTTTTTCTTTCCCCAAGGCTGCTGCTGCCTTCTTGCAATAAACCTTTACCTCTGGCCATGCCTCATCTTTGGTGAATTGAAGCGGCGAGCATCAAGAGCTGGACTATTCCCTCGGTAACCACATTGGTGAGCTAGCCCAGAGGTCTGGGGTATATTCTTCAAGTGGCCTGACCCTCTCACGCTGGTAAGGAGGGCAGTGGCCACTTGTACTCCATCCCCAGAGCAGCTTGTGAGCTAATGTGGTGGTTGGGACTCTGGGGACATCCAGCAGCTGTCCTTTCTCTTCCTGCTGCGCATTAGCTACCTACTAGCACAATGGCTTCCATTTGTGTACGGAGTCAACAGCTCTGAGACTGAAATTTCTGTCTCTGCTCTTTGGGTTTATGGAATTGGGACCTGGCTTAGGTCATTTTTTGTGGTACTGGTTTGTGTGAAACTGGAGAAGACCCCATAAAATCCACACTAAATTGTAGCCCCCCCTTAAAGTTCCCTAGAAATGCTATCCGGGGTGCCACGTGTACTACCGGAATTTGGGGTGCCATACGATTTCACCACAGGCTTATGACTAAATCCCCAATATTAATAAGCCCAAGAGGGTTCTTGCCTAATATTTAGAGAAGACTTCTAAATACCAGTACAGATAAACGAGGCAGCATGGCACGTTTTAAGCTTTTATTTAGTGAGAAAGATGCATAGGAGAGTGAGAGCTATTTAAGGGAGAGAGGTGAGTAGGGTTCATACCAAGCACCAGGAACCAGCCACATGGATGAGCCTCTAGGCCAGGAAGCCTAGAGCACATGGCCAGAAGGCCATGCACCCTGGAGGTGCAGGGCTACAGCAAGCCCTGTCCTGGCAAGAGGCCAGGGAAGAAGAGCAGCCGGGGCCACACCCTGGCTGGGCTTTTAACCCACTTCCAAAGGGGAGTGGTTAATTAACCTGCTTGGCTGGTGGGCACCCAGGTGTGGGCAGGTAGGGGAATGAGGCCACACAGGGGCGTGGCAAAAGGCATCAGGTAGGGGCCTGAGGCCACACAGGGGCGTGGCAGAGGTGTGGTCTTCCAGCTCACAAACCTAATCTATCTTTACCCGTATGCTTGCCTGCTTCATGTGGGAGACAAGATTCCAAGATTTTTGCCTCAGCCCCTCTGTGAGGAAGATTGGGATATGGTTTGGAAGAGTACTCATGTGGTGAAATATGAGTGGTTCAATTTAATTTCCATCCAAAAGCACCTTGAGTTGCGTTGCGGCTGATTGAGCAGCTTACAGTTACCATCCTATTTCTAAGAAGAAAGTGGTGTTCTGTTGTCATACTGCATGGCCCGTGTATGTGTTAAAGTTAAGAGAAGGTGGCTGGTAAGTGGATTTTTAAAATATTTATTTCATTTGAAAGTCAGAGTTGAAGCAGGCAGGCATACAGCTTAAAATTGATTAGGTTTGTGAGCTGGAAGACCACGCCTTTGCCACGCCCCTGGGTGACCTCATCCCCCTACCTGGCCACATCTGGGTGCCTGCCAACCAGCCAATCAGGTTAATTAACCACTCCCCTTTGGAAGTGGGTTAAACTCCTAGGACATGATGTGTCTGGCCCTTCTCTTTCCCCTGACCTCTTGCCAGGAGGGGGCTTGCTGTAGCCCCGCGCCCTAGGCTTCCAGGCCTAGATACTCCTCCATGTAGCTGGTTCCTGGTGCTCAGTATGATCCCACATTGACCTCTCTTTCTTAAATAACGCTCTCTGCCTCTGCTTTGCTGCTGGTGATAAGCGGTGGAGAGCAGCTCAAAGTGCTTGCTGCATGTGGTTTTGGCCTGCTCTCTGAGTGGTATGGATACTACCCTGGTTTCCAGACTTTTCCCCTCTCTCCTACCTGAACTAAACCCTCACTTTCCTGGCTCCTTGATCTCTTACAAACCTATTGTAAATTTCCACAGATGCCTCTGATGAAATTGACTGTGAGGAACAAGAATTAATGCAATAAAAGGTGTTTTCTGAGCAGAGTGCCCACTGAGTCTGTAATGAGGATATAGTTATCTTTATGTATGTTGGTGTCCAGTACCATCACTGGGACTAGAGTTGCTTTCCAAATTAAATGCTCAAGTAAGTTTTTCAGGTTTCAACTGTGGAACAATAGGGTTAACTGAGGTTACTAACAGCAAGAAGTAATTCTATTTAATTGATTAGAACTTTTATTCATTTTTCTTTGGGAGTTTTAAAAAGGAGGAGTAACCATAATAAAACCATCTTCCTTCCCTTTTCGTTTTCACATTTTGTTATAGCAAAAACCATTTACTGATATTCTGAATTACCTGAATTTCTGAATTTCTTCTGTGTATCAGATAACACCACCATTCACAAGTTAAGCTTCTTGGTATTTGGATATCTGTTAGATGCTACTAAGAAAGTAGAGATGAGCTTTCTTTTTAAAGCTTTTGAGGTGGTGTCACAGAATAGCGTGTTGTAGATACAGTCAACTGCTTTGTTACCTTCCAACTAGGCATCTGTAAATCCTGAAACTTAAGATGGCAGGTGATGTCCTATAGACTCTGCTGTTCAGATTGGACACAACTGACAGAGTTTGTTCATTCTCTCTAAAAGTGATAGGGGATTTGTAGCTTAGTGGTTTTTTGTTTATTTCTAATTTGCTGCTGATAATGTATATGAATTTAACATTCTGTGTAAACTGTCATTTGTTACTGCACAGTTTATGCAGTGTTGCTTTGCCAAATAAAAGTTCAAAGTAAAAAAAAAATCAAGTTATCAAGGATAAGAAATATTTTTAATATTTATTTAAGTATTTGCAAAGCAGAATAACAGAGAGAGAGAGAGAGAGAGAGAGAGAGGTCCTCCATCCACAGGTTCCCTCCCCAGAGAGAGAGAGAGAGAGAGAGGTCCTCCATCCACAGGTTCCCTCCCCAGAGGGCTACAATGGCTGGATCTTGCTGATCTGAAGCCAAGAGCCAGGACCCTCATCCAAGTCTCCCACATGGGTGCAGTGGCCAAAGGATTTGTGCCATCCTCCACTGCTTTTCTAGGGCATTTTGAACCAGTGCTCTTATGAAATGCCAGCACTGCAGGTGGAGGCTTAACCTACTATGCCACAGTGCTGGCCCCAATAAAAAGAATTCTAAATGAACTTACCAAAATTTAGAATTGTTTAAAGTTTTATTTATGTATTTGAAAGGCTGAGTTAGAGAGTGGGACAGACATCGTCAACCTACTGGTTCAATCCCAGATCTCTGCAGCAAGCAAGCACTGGGCCAGACTGAAGGCAGGAGCCTGGAGCTCCATTCAGGCCTCCTACATCAGTAGCAGAGGCCTAAACACTTGTGCCATTTTCCTCTGCTCTTCCCAGGCCATTAGCAGGGAGCTTGATCTGAAGTAGAGCAGCTGTGACATGTGACCCTATGGATGCCAGCATCACAGGTGGTGGCCTTACCCACAACATCACAATTCCAGCCCTGACATTAAAAATGTTCAAGGTTCAGCCAGCATTGTAGGTTAAGTGCAGTCTATCATACCTGCACCCCTTAAGAGTGCTTCTTTGAGTCCAGACTGCTGCACTTCTAATCCAGCACCCTGTGAATGTGCCTGGGATAGCAGAAGATGGCCCAAGTGCTGGGACCCCTGCCACACATGTGGGAGAACCACATGGATTTCCCTGGCTTCCGGCTTCTTCAATCTGTCCCAGCTCTGGCTGCAATCAGTTGGGAAGTGATCCCGATGATCACTTTCTCATTGTCTTTTTTGGAATTCTTTCAAATAAATAAAATCAGGATTTATACCCTATATTAAGTTAGTAATTTTTTTACAAAAATATAAATATTAATGATAATTTTTTGCAAGAGGTTTTTTATATTTGATTTTAAAGTCGAATAACTTTCTACAACACATTTATTTATTTGAAAGGCAGAGATACAAAGAGAGAAAGAGGGAAAGAAAGAGATCTTCCATCCAATGACACTACCCAAATGACTGGGGGTTGGGTCAGGCAGGAGCCAGGAGCTTCTTCTGGGTCTCCCATACAGGTTCAGGGGCTCAAGTACCACATTTCTCTGCTTTGCCCAGGTGCATTAGTAAAGAGCTGGATTGGAAGTTGAGCTGCTGGGGTTCAGCTGAGCTGGTACCCACATGAGGTGCTGGCACTGAGGTGGAGGCTTAGCCTTCTATGCCACAGTGCCTGCCCCAGTCTAATAACTTTAAAAAATTTTGAGGGAGAGAAAGAGAGGGAGAGGTAGAGTGAAATGTCTTCCATCTACTAGTTCACTCTTCAAATACCCACAATGGCTGGAGCTGAGCCAATCCAGAACAGGAGCCAGGAGCTTCTTGCAGATCCCCCAAGCTCAAGCACATCTTGCACTGCTTTCCTAAGATTAGCCTACAATGCCCCTCTAAATAACATTTTCAACCATCTAGTCAACTGCATCTTCTTGTTTTTTATTGTTTTTATTTATTTGACAGAGTTAGACAGTGAGACAGAAAGGTCTTCCTTCCATTGCTTCACCCCCAAATGGCTGCTACGGCTGTTGCTGTGTGGATCCGAAGCCAGGAGCCAGGTGCTTCCTCCCTGTCTCCCAGGTCTCCCATGTGGGTGCAGGGGTCCGTGCACTTGGGGCATCCTCCACTGCCTTCCTGGGCCACAGAAGAGAGCTGGACTGGAAGAGGAGCAGCTGGGACTATACCCAGCACCCATACGGGTTGCCAGCACTGTAGGTGGAGGGTTAACCAAGTGAGCCACCAACTGCTTTTCTAGGATTAGCCTACTACGCTACAGTGCCTGGCCCCTCTATCTCCTCAACTGTAATTTTTTAAAATTTCCATTTGATTGACTCCTTCCCAACAACTAGCCATCTCTTATAAGCTATTTTCTCCTCCTTTATTGTTTAGTTATGGCCTGTCATTAAAAATGCTTGTCCTTACAGCTGACATTGTGGCACAGCAGGTTAAGATGCTGCCTGTGATGGCAGCAACCCATATGAGCACTGGTTTGATTCCTCGTGGCCCACTTCTGATTCATCTCCTAGCTAATCCACCTGGCACACAGGAGAGGATGGCCCAAATCTTTGGGACCCTGCACCCACGTGGGAGACCTGGATGAGTCTCCTGGCAGTGGCTTCTGCCAGGCCCAGTTCTGGTTGTAGTGGCCATTTGGCTAATGAACTAGCAGATGGAAGATCTTTCTCTCTCTCTGTTCTCTCTCTGTAACTCTACCTTTGAAATTAATTAATCTTAAAGAGAAATTTTTATCTTAGAGACTAGGATACTAAGAGTACCTAATTTTTTTTTTGTTAAAGATTTTTTCATTTGTAAGCCAGAGTTCACAGAGGGAGAGAAGAGACAGAGATCTTTGGTCTACTGGTTCATTCCCCAGATGGCCACAATGGCTGGAGCTGAGCCACAATGGCCAGGAGCTTCTTCTGGGTCTCACACCTGAGTGGCAGGGGCCCAAGGACTTGGCCATTTTTCATTATGTTCCTTGGCACATTAGCAGGGATCTGGATCTGAAATGGAATAGTCAGGACTGGAACAAGTGCCCATGTAGGATGGGATGCCTGTGTCACAGGGGCTGGCTTTACACAACATGCCACAACACTGGCCCCTATACTTGACTTTTCTAGATGTATTTAAACTGTTCTATGGAGTTTTATGCTTTTGTTTCTAAGATATGGTATTGTCTTTTTTGTTAAAGATTTATATATTCATTTGAAAGGCAGAGTTACAGAGAGGCAGAGAGAGTGCTGGTTCACTCCCCAAAAGGCTGCAATGGCTGGAGTTCTGCCAATCTGAAGCCAGGAGCCAGGAACATCTTTTGGGTCTCCAACACTAGTGCAGAGAGGCTAAGTACTTGGGCCATCTACTGCTTTTCCAGGCCATAGCAGAGAGCTGGATCAGAAGTAGAGCAGTCCTATGGGAGTCAGGCACTGCAGGTGGTGGCTTTACCTGCAGTGCCACAGCACCGGCCTCGGGTGTACTTGTTTCTAAGTGTTCTCGTTCTTTTATAAGGTTGAATGCTTACAGCCTGCACACATACTATTTCAATGTCTAAGTTGGGGTATCTTTCCACTAGGTTTAACTTCTAAGTTATCTGGGGGAGCTTCCCATTAGAAGAAGCACAGTACAAAAGGATTTTCTTCATCTTTTGGTAGCTAATTACATGAGGGAAAGAAATTTTGTGTTTTGTCAAGATAATCTCATGTATTTTCTATCTTTGGGTTTAGAAAACTGAATGTTAAGAATTGATTTTTAATATCTTTTAAGTGTATATTTCTACTAATCAACTATTAAATATACTTAATATGTAATAAATATATTTAAACATAATTTGACTCTATATAAGTGAATGATTATTGTCTCATAAAATGATCAGAGATCCTATGTTAACCAAGTATTTTTTAATTTTTGATATCTTTGACATTTTTTTCAAAATCCAAGTTCTAAATTAACTGCTTTGACCTTGATTTCTTTGTGGATCCCTGGAAATCAACAAAAGATGTAGTTTTCAACTTGCAGAGATGATGGTTAATTAGGCTCCCTTTACCTGAAAAGTATTATCTAGTTGTAATATCATAAATTTCAAGTTGTTACATTGATATAGAAATGCTATTGATGTGAGTTTCCCAGGGGTTAGGTAACATGCAGAAGTCCAATGGTGAAATCTAACAAGCTGCTGTTCTTCAAAAAGCGGAGGGGGGTTCCTTGGGTACTTTAGAAGAATTTTGAAATTGCTCCAGTGCTATCATTGCCCGAAATGATGAACTGGTTTGTAAAATACTGCTGTGCTTTTTCAAATCCTGTGGGCATCTCCTTTGCTAAATTGCTAAATTACTTTAAACATTTCAATTGTGATGATTTGTCTTTGTCATTCACAGTTCTAGTTCTTCTCCAGGAAGATTTATATTCATAAGACCATTAAAAATTATTATAAATATGGGTTTCTTATGGAAGATCAATGGGGTAACCATGAATTTCTAGAATTCTGAAAAATAAAACAGAATCGTGAAACTGCTAATGGAGATCAAAAGAGAAAAAAAAGAGAAAAAAGCAATTATAGGAGACTCAATGAACTGGTGAAATTTGTGGGTTTTTAATGTCTTAGTTAAGACATTATTCTATTTTTTAAAATGATTTATTTATTTATTTGAAAAGCAGTGTTACAGAGAGGCATGGGTAGAGAGGTTTTCCATCCACTGGTTCACTCCCCAAATGGCCATAATGGCCTGAGCTGGGCCAATCCGAAACCAGTAGCCAGCAGCTTCTTCAGGGTCTCTCACATGGGTGCAGAGGCCCAAGGGCTTGAGCCATCTTCTGCTTTTCCAGACCAGATCAGAAGTGGAGCAGCCAGGACTTGATTTGAATCAGTGGCCATATGCGATGCCGGCACTGAAGGGGGAGGTTTATTTAACATTTTAGGCCACAATGAGGGCAACCTCTAATAACATTTTCGATCATCTTCTGAAGTGCAGCTTTTTTTAAGTTTCCATTTGATTGACTGCTTTCAAATTTCTAGTCCTCTCCTGTAAGCTATTTTCTCCTCCTTTACTGTGGCCTGAGTTAGAAACGCTTACCTTTATGACATTGTGGCATAGCAGGTTAAGCTGCTGCCAGTGACAGTAGCAACCCATATGGGCACTGGTCTGATTCCTGGTGGCCCAATTCTGATCCATCTCCTAGCTAATGCACCTGGGAAAGCAGGAGAGGATGGCCTAAGTCCTTGGGTCTCTGTACCCCTGTAGGAGACAAGGATGAAGCTTCTGTCTGTGGCTTCAGCCTGGCCCATCCCTGTAGTGGTGGCCATGGGGGAAGTGAACCAACAGATGGAAGGTCTCTTTGTTTTCTCTCTCTGTAACTCTGCCTTTAACATAAATAAATAAATGTTAAAAATGTTAATAAAAATGTTAAAATGTTTACCTTAGAAGCCTAGGACAATAAGAGGGCTTGATTATTTACATCTGTGTTTTTCAAGATTTCTTTATTTGAAAAATAAGATTTGGGTAGGGTAGCTTGATATCATGGTGCAGAGGCTGTAGGCTCTTGGTGGGAGAAGCATCCCTTGCTATGTGCCAGAAGCACAGCACTGTGTCTTTTACACAAAGTGGGGAGCGCCACACATTCCTTTCTCCACCCTACTCCACTTCACTCATTGTTTCTTCTGCCTTTTTTGGCTCCAATTTTCTCTGATTTTGCTTTTTGGTTTCTTAAGGTAGAATTGTAGATAATTGATTTCATATCTTACTATGAAATATAGATCTTTACAGCTATTTCCTCCTAAGCCTTGCTTTGCATTTATTCCATTAATTTGTGTTGTACTTTGATTCTAATCATCTTACATCTGAATTTCCCATGTGGTTTCTTCAATAAGTCACTGTCCATTTAGGAATATGATTCTTATTTACTACAAGTTTGAAGAATTCTTCAATATCTTTCTGGTTTTGGTTTCCAGGGATGTAAATTTTTAATTTTTTTTTTATTTGAGGAACCAAGAGACAGAGCAAAAAGGAGATCCCTGTGCTTCTCTCTCCCATCAACTGACTTTCTCCAGCTACCACAATACCTGGACTCCACTAGCCTAAGGCCTAGCACTCAGAACTCAAGCCAGGTTTGTACCATGGATAGAAAGGGCTCCAGGTACTTGGCCCATTCTTGGCTCTTTCTTTTTCTTTTAGAAAGCTTTTATTTAATGAATACACATTTCATAGGTACAGCTTTAGGAATATAGCAGTTCTTCCCCCCTTCCCACCCTCGCACCCCCACTCCTGTCCCACCTTCTACTCCCTCTGCTATCCCATTCTTCATAAAGATTCATTTGTAATTATCTTTATATACAGAAGGCCAACTCTGTACTAAGTAAAGATTTCAACAGTTTGCAGAGACACACAATGTCTAAAGTACTTTTGAAGATGAGTTTTACTGTTAATTCTCATAGCACAACTCATTAAGGACAGAGGTCCTACATAGGGAGTAAGTACACAGTGACTCCTATTGTTGATTTAACAATTGACACTTTTATTTATGATGTCAGTGATCACCTGAGGCTCTTGTCATTAGCTGCCAAGGCTATGGAAGCCTTTTGAGTCCACAAACTCTGTTACTATGTAGACAGGGCCATAAGAAAAGTGGAAAGTTCTCTCTAGCCTTCTGAAAAAGGTACCTCCTTTGATGTCCTCTTCTTTCCACTGGGGTCTCACTCACAGAGATCATTTATGTAGATTTTCTTTTTTTCTACAGTGTCTTGGATTTCCATGCCTAAAATGCCCTCATGGGATTTTTAGCTAGATGCTGATGTCATTGTGCTGTTTAGGGCATTTGTCATTCTATGAGTCTGCTGTGTGGCCTGCTTTCCATGTTGGATCATTCTCTCCTTTTTAATTCTATCTATTGTTATTAGTAGACACTTGATCTTGTTTATGTGATCCCTTTGAGCCTATCTATATGAACAGTTACACATTTGTGTTTTAAGGATTTATTTTTCTATTTAAAAGTCAGTTACGCACAGAGAAGCAGAGAGAGAGAGAGAGGGAGTTCTTCTATCCAATGGTTCACTCCCTAGTTGGCTGCAACAGCTAGAGCTCTGCTGACCCAGAGCCAGGAGCTTCTTCCAGGTCCCCCACATAGGTGCAGGGGCCCAAAGACTTGGGCCATCTTCTACTGCTTTTCCAGGGCATAACAGAACTAGATTGGAAGTGGAGCAATCGGGATTCAAACCGGTGCCCATATGGGATGCCAGCACTGGAGGTGGGACTTGAAGTGGTGCCCTTGTGGAATTCCAACACTGCAGAAGGGTGGCTTTACCCTCTAAGCCATGGCCCCAGCCCCTTCTATATGTATTGTTTTCATCATTCAGCTTTTGAACTCTTTGTATCCCTGACCTGTTTTTTTTTTGGGGGGGGGGGCACTGCTGTGTTAAACCAAGATAAACTGCAGCTTACAGCACTGGCATCCCATACAGGCCCAGGTTCAAGTCCCAGCTGCTCCATTTCCAATCCAGCTCCTGGCTAATGTGCCTGGAAAAGCAGCAGAAGATGACCCAAGTACTTGGACACCTGCACCCACATATGAGACCCAGAATAAGCCTGTGCTTCCTGGCTTTGGATTGGCACAGCTCTGTCTGTTGTGGCCATCTGGAGAGTGAACCAGTGGATGGAAGATCTATATCTCTTCTCTCTAACTCTGCCTTTCAATTTAACAAATCTTCAAGAATCATTTTTGTCCTACTGTGAAATCATTAAACATTTCTCTTTATATTAATACACATTGTATTGTTCCTAGCTTTTTTAGTGTAGCCTGGTAATCTTTGCCTTTTCTTTTTTTTGACAAGCAGTGTGGATAGTGAGAGAGGGAGAGACAGAGAGAAAGGTCTTCCTTTTTGCCGTTGGTTCACCCTCCAGTGGCCACTGCGGCCAGCACATCTCTCTGATCCGAAGCCAGGAGCCAGGTGCTTCTCCTGGTCTCCCATGCGGGTGCAGGGCCCAAGGACTTGGGCCATCCTCCACTGCCCTCCCGGGCCATAGCAGAGAGCTGGCCTGGAAGAGGGGCAATCGGGACAGAATCCGGCGCCCCAACCAGGACTAGAAGCCGGTGTGCCGGCTCCGCAAGGTGGAGGATTAGCCTGTTAAGCCATGGCGCCAGCCAATCTGCCTTTTTAAACTATTCAACTGAGAAATAGCTATAGATACCTGTGGGATACAACGCAATCATTTGATGAGTGTTAATTCTGGAATTGTCTAATCAGAATAACTCATTCATCACCTCCTATACTGTATGGTGAGTACTTTCAAAAGCCTCTCTTAACAAGCTGAAATATGAAATACAGCATTGTAGTTTCCATGCTTTGCAGTACAGCTGTAGACTCATTTCTCCTGTCTAGTGGAAACTTTGTGCCCCATGACCAATGTATCTCCTTTGTCCTTAACCCACCATTTCTCCCCTCACTTGTTGGTAACCACAATTCTCTACTGACATGCATTTCACAGGTGTACTCTGGCAAGCCCAAAATTGGGGACAGGGAGGTCGGGGCTTAGTCTCCACCCTTGGCACAGGCAAGCATCCACCGGGCCCACTGGAGTGGTGGTGCTCTGCTATCCATGTCCCTCCCCCAGCTGTGATCATGTGCCTAGGACAGCTGCTATTCTCCTATTGGAGCTCCCTCCCACAGCCATGGCTGGGCACCCAGCTGTGGCCCAGGCAAGCCATGGCAGGGTGGTTATGGATCATGGATGGATGGGAGTGATGGGTGAGGGTGTGTAGTGCAGGAAGATGAAGATGGTTAGGAATCATGGGAAGCAAGCCCTTAACCATGTTACCATTTTTCCTTTTAATAAATTTTGGGAAATCATTAAAATCCCCTAAATGTCCCACCACTCTGGTAGGTAGATTTGTAACTTCTACAGACTGCCACTATTTCTAAGGTATGCTAACTAGATACAATGCTGGGAGTTCTCTCACCTCATCTTAACTCTCACATTATGCTATCCATAGCACCCATGCTGAGTTAGGTCTTGGAATTCTTGGTAATAAAGAAGCAATAGGACTCAGAATACGGACTCAAAAATCTAGAAAAGTGAAATATTTAAAAATATGAACACTGCCAACCAAGGCTGCCTGATCACTCTGCAAAAGCCCACAACAGCCAGGGTGCTATCTATGAAAGCCAGGATGCAGGGACTCCATGTGGGTTTCCATGCAGATGGCAAAAATCCAAGTTTTTGCACCATGACCTGTTGACTCAAAAGAACACTTGTGGTGCCGGTGCTGTTGGTGTCATGAGTAAAGTCACCACCTGCATTGCCAGCAATCCATATGGGCATCAGATTGAGTTCTGGCTGCCCGCTTCCAATCCAGCTCTCTGTTATGGCCTGAGAAAGTAGAAGATGGCCCATGGCCTTGGGCCCTTGTGCCTGTGTGGGTGGGAGACCTGGAAGAAGCCCCTGGCTCCTGGTTTTGGATCAGTGTAGCTCTAGCCATTGCAGCCACCTGGGGAGTGAACCAGCAAATGGAAGACCTCTCTCTCTGTCTCTGTGTCTCTGTAACTATGCATTTCAAATAAATAACTAAAACTTTAAAAAATAACTTAAAAAAATACTTGAAGTAAGTTGGTTTGGAGGTCTGAAATAGCCAGGACACACCAAGCACTCTGATATATATGTGGTGTGTCCAGAGAAGTAGCTTAACCTAGTGTATCATGATGCCTACGCTTCCAATGTCTGGTTTGTGCAGCCTGTGACCTAGGCCCCATGTGCCCAACAGGCAAGTCTCAGGCTGCTCCACATGATTACTGTACAAGAGGGCAAACTCCCAAAGGCAAAATACTTTTCAAATTATGTTGGTATCATATTGACTGTTGTCTCATGGGCTAGAACAAAAGTGAACTGGAAAATGTCAGGGGTCCCTGTGGAGAAGAATTCTATCAAGGTTTGTATACAGAGAGGAGTGTCATTGAACAGTTAAAGAAAGCTGTAATAGATATATTATGTCGATTTTTCCTATACATATAATTGTGGCCAAAAACTAACTTTGAGCTGTATACTTTAATGGAATTTTAGATACATAAAAACGAGAGATGCTGCAAGGAAAACAGTTAGTATTGCCTGAGTAATTTTCTGTGTAATATAGATACTAATGAAAACAGGTTTCTTTTTGGTGTACTGCTAATTAATTGGACAATCCTGATGAATAGTATAAATTATTTAGGCAGTGACTTTTTTTATGATTTATTTATTTATTTATTTCAAAGGCTGTTACACAGAGAGGCAGAGGCAGAAAGAGAGATGGTTTTACATCTGCTGATCACTCCCCAAATGGCCTCATTGGCTGAGGCTGGGCCAATCTGAAGCCAGGAGCCTGGAGATTTTTTCCAAATCTCCCATGTTGGTGCAAGGGACCCAAGGACTTGGGTCTTCTCTCCCCTCTCCTCCTCTTCCCTCCCCTCCCCTCCCCTCCCCTCATTTGACAGGTAGGGTGTGGGGGAAGCTGAATCCGGAAAGGCCTAGAGGAACTTCCTGAGCCTGCCTCAAATTTGAAAACCTGTCTTTAAGTTTCAATTCCCTGGTAGCAAACACCCCAGCCCCAGGGTGCTTCTCCCTAAGGATCATTAAGGTGGTACAATAGGAGTTGCTAAGGCCCTTTTGCATCACAACACCCCACCCCTTGCCCACATGCCCTCATCCACTCTGTACCATCCAACCTGTACCTCAGCTATATACACCGCCTCTCTTTTTTTTTGACAGGCAGAGTGGGTAGTGAGAGAGAGAGAGAGAGAGAGAGACAGAGAGAAAGGTCTTCCTTTTTTGCCGTTGGTTCACCCTCCAGTGGCCACTGCGGCCAGCACATCGCTCTGATCTGAAGCCAGGAGCCAGGTGCTTCTTCTGGTCTCCCATGCGGGTGCAGGGCCCAAGGACTTGGGCCATCCTCCACTGCCCTCCCGGGCCATAGCAGAGAGCTGGCCTGGAAGAGGGGCAACTGGGAATAGAAGCTGGTGTGCTGGCGCCGCAAGGCGGAGGATTAGCCTGGTAAGCCACGGCGCCAGCCTATACAACCTCTCTTTTACAATAAAGTGAGACCCTGCTTCGACTGGGCTCCACACCGCGCCTGATTGTCCCCTGGGTTTGGGGAAGGCTGAGTGGCAGGTGGCGCACTTTCCCCTCCTCGGTTAAGGCAAGCCGTGGGCAGCCTGCCTAATTCTCTGGCAGTGGCGAGGAACAGTCACCACAGAAGGGTTATAGACCGTGAGAGAGAGAGACAAAGAGAAAGGTCTTCCTTCCATTGGTTCACCCTGCAAATGGCCACCATAGCTGGAGCTGCGCCAACCTGAAGACAGGAGCCAGGTGACCCTTTCTGGTCTCCCACATGGGTGCAGGAGCCCAAGCACCGGGGCCATTCTCCACTGCCCTCCCGGGCCACAGCAGAGAGCTGTACTGGAAGAGAAGCAACTGGGACTAGAACCAGTGCCCATGTGGGATGCCAGTCCTGCAGGTGGAAGATTAACCCAGTGTGCCACAGTGCTGGTCCCAGGACTTTGGTTTTCATCCACTGCTTTCCCAGTCCATAGCAGAGAGCTAGATCAGAAGTGGAGCAGGTAGGACTCAATTTGGTGTCCATGTGAGACGCCCACACTGCAGCAGGAAGCTTTACTCACTACCCCACAGTGATGGCCCTGGCACTGATTATTTTTTTTTTTACAGAATTGGTAACAAATGAATATTTTAATTAGCCTAACAATAGTTTCTGTTTAACCTGAGGGATTGGTAGAGTTGTGTGTGCTCTTTCAGGGCCTTGCTGCTCTTCCCATGTGTAAAGCCTATATTCCCCCATAGGGCGGGTACTTTATTTCTGTTGCCCAGCTAATATGCCCATTTGTCTCTATGCCTTTCCTTCATGATCTTGCTAGCACAATGGAATCTAGGGAGAATCTAGACTATTTGTCTCACCACTCTCTCTGAATAATTTCTCTTGCAGATAAGATCCTGGAGAAATCTTCATGTACCCAAGCCTAACAAAAAAGAATATGTTGCCAGTACGTTGTTTATTCCTCAGCTTCTTTCACATTGTATTTATTTTTGACAGGCAGAGTTAGAAACAGGCAGAGAGAGAGAGAAAGGTTTTTCTTCCATTGGTTTACCCCCCAAATGGTCGCTACGGCTGGCACGCTGTGCCAATCCGAAACCAGGAGCCAGATACTTCCTGCTGGTCTCCCATACATGTGCGGGGCCCAAGGACTTGGGCCATCCTCCACTGCCTTCCCAGGCCACAGCAGAGAGCTGGACTGAAAGAGGAGCAAGTGGGACAGAATCTGGCACCCCAACCGGGACTAGAACCCAGGGTACCAGCACCGCAGGCAGAGGATTACCCTAGTGAGCTGCGGTTCCGGCCTACATTGTATTTTAAGATGTTTATAAGATTTAGTTAGGTTGGAAAAGCATAAAGAAATATAATTCAGAATCAGGACAAATTGAGCATGGCTGCAAGATTTAAAGCCATCTGAGCTGAATGCACATTGGTTTCAATTTTTGTTATTGTCATAGCTTCAAGATGTTTTACATGGTTCTAGTGGAAACTTACAGAAGAATCGAAGAGCTGGCGCCGTGGTACAGCAGGTTAAGGCCCTGGCCTGAAGCGGCGGTATCCCATATGGGCACTAATTCTACTCCTGGATGTTCCTCTTCCAATCCAGCTCTCAGCTACAGCCTAGGATAGCAGTAGAAGATGGAAGCTGAGGGGGACCGCCGGCTCCAAAACCCAAAACGCGCTGCGGCCTCCAGGGAGGGACACAGGGGACACAAGTGGCTGTGTGGCTTGCAGTGCCCGACCAGAGGGAGGAAGGGAGGGAGGGAAAGAGGAAGGGAGGCTGGCTGCTGAGGCGCAGCCACCACCAGCCCTTCGGGGAACTGGCAGCGGAGGCTTGGGAAGTGGGGGCTGCCCACTCAGAACCCCCGTTCCCTGTGGCTGCAGCCGGCAAGGGGGCTCCAGGGTCGGGTGCGCCGCGGGCCTGGGGGGCTTCTTGCCTGTGTGCAGGGCTTCTACGCACAAGGTGGCACCTCATCCCGGCCCAAGGGTGGTGGCAGGAACCCAGGTGGCGCTCGGGGACTCAGCAGGGCCTGCCCCCGGGGCCTGCCCGCAACACCTGATTGCCCGCGGGCGTGTCCGTCCACCCTCAAAAAGTTCTGCTGGGACAGCCCTGACCGAGCTCCGAGCTCCTCGCCCTTGGACCGCCCCAGTGGGCTTCAGGAGTGGGTGTGTGCCAGCAGCAGCCCTCCCCACTCACCCACCGTGCGTCGGCCCCACCCGACAAGCCCCTAGGGCGGGTGGGGCTTCCCGGGGGGCCTATTTGCAACGCCGGGAAGCGCGGGGCAGTCCGTGTGTGCGGCCTGGGGACACCCGCAGGTGTGTTTGCTCCCCCCATGGCCGGCCGAGGCGGCTAGCCAGCACCTGGGGGCTGTTGGCAGCGCCCCTGGGCAGCCTCCTAGAGCCAGGGGTCTGGCAGGCTCCGGGGGCAAATGGACTACGGAAGCTGAGAGGGGCCCGTCCGCGCCAAAACCCAAAACGCGCTGTGGCCTCCAGGGAGGGAAACAGGGGACACAAGTGGCTGTGTGGCTTGCAGTGCCCGGCCAGAGGGAGGGAGGTTGGCTGGCTGCTGAGGCGCAGCCGGTGTCAGCCCTTCGGGAAGTGCCCGTGGATGCTTCGGGAATGGGGCCTGCCAACTCAGAACCCCCGTTCCCTGTGGCTGCAGCCGGCCAGGGGGCTCCAGGGTCGGGTGCGCCGTGGGCCTGGGGGACTTCTTGCCTGTGTGCAGGGCTTCTACGCACAAGGTGGCACCTCATCCCGGCCCAAGGGTGGTGGCAGGAACCCAGGTGGCGCTCGGGGACTCAGCAGGGCCTGCCCGCAACACCTGATTGCCCGCGGGCGTGTCCGTCCACCTTCAAAAAGTTCTGCTGGGACAGCCCTGACCGAGCTCCGAGCTCATGGTCCTTGGACCGCCCCAGTGGGCTTCAGGAGTGGGTGTGTGCCAGCAGCAGCCCTCCCCACTCACCCACCGTGCGTCGGCCCCACCCGACAAGCCCCTAGGGCCGGCGGGGCTTCCCGGGGGACCTATTTGCCAGGCCGGGAAGCGCGGGGCAGTCCGTGTGTGCGGCCCGGGGACACCCGCAGGTGTGTGTGCTCCCCCCATGGCCGGCCGAGGCGGCTAGCCAGCACCTGGGGGCTGTTGGCAGCGCCCCTGGGCAGCCTCCTAGAGCCAGGGGTCTGGCAGGCTCCGGGGGCAAATGGACTACGGAAGCCGAAAGGGGCCCCTCTGCGCCAAAACCCAAAACGCGCTGCGGCCTCCAGGGAGGGACACAGGGGACACAAGTGGCTGTGTGGCTTGCAGTGCCCGACCAGAGGGAGGGAGGTTGACTGGCTGCTGAGGCGCAGCAGGTGTCAGCCCTTCGGGAAGTGCCCGTGGATGCTTCGGGAATGGGGCCTGCCAACTCAGAACCCCCGTTCCCTGTGGCTGCATCCGGCCAGGGGGCTCAAGGGTCGGGTGCTCCGCGGGCCTGGGGGGCTTCTTGCCTGTGTGCAGGGCTTCTACGCACAAGGTGGCACCTCATCCCGGCCCAAGGGTGGTGGCAGGAACCCAGGTGGCGCTCGGGGACTCAGCAGGGCCTGCCCCCGGGGCCTGCCCGCAACACCTGATTGCCCGCGGGCATGTCCGTCCACCCTCAAAAAGTTCTGCTGGGACAGCCCTGACCGAGCTCCGAGCTCCTCGCCCTTGGACCGCCCCAGTGGGCTTCAGGAGTGGGTGTGTGCCAGCAGCAGCCCTCCCCACTCACCCACCGTGCGTCGGCCCCACCCGACAAGCCCCTAGGGCCGGCGGGGCTTCCCGGGGGACCTATTTGTAACGCCGGGAAGCGCGGGGCAGTCAGTGTGTGCGGCCTGGGGACACCCGCAGGTGTGTGTGCTCCCCCCATGGCGGCCGACGCGGCTAGCCAGCACCTGGGGGCTGTTGGCAGCGCCCCTGGGCAGCCTCCTAGAGCCAGGGATCTGGCAGGCTCCGGGGGCAAATGGACTACGGAAGCCAAGAGGGGCCCGTCCGCGCCAAAACCCAAAACGCGCTGCGGCCTCCAGGGAGGGACACAGGGGACACAAGTGGCTGTGTGGCTTGCAGTGCCCGACCAGAGGGAGGGAGGTTGGCTGGCTGCTGAGGCGCAGCAGGTGTCAGCCCTTCGGGAAGTGCCCGTGGATGCTTCGGGAATGGGGCCTGCCAACTCAGAACCCCCGTTCCCTGTGGCTGCAGCCGGCCAGGGGGCTCCAGGGTCGGGTGCTCCGCGGGCCTGGGGGGCTTCTTGCCTGTGTGCAGGGCTTCTACGCACAAGGTGGCACCTCATCCCGGCCCAAGGGTGGTGGCAGGAACCCAGGTGGCGCTCGGGGACTCAATAGGTCCTGCCCCCGGGGCCTGCCCGCAACACCTGATTGCCCGCGGGCGTGTCCGTCCACCTTCAAAAAGTTCTGCTGGGACAGCCCTGACCGAGCTCCGAGCTCCTCGCCCTTGGACCGCCCCAGTGGGCTGCAGGAGTGGGTGTGTGCCAGCAGCAACCCTCCCCACTCACCCACCGTGCGTCGGAACCGCCCGACAAGCCCCTAGGGCCGGCGGGGCTTCCCGGGGGACCTATTTGCAACGCCGGGAAGCGCGGGGCAGTCCGTGTGTGCGCGGCCCGGGGACACCCGCAGGTGTGTGTGCTCCCCCCATGGCCGGCCGACGCGGCTAGCCAGCACCTGGGGGCTGTTGGCAGCGCCCCTGGGCAGCCTCCTAGAGCCAGGGATCTGGCAGGGTACAGGGGCAAATGGACTACGGAAGCTGAGAGGGGCCCGTCCGCGCCAAAACCCAAAACGCGCTGCGGCCTCCAGGGAGGGACACAGGGGACACAAGTGGCTGTGTGGCTTGCAGTGCCCGACCAGAGGGAGGGAGGTTGGCTGGCTGCTGAGGCGCAGCAGGTGTCAGCCCTTCGGGAAGTGCCCGTGGATGCTTCGGGAATGGGGCCTGCCAACTCAGAACCCCCGTTCCCTGTGGCTGCATCCGGCCAGGGGGCTCCAGGGTCGGGTGCGCCGCGGGCCTGGGGGGCTTCTTGCCTGTGTGCAGGGCTTCTACGCACAAGGTGGCACCTCATCCCGGCCCAAGGGTGGTGGCAGGAACCCAGGTGGCGCTCGGGGACTCAGCAGGGCCTGCCCACAACACCTGATTGCCCGCGGGCGTGTCCGTCCACCCTCAAAAAGTTCTGCTGGGACAGCCCTGACCGAGCTCCGAGCTCATCGTCCTTGGACCGCCCCAGTGGGCTTCAGGAGTGGGTGTGTGCCAGCAGCAGCCCTCCCCACTCACCGACCGTGCGTCGGCCCCGCCCGACAAGCCCCTAGGGCCGGCGGGGCTTCCCGGGGGACCTATTTGCAACGCCGGGAAGTGCGGGGCAGTCCGTGTGTGCGGCCTGGGGACACCCGCAGGTGTGTGTGCTCCCCCCATGGCCGGCCGACGCGGCTAGCCAGCACCTGGGGGCTGTTGGCAGCGCCTCTGGGCAGCCTCCTAGAGCCAGGGATCTGGCAGGCTCCGGGGGCAAATGGACTACGGAAGGCGAGAGGGGCCCGTCCGCGCCAAAACCCAAAATGCGCTGCGGCCTCCAGGGAGGGACACAGGGGACACAAGTGGCTGTGTGGCTTGCAGTGCCCGGCCAGAGGGAGGGAGGTTGGCTGGCTGCTGAGGCGCAGCAGGTGTCAGCCCTTCGGGAAGTGCCCGTGGATGCTTCGGGAATGGGGCCTGCCAACTCAGAACCCCCGTTCCCTGTGGCTGCATCCGGCCAGGGGGCTCCAGGGTCGGGTGCTCCGCGGGCCTGGGGGGCTTCTTGCCTGTGTGCAGGGCTTCTACGCACAAGGTGGCACCTCATCCCGGCCCAAGGGTGGTGGCAGGAACCCAGGTGGCGCTCGGGGACTCAGCAGGGCCTGCCCCCGGGGCCTGCCCGCAACACCTGATTGCCCGCGGGCATGTCCGTCCACCCTCAAAAAGTTCTGCTGGGACAGCCCTGACCGAGCTCCGAGCTCCTCGCCCTTGGACCGCCCCAGTGGGCTTCAGGAGTGGGTGTGTGCCAGCAGCAGCCCTCCCCACTCACCCACCGTGCGTCGGCCCCGCCAGACAAGCCCCTAGGGCTGGCGGGGCTTCCCGGGGGACCTATTTGTAACGCCGGGAAGCGCGGGGCAGTCAGTGTGTGCGGCCTGGGGACACCCGCAGGTGTGTGTGCTCCCCCCATGGCGGCCGACGCGGCTAGCCAGCACCTGGGGGCTGTTGGCAGCGCCCCTGGGCAGCCTCCTAGAGCCAGGGATCTGGCAGGCTCCGGGGGCAAATGGACTACGGAAGCCAAGAGGGGCCCGTCCGCGCCAAAACCCAAAACACGCTGCGGCCTCCAGGGAGGGACACAGGGGACACAAGTGGCTGTGTGGCTTGCAGTGCCCGACCAGAGGGAGGGAGGTTGGCTGGCTGCTGAGGCGCAGCAGGTGTCAGCCCTTCGGGAAGTGCCCGTGGATGCTTCGGGAATGGGGCCTGCCAACTCAGAACCCCCGTTCCCTGTGGCTGCAGCCGGCCAGGGGGCTCCAGGGTCGGGTGCGCCGTGGGCCTGGGGGGCTTCTTGCCTGTGTGCAGGGCTTCTACGCACAAGGTGGCACCTCATCCCGGCCCAAGGGTGGTGGCAGGAACCCAGGTGGCGCTCGGGGACTCAGCAGGGCCTGCCCACAACACCTGATTGCCCGCGGGCGTGTCCGTCCACCCTCAAAAAGTTCTGCTGGGACAGCCCTTACCGAGCTCCGAGCTCATCGTCCTTGGACCGCCCCAGTGGGCTTCAGGAGTGGGTGTGTGCCAGCAGCAGCCCTCCCCAGTCAACCACCATGCGTCGGCCCCACCCGACAAGCCCCTAGGGCCGGCGGGGCTTCCCGGGGGGCCTATTTGCAACGCTGGGAAGCCCGGGGCAGTTCGTGTGTGCGGCCCTGGGACACGCGCAGGTGTGTGTGCTCCCCGCATGGCCGGCCGAGGCGGCTAGCCAGCACCTGGGGGCTGTTGGCAGCGCCCCTGGGCAGCCTCCTAGAGCCATTGGTCTGGCAGGCTCCGGGGGCAAATGGACTACGGAAGCTGAGAGGGGCCCGTCCGCGCCAAAACCCAAAACGCGCTGTGGCCTCCAGGGAGGGACACAGGGGACACAAGTGGCTGTGTGGCTTGCAGTGCCCGGCCAGAGGGAGGGAGGTTGGCTGGCTGCTGAGGCACAGCAGGTGTCAGCCCTTCGGGAAGTGCCCGTGGATGCTTCGGGAATGGGGCCTGCCAACTCAGAACCCCCGTTCCCTGTGGCTGCATCCGGCCAGGGGGCTCCAGGGTCGGGTGCTCCGCGGGCCTGGGGGGCTTCTTGCCTGTGTGCAGGGCTTCTACGCACAAGGTGGCACCTCATCCCGGCCCAAGGGTGGTGGCAGGAACCCAGGTGGCGCTCGGGGACTCAGCAGGGCCTGCCCCCGGGGCCTGCCCGCAACACCTGATTGCCCGCGGGCGTGTCCGTCCACCCTCAAAAAGTTCTGCTGGGACAGCCCTGACCGAGCTCTGAGCTCCTCGCCCTTGGACCGCCCCAGTGGGCTTCAGGAGTGGGTGTGTGCCAGCAGCAGCCCTCCCCACTCACCCACCGTGCGTCGGCCCCGCCAGACAAGCCCCTAGGGCCGGCGGGGCTTCCCGGGGGACCTATTTGTAACGCCGGGAAGCGCGGGGCAGTCAGTGTGTGTGGCCTGGGGACACCCGCAGGTGTGTGTGCTCCCCCCATGGCCGGCCGACGCGGCTAGCCAGCACCTGGGGGCTGTTGGCAGCGCCCCTGGGCAGCCTCCTAGAGCCAGGGATCTGGCAGGCTCCGGGGGCAAATGGACTACGGAAGCCGAGAGGGGCCCGTCCGCGCCAAAACCCAAAACGCGCTGCGGCCTCCAGGGAGGGACACAGGGGACACAAGTGGCTGTGTGGCTTGCAGTGCCCGACCAGAGGGAGGGAGGTTGGCTGGCTGCTGAGGCGCAGCAGGTGTCAGCCCTTCGGGAAGTGCCCGTGGATGCTTCGGGAATGGGGCCTGCCAACTCAGAACCCCCGTTCCCTGTGGCTGCAGCCGGCCAGGGGGCTCCAGGGTCGGGTGCGCCGTGGGCCTGGGGGGCTTCTTGCCTGTGTGCAGGGCTTCTACGCACAAGGTGGCACCTCATCCCGGCCCAAGGGTGGTGGCAGGAACCCAGGTGGCGCTCGGGGACTCAATAGGGCCTGCCCCCGGGGCCTGCCCGCAACACCTGATTGCCCGCGGGCGTGTCCGTCCACCTTCAAAAAGTTCTGCTGGGACAGCCCTGACCGAGCTCCGAGCTCCTCGCCCTTGGACCGCCCCAGTGGGCTGCAGGAGTGGGTGTCTGCCAGCAGCAACCCTCCCCACTCACCCACCGTTCGTCGGAACCGCCCGACAAGCCCCTAGGGCCGGCGGGGCTTCCCGGGGGACCTATTTGCAACGCCGGGAAGCGCGGTGCAGTCCGTGTGTGCGGCCCGGGGACACCCGCAGGTGTGTGTGCTCCCCCCATGGCCGGCCGACGCGGCTAGCCAGCACCTGGGGGCTGTTGGCAGCGCCCCTGGGCAGCCTCCTAGAGCCAGGGATCTGGCAGGGTACAGGGGCAAATGGACTACGGAAGCTGAGAGGGGCCCGTCCGCGCCAAAACCCAAAACGCGCTGCGGCCTCCAGGGAGGGACACAGGGGACACAAGTGGCTGTGTGGCTTGCAGTGCCCGACCAGAGGGAGGGAGGTTGGCTGGCTGCTGAGGCGCAGCAGGTGTCAGCCCTTCGGGAAGTGCCCGTGGATGCTTCGGGAATGGGGCCTGCCAACTCAGAACCCCCGTTCCCTGTGGCTGCATCCGGCCAGGGGGCTCCAGGGTCGGGTGCGCCGCGGGCCTGGGGGGCTTCTTGCCTGTGTGCAGGGCTTCTACGCACAAGGTGGCACCTCATCCCGGCCCAAGGGTGGTGGCAGGAACCCAGGTGGCGCTCGGGGACTCAGCAGGGCCTGCCCACAACACCTGATTGCCCGCGGGCGTGTCCGTCCACCCTCAAAAAGTTCTGCTGGGACAGCCCTGACCGAGCTCCGAGCTCATCGTCCTTGGACCGCCCCAGTGGGCTTCAGGAGTGGGTGTGTGCCAGCAGCAGCCCTCCCCACTCACCCACCGTGCGTCGGCCCCGCCCGACAAGCCCCTAGGGCCGGCGGGGCTTCCCGGGGGACCTATTTGCAACGCCGGGAAGTGCGGGGCAGTCCGTGTGTGCGGCCTGGGGACACCCGCAGGTGTGTGTGCTCCCCCCATGGCCGGCCGACGCGGCTAGCCAGCACCTGGGGGCTGTTGGCAGCGCCCCTGGGCAGCCTCCTAGAGCCAGGGATCTGGCAGGCTCCGGGGGCAAATGGACTACGGAAGCCGAGAGGGGCCCGTCCGCGCCAAAACCCAAAACGCGCTGCGGCCTCCAGGGAGGGACACAGGGGACACAAGTGGCTGTGTGGCTTGCAGTGCCCGGCCAGAGGGAGGGAGGTTGGCTGGCTGCTGAGGCGCAGCAGGTGTCAGCCCTTCGGGAAGTGCCCGTGGATGCTTCGGGAATGGGGCCTGCCAACTCAGAACCCCCGTTCCCTGTGGCTGCATCCGGCCAGGGGGCTCCAGGGTCGGGTGCTCCGCGGGCCTGGGGGGCTTCTTGCCTGTGTGCAGGGCTTCTACGCACAAGGTGGCACCTCATCCCGGCCCAAGGGTGGTGGCAGGAACCCAGGTGGCGCTCGGGGACTCAGCAGGGCCTGCCCCCGGGGCCTGCCCGCAACACCTGATTGCCCGCGGGCATGTCCATCCACCCTCAAAAAGTTCTGCTGGGACAGCCCTGACCGAGCTCCGAGCTCCTCGCCCTTGGACCGCCCCAGTGGGCTTCAGGAGTGGGTGTGTGCCAGCAGCAGCCCTCCCCACTCACCCACCGTGCGTCGGCCCCGCCCGACAAGCCCCTAGGGCCGGCGGGGCTTCCCGGGGGACCTATTTGTAACGCCGGGAAGCACGGGGCAGTCAGTGTGTGCGGCCTGGGGACACCCGCAGGTGTGTGTGCTCCCCCCATGGCGGCCGACGCGGCTAGCCAGCACCTGGGGGCTGTTGGCAGCGCCCCTGGGCAGCCTCCTAGAGCCAGGGATCTGGCAGGCTCCGGGGGCAAATGGACTACGGAAGCCAAGAGGGGCCCGTCCGCGCCAAAACCCAAAACGCGCTGCGGCCTCCAGGGAGGGACACAGGGGACACAAGTGGCTGTGTGGCTTGCAGTGCCCGACCAGAGGGAGGGAGGTTGGCTGGCTGCTGAGGCGCAGCAGGTGTCAGCCCTTCGGGAAGTGCCCGTGGATGCTTCGGGAATGGGGCCTGCCAACTCAGAACCCCCGTTCCCTGTGGCTGCAGCCGGCCAGGGGGCTCCAGGGTCGGGTGCGCCGTGGGCCTGGGGGGCTTCTTGCCTGTGTGCAGGGCTTCTACGCACAAGGTGGCACCTCATCCCGGCCCAAGGGTGGTGGCAGGAACCCAGGTGGCGCTCGGGGACTCAGCAGGGCCTGCCCACAACACCTGATTGCCCGCGGGCGTGTCCGTCCACCCTCAAAAAGTTCTGCTGGGACAGCCCTTACCGAGCTCCGAGCTCATCGTCCTTGGACCGCCCCAGTGGGCTTCAGGAGTGGGTGTGTGCCAGCAGCAGCCCTCCCCAGTCAACCACCATGCGTCGGCCCCACCCGACAAGCCCCTAGGGCCGGCGGGGCTTCCCGGGGGGCCTATTTGCAACGCTGGGAAGCCCGGGGCAGTTCGTGTGTGCGGCCCGGGGACACGCGCAGGTGTGTGTGCTCCCCGCATGGCCGGCCGAGGCGGCTAGCCAGCACCTGGGGGCTGTTGGCAGCGCCCCTGGGCAGCCTCCTAGAGCCATTGGTCTGGCAGGCTCCGGGGGCAAATGGACTACGGAAGCCGAGAGGGGCCCGTCCGCGCCAAAACCCAAAACGCGCTGCGGCCTCCAGGGAGGGACACAGGGGACACAAGTGGCTGTGTGGCTTGCAGTGCCCGGCCAGAGGGAGGGAGGTTGGCTGGCTGCTGAGGCGCAGCAGGTGTCAGCCCTTCGGGAAGTGCCCGTGGATGCTTCGGGAATGGGGCCTGCCAACTCAGAACCCCCGTTCCCTGTGGCTGCATCCGGCCAGGGGGCTCCAGGGTCGGGTGCTCCGCGGGCCTGGGGGGCTTCTTGCCTGTGTGCAGGGCTTCTACGCACAAGGTGGCACCTCATCCCGGCCCAAGGGTGGTGGCAGGAACCCAGGTGGCGCTCGGGGACTCAGCAGGGCCTGCCCCCGGGGCCTGCCCGCAACACCTGATTGCCCGCGGGCATGTCCGTCCACCCTCAAAAAGTTCTGCTGGGACAGCCCTGACCGAGCTCCGAGCTCCTCGCCCTTGGACCGCCCCAGTGGGCTTCAGGAGTGGGTGTGTGCCAGCAGCAGCCCTCCCCACTCACCCACCGTGCGTCGGCCCCGCCCGACAAGCCCCTAGGGCCGGCGGGGCTTCCCGGGGGACCTATTTGTAACGCCGGGAAGCGCGGGGCAGTCAGTGTGTGCGGCCTGGGGACACCCGCAGGTGTGTGTGCTCCCCCCATGGCGGCCGACGCGGCTAGCCAGCACCTGGGGGCTGTTGGCAGCGCCCCTGGGCAGCCTCCTAGAGCCAGGGATCTGGCAGGCTCCGGGGGCAAATGGACTACGGAAGCCAAGAGGGGCCCGTCCGCGCCAAAACCCAAAACGCGCTGCGGCCTCCAGGGAGGGACACAGGGGACACAAGTGGCTGTGTGGCTTGCAGTGCCCGACCAGAGGGAGGGAGGTTGGCTGGCTGCTGAGGCGCAGCAGGTGTCAGCCCTTCGGGAAGTGCCCGTGGATGCTTCGGGAATGGGGCCTGCCAACTCAGAACCCCCGTTCCCTGTGGCTGCAGCCGGCCAGGGGGCTCCAGGGTCGGGTGCGCCGTGGGCCTGGGGGGCTTCTTGCCTGTGTGCAGGGCTTCTACGCACAAGGTGGCACCTCATCCCGGCCCAAGGGTGGTGGCAGGAACCCAGGTGGCGCTCGGGGACTCAGCAGGGCCTGCCCACAACACCTGATTGCCCGCGGGCGTGTCCGTCCACCCTCAAAAAGTTCTGCTGGGACAGCCCTTACCGAGCTCCGAGCTCATCGTCCTTGGACCGCCCCAGTGGGCTTCAGGAGTGGGTGTGTGCCAGCAGCAGCCCTCCCCAGTCAACCACCATGCGTCGGCCCCACCCGACAAGCCCCTAGGGCCGGCGGGGCTTCCCGGGGGGCCTATTTGCAACGCTGGGAAGCCCGGGGCAGTTCGTGTGTGCGGCCCGGGGACACGCGCAGGTGTGTGTGCTCCCCGCATGGCCGGCCGAGGCGGCTAGCCAGCACCTGGGGGCTGTTGGCAGCGCCCCTGGGCAGCCTCCTAGAGCCATTGGTCTGGCAGGCTCCGGGGGCAAATGGACTACGGAAGCCGAGAGGGGCCCGTCCGCGC
The DNA here is from genome assembly GCF_033115175.1 of Lepus europaeus. Taxonomy (NCBI): domain Eukaryota; kingdom Metazoa; phylum Chordata; class Mammalia; order Lagomorpha; family Leporidae; genus Lepus; species Lepus europaeus. The sequence goes on along the minus strand of NW_026909167.1, from coordinate 6,475,927 downwards.
CAAAACCCAAAACGCGCTGCGGCCTCCAGGGAGGGACACAGGGGACACAAGTGGCTGTGTGGCTTGCAGTGCCCGGCCAGAGGGAGGGAGGTTGGCTGGCTGCTGAGGCGCAGCAGGTGTCAGCCCTTCGGGAAGTGCCCGTGGATGCTTCGGGAATGGGGCCTGCCAACTCAGAACCCCCGTTCCCTGTGGCTGCATCCGGCCAGGGGGCTCCAGGGTCGGGTGCTCCGCGGGCCTGGGGGGCTTCTTGCCTGTGTGCAGGGCTTCTACGCACAAGGTGGCACCTCATCCCGGCCCAAGGGTGGTGGCAGGAACCCAGGTGGCGCTCGGGGACTCAGCAGGGCCTGCCCCCGGGGCCTGCCCGCAACACCTGATTGCCCGCGGGCATGTCCGTCCACCCTCAAAAAGTTCTGCTGGGACAGCCCTGACCGAGCTCCGAGCTCCTCGCCCTTGGACCGCCCCAGTGGGCTTCAGGAGTGGGTGTGTGCCAGCAGCAGCCCTCCCCACTCACCCACCGTGCGTCGGCCCCGCCAGACAAGCCCCTAGGGCCGGCGGGGCTTCCCGGGGGACCTATTTGTAACGCCGGGAAGCGCGGGGCAGTCAGTGTGTGCGGCCTGGGGACACCCGCAGGTGTGTGTGCTCCCCCCATGGCCGGCCGACGCGGCTAGCCAGCACCTGGGGGCTGTTGGCAGCGCCCCTGGGCAGCCTCCTAGAGCCAGGGATCTGGCAGGCTCCGGGGGCAAATGGACTACGGAAGCCAAGAGGGGACGTCCGCGCCAAAACCCAAAACGCGCTGCGGCCTCCAGGGAGGGACACAGGGGACACAAGTGGCTGTGTGGCTTGCAGTGCCCGACCAGAGGGAGGGAGGTTGGCTGGCTGCTGAGGCGCAGCAGGTGTCAGCCCTTCGGGAAGTGCCCGTGGATGCTTCGGGAATGGGGCCTGCCAACTCAGAACCCCCGTTCCCTGTGGCTGCAGCCGGCCAGGGGGCTCCAGGGTCGGGCGCGCCGTGGGCCTTGGGGGCTTCTTGCCTGTGTGCAGGGCTTCTATGCACAAGGTGGCACCTCATCCCGGCCCAAGGGTGGTGGCAGGAACCCAGGTGGCGCTCGGGGACTCAGCAGGGCCTGCCCACAACACCTGATTGCCCGCGGGCGTGTCCGTCCACCCTCAAAAAGTTCTGCTGGGACAGCCCTTACCGAGCTCCGAGCTCATCGTCCTTGGACCGCCCCAGTGGGCTTCAGGAGTGGGTGTGTGCCAGCAGCAGCCCTCCCCAGTCAACCACCATGCGTCGGTCCCACCCTACAAGCCCCTAGGGCCGGCGGGGCTTCCCGGGGGGCCTATTTGCAACGCTGGGAAGCCCGGGGCAGTTCGTGTGTGCGGCCCGGGGACACCCGCAGGTGTGTGTGCTCCCCGCATGGCCGGCCGAGGCGGCTAGCCAGCACCTGAGGGCTGTTGGCAGCGCCCCTGGGCAGCCTCCTAGAGCCATTGGTCTGGCAGGCTCCGGGGGCAAATGGACTATGGAAGCCGAGAGGGGCCCGTCCGCGCCAAAACCCAAAACGCGCTGCGGCCTCCAGGGAGGGACACAGGGGACACAAGTGGCTGTGTGGCTTGCAGTGCCCGGCCAGAGGGAGGGAGGTTGGCTGGCTGCTGAGGCGCAGCAGGTGTCAGCCCTTCGGGAAGTGCCCGTGGATGCTTCGGGAATGGGGCCTGCCAACTCAGAACCCCCGTTCCCTGTGGCTGCATCCGGCCAGGGGGCTCCAGGGTCGGGTGCGCCGCGGGCCTGGGGGGCTTCTTGCCTGTGTGCAGGGCTTCTACGCACAAGGTGGCACCTCATCCCGGCCCAAGGGTGGTGGCAGGAACCCAGGTGGCGCTCGGGGACTCAGCAGGTCCTGCCCCCGGGGCCTGCCCGCAACACCTGATTGCCCGCGGGCATGTCCGTCCACCCTCAAAAAGTTCTGCTGGGACAGCCCTGACCGAGCTCCGAGCTCCTCGCCCTTGGACCGCCCCAGTGGGCTTCAGGAGTGGGTGTGTGCCAGCAGCAGCCCTCCCCACTCACCCACCGTGCGTCGGCCCCGCCCGACAAGAACCTAGGGCCGGCGGGGCTTCCCGGGGGACCTATTTGCAACGCCGGGAAGCGCGGGGCAGTCCGTGTGTGCGGCCCGGGGACACCCGCAGGTGTGTGTGCTCCCCCCATGGCCGGCCGACGCGGCTAGCCAGCACCTGGGGGCTGTTGGCAACGCCCCTGGGCAGCCTCCTAGAGCCAGGGATCTGGCAGGGTACAGGGGCAAATGGACTACGGAAGCTGAGAGGGGCCCGTCCGCGCCAAAACCCAAAATGCGCTGCGGCCTCCAGGGAGGGACACAGGGGACACAAGTGGCTGTGTGGCTTGCAGTGCCCGACCAGAGGGAGGGAGGTTGGCTGGCTGCTGAGGCGCTGCAGGTGTCAGCCCTTCGGGAAGTGCCCGTGGATGCTTCGGGAATGGGGCCTGCCAACTCAGAACCCCCGTTCCCTGTGGCTGCATCCGGCCAGGGGGCTCCAGGTACGGGTGCGCCGCGGGCCTGGGGGGCTTCTTGCCTGTGTGCAGGGCTTCTACGCACAAGGTGGCACCTCATCCCGGCCCAAGGGTGGTGGCAGGAACCCAGGTGGCGCTCGGGGACTCAGCAGGGCCTGCCCACAACACCTGATTGCCCGCGGGCGTGTCCGTCCACCCTCAAAAAGTTCTGCTGGGACAGCCCTGACCGAGCTCCGAGCTCATCATCCTTGGACCGCCCCAGTGGGCTTCAGGAGTGGGTGTGTGCCAGCAGCAGCCCTCCCCACTCACCCACCTTGCGTCGGCCCCGCCCGACAAGCCCCTAGGTCCGGCGGGGCTTCCCGGGGGACCTATTTGCAACGCCGGGAAGTGCGGGGCAGTCCCTGTGTGCGGCCTGGGGACACCCGCAGGTGTGTGTGCTCCCCCCATGGCCGGCCGACGCGGCTAGCCAGCACCTGGGGGCTGTTGGCAGCGCCCCTGGGCAGCCTCCTAGAGCCAGGGGTCTGGCAGGCTCCGGGGGCAAATGGACTATGGAAGCCGAGAGGGGCCCGTCCGCGCCAAAACCCAAAACGCGCTGTGGCCTCCAGGGAGGGACACAGGGGACACAAGTGGCTGTGTGGCTTGCAGTGCCCGACCAGAGGGAGGGAGGTTGGCTGGCTGCTGAGGCGCAGCAGGTGTCAGCCCTTCGGGAAGTGCCCGTGGATGCTTCGGGAATGGGGCCTGCCAACTCAGAACCCCCGTTCCCTGTGGCTGCAGCCGGCCAGGGGGCTCCAGGGTCGGGTGCGCCGTGGGCCTGGGGGACTTCTTGCCTGTGTGCAGGGCTTCTACGCACAAGGTGGCACCTCATCCCGGCCCAAGGGTGGTGGCAGGAACCCAGGTGGCGCTCGGGGACTCAGCAGGGCCTGCCCACAACACCTGATTGCCCGCGGGCGTGTCCGTCCACCCTCAAAAAGTTCTGCTGGGACAGCCCTGACCGAGCTCCGAGCTCCTCGTCCTTGGACCGCCCCAGTGGGCTTCAGGAGTGGGTGTGTGCCAGCAGCAGCCCTCCCCAGTCAACCACCATGCGTCGGCCCCACCCGACAAGCCCCTAGGGCCGGCGGGGCTTCCCGGGGGGCCTATTTGCAACATTGGGAAGCCCGGGGCAGTTCGTGTGTGCGGCCCGGGGACACCCGCAGGTGTGTGTGCTCCCCGCATGGCCGGCCGAGGCGGCTAGCCAGCACCTGGGGGCTGTTGGCAGCGCCCCTGGGCAGCCTCCTAGAGCCATTGGTCTGGCAGGCTCCGGGGGCAAATGGACTACGGAAGCTGAGAGGGGCCCGTCCGCGCCAAAACCCAAAACGCGCTGCGGCCTCCAGGGAGGGACACAGGGGACACAAGTGGCTGTGTGGCTTGCAGTGCCCGACCAGAGGGAGGGAGGTTGGCTGGCTGCTGAGGCGCAGCAGGTGTCAGCCCTTCGGGAAGTGCCCGTGGATGCTTCGGGAATGGGGCCTGCCAACTCAGAACCCCCGTTCCCTGTGGCTGCATCCGGCCAGGGGGCTCCAGGGTCGGGTGCGCCGCGGGCCTGGGGGGCTTCTTGCCTGTGTGCAGGGCTTCTACGCACAAGGTGGCACCTCATCCCGGCCCAAGGGTGGTGGCAGGAACCCAGGTGGCGCTCGGGGACTCAGCAGGGCCTGCCCCCGGGGCCTGCCCGCAACACCTGATTGCCCGCGGGCATGTCCGTCCACCCTCAAAAAGTTCTGCTGGGACAGCCCTGACCGAGCTCCGAGCTCCTCGCCCTTGGACCGCCCCAGTGGGCTTCAGGAGTGGGTGTGTGCCAGCAGCAGCCCTCCCCACTCACCCACCGTGCGTCGGCCCCGCCAGACAAGCCCCTAGGGCCGGCGGGGCTTCCCGGGGGACCTATTTGTAACGCCGGGAAGCGCGGGGCAGTCCGTGTGTGCGGCCTGGGAACACCCGCAGGTGTGTGTGCTCCCCCCATGGCCGGCCGACGCGGCTAGCCAGCACCTGGGGGCTGTTGGCAGCGCCCCTGGGCAGCCTCCTAGAGCCAGGGATCTGGCAGGCTCCGGGGGCAAATGGACTACGGAAGCCAAGAGGGGCCCGTCCGCGCCAAAACCCAAAACGCGCTGCGGCCTCCAGGGAGGGACACAGGGGACACAAGTGGCTGTGTGGCTTGCAGTGCCCGACCAGAGGGAGGGAGGTTGGCTGGCTGCTGAGGCGCAGCAGGTGTCAGCCCTTCGGGAAGTGCCCGTGGATGCTTCGGGAATGGGGCCTGCCAACTCAGAACCCCCGTTCCCTGTGGCTGCAGCCGGCCAGGGGGCTCCAGGGTCGGGTGCGCCGCGGGCCTGGGGGGCTTCTTGCCTGTGTGCAGGGCTTCTACGCACAAGGTGGCACCTCATCCCGGCCCAAGGGTGGTGGCAGGAACCCAGGTGGCGCTCGGGGACTCAGCAGGGCCTGCCCCCGGGGCCTGCCCGCAACACCTGATTGCCCGCGGGCATGTTCGTCCACCCTCAAAAAGTTCTGCTGGGACAGCCCTGACCGAGCTCCGAGCTCCTCGCCCTTGGACCGCCCCAGTGGGCTGCAGGAGTGGGTGTGTGCCAGCAGCAGCCCTCCCCACTCACCCAACGTGCGTCGGCCCCGCCCGACAAGCCCCTAGGGCCGGCGGGGCTTCCCAGGGGACCTATTTGCAACGCCGGGAAGCGCGGGGCAGTCCCTGTGTGCGGCCTGGGGACACCCGCAGGTGTGTGTGCTCGCCCCATGGCCGGCCGAGGCGGCTAGCCAGCACCTGGGGGCTGTTGGTAGCGCCCCTGGGCAGCCTCCTAGAGCCAGGGGTCTGGCAGGCTCCGGGGGCAAATGGACTACGGAAGCCGAGAGGGGCCCGTACGCGCCAAAACCCAAAACGCGCTGCGGCCTCCAGGGAGGGACACAGGGGACACAAGTGGCTGTGTGGCTTGCAGTGCCCGACCAGAGGGAGGGAGGTTGGCTGGCTGCTGAGGCGCAGCAGGTGTCAGCCCTTCGGGAAGTGCCCGTGGATGCTTCGGGAATGGGGCCTGCCAACTCAGAACCCCCGTTCCCTGTGGCTGCATCCGGCCAGGGGGCTCCAGAGTCGGGTGCGCCGCGGGCCTGGGGGGCTTCTTGCCTGTGTGCAGGGCTTCTACGCACAAGGTGGCACCTCATCCCGGCCCAAGGGTGGTGGCAGGAACCCAGGTGGCGCTCGGGGACTCAGCAGGGCCTGCCCTCAACACGTGATTGCCCGCGGGTGTGTCCGTCCACCCTCAAAAAGTTCTGCTGGGACAGCCCTTACCGAGCTCCGAGCTCATCGTCCTTGGACCGCCCCAGTGGGCTTCAGGAGTGGGTGTGTGCCAGCAGCAGCCCTCCCCAGTCAACCACCATGCGTCGGCCCCACCCGACAAGACCCTAGGGCCGGCGGGGCTTCCCGGGGGGCCTATATGCAACGCTGGGAAGCCCGGGGCAGTTCGTGTGTGCGGCCCGGGGACACCCGCAGGTGTGTGTGCTCCCCGCATGGCCGGCCGAGGCGGCTAGCCAGCACCTGGGGGCTGTTGGCAGCGCCCCTGGGCAGCCTCCTAGAGCCATTGGTCTGGCAGGCTCCGGGGGCAAATGGACTACGGAAGCCGAGAGGGGCCCGTCCGCGCCAAAACCCAAAACGCGCTGCGGCCTCCAGGGAGGGACACAGGGGACACAAGTGGCTGTGTGGCTTGCAGTGCCCGGCCAGAGGGAGGGAGGTTGGCTGGCTGCTGAGGCGCAGCAGGTGTCAGCCCTTCGGGAAGTGCCCGTGGATGCTTCGGGAATGGGGCCTGCCAACTCAGAACCCCCGTTCCCTGTGGCTGCAGCCGGCCAGGGGGCTCCAGGGTCGGGTGCGCCGCGGGCCTGGGGGGCTTCTTGCCTGTGTGCAGGGCTTCTACGCACAAGGTGGCACCTCATCCCGGCCCAAGGGTGGTGGCAGGAACCCAGGTGGCGCCCCGGGACTCAGCAGGGCCTGCCCTCAACACCTGATTGCCCGCGGGTGTGTCCGTCCACCCTCAAAAAGTTCTGCTGGGACAGCCCTGACCGAGCTCCGAGCTCATCGTCCTTGGACCGCCCCAGTGGGCTTCTGGAGTGGGTGTGTGCCAGCAGCAGCCCTCCCCAGTCAACCACCATGCGTCGGCCCCGCCCGACAAGCCCCTAGGGCCGGCGGGGCTTCCCGGGGGGCCTATTTGCAACGCTGGGAAGCCCGGGGCAGTTCGGGTGTGCGGCCCGGGGACACCCGCAGGTGTGTGTGCTCCCCGCATGGCCGGCCGAGGCGGCTAGCCAGCACCTGGGGGCTGTTGGCAGCGCCCCTGGGCAGCCTCCTAGAGCCATTGGTCTGGCAGGCTCCGGGGGCAAATGGACTACGGAAGCCGAGAGGGGCCCGTCCGCGCCAAAACCCAAAACGCGCTGCGGCCTCCAGGGAGGGACACAGGGGACACAAATGGCTGTGTGGCTTGCAGTGCCCGGCCAGAGGGAGGGAGGTTGGCTGGCTGCTGAGGCGCAGCAGGTGTCAGCCCTTCGGGAAGTGCCCGTGGATGCTTCGGGAATGGGGCCTGCCAACTCAGAACCCCCGTTCCCTGTGGCTGCAGCCGGCCAGGGGGCTCCAGGGTCGGGCGCGCCGTGGGCCTTGGGGGCTTCTTGCCTGTGTGCAGGGCTTCTATGCACAAGGTGGCACCTCATCCCGGCCCAAGGGTGGTGGCAGGAACCCAGGTGGCGCTCGGGGACTCAGCAGGGCCTGCCCACAACACCTGATTGCCCGCGGGCGTGTCCGTCCACCCTCAAAAAGTTCTGCTGGGACAGCCCTTACCGAGCTCCGAGCTCATCGTCCTTGGACCGCCCCAGTGGGCTTCAGGAGTGGGTGTGTGCCAGCAGCAGCCCTCCCCAGTCAACCACCATGCGTCGGCCCCACCCGACAAGCCCCTAGAGCCGGCGGGGCTTCCCGGGGGGCCTATTTGCAACGCTGGGAAGCCCGGGGCAGTTCGTGTGTGCGGCCCGGGGACACCCGCAGGTGTGTGTGCTCCTCGCATGGCCGGCCGAGGCGGCTAGCCAGCACCTGGGGGCTGTTGGCAGCGCCCCTGGGCAGCCTCCTAGAGCCATTGGTCTGGCAGGCTCCGGGGGCAAATGGACTACGGAAGCCGAGAGGGGCCCGTCCGCGCCAAAACCCAAAACGCGCTGCGGCCTCCAGGGAGGGACACAGGGGACACAAGTGGCTGTGTGGCTTGCAGTGCCCGACCAGAGGGAGGGAGGTTGGCTGGCTGCTGAGGCGCAGCAGGTGTCAGCCCTTCGGGAAGTGCCCGTGGATGCTTCGGGAATGGGGCCTGCCAACTCAGAATCCCCGTTCCCTGTGGCTGCAGCTGGCCAGGGGGCTCCAGGGTCGGGTGCGCCGCGGGCCTGGGGGGCTTCTTGCCTGTGTGCAGGGCTTCTACGCACAAGGTGGCACCTCATCCCGGCCCAAGGGTGGTGGCAGGAACCCAGGTGGCGCTCGGGGACTCAGCAGGGCCTGCCCCCGGGGCCTGCCCGCAACACCTGATTGCCCGCGGGCGTGTCCGTCCACCCTCAAAAAGTTCTGCTGGGACAGCCCTTACCGAGCTCCGAGCTCCTCGCCCTTGGACCGCCCCAGTGGGCTTCAGGAGTGGGTGTGTGCCAGCAGCAGCCCTCCCCACTCACCCACCGTGCGTCGGCCCCGCCCGACAAGCCCCTAGGGCCGGCGGGGCTTCCCGGGGGACCTATTTGCAACGCCGGGAAGCGCGGGGCAGTCCTTGTGTGCGGCCCGGGTCACCCGCAGGTGTGTGTGCTCCCCCCATGGCCGGCCGAGGCGGCTAGCCAGCACCTGGGGGCTGTTGGCAGCGCCCCTGGGCAGCCTCCTAGAGCCATTGGTCTGGCAGGCTCCGGGGGCAAATGGACTACGGAAGCCGAGAGGGGCCCGTCCGCGCCAAAACCCAAAACGCGCTGCGGCCTCCAGGGAGGGACACAGGGGACACAAGTGGCTGTGTGGCTTGCAGTGCCCGACCAGAGGGAGGGAGGTTGGCTGGCTGCTGAGGTGCAGCAGGTGTCAGCCCTTCGGGAAGTGCCCGTGGATGCTTCGGGAATGGGGCCTGCCAACTCAGAACCCCCGTTCCCTGTGGCTGCATCCGGCCAGGGGGCTCCAGGGTCGGGTGCGCCGCGGGCCTGGGGGGCTTCTTGCCTGTGTGCAGGGCTTCTACGCACAAGGTGGCACCTCATCCCGGCCCAAGGGTGGTGGCAGGAACCCAGGTGGCGCCCGGGGACTCAGCAGGGCCTGCCCACAACACCTGATTGCCCGCGGGCGTGTCCGTCCACCCTCAAAAAGTTCTGCTGGGACAGCCCTTACCGAGCTCCGAGCTCATCGTCCTTGGACCGCCCCAGTGGGCTTCAGGAGTGGGTGTGTGCCAGCAGCAGCCCTCCCCAGTCAACCACCATGCGTCGGCCCCACCCGACAAGCCCCTAGGGCCGGCGGGGCTTCCCGGGGGGCCTATTTGCAACGCTGGGAAGCCCGGGGCAGTTCGTGTGTGCGGCCCGGGGACACCCGCAGGTGTGTGTGCTCCCCGCATGGCCGGCCGAGGCGGCTAGCCAGCACCTGGGGGCTGTTGGCAGCGCCCCTGGGCAGCCTCCTAGAGCCATTGGTCTGGCAGGCTCCGGGGGCAAATGGACTACGGAAGCCGAGAGGGGCCCGTCCGCGCCAAAACCCAAAACGCGCTGCGGCCTCCAGGGAGGGACACAGGGGACACAAGTGGCTGTGTGGCTTGCAGTGCCCGACCAGAGGGAGGGAGGTTGGCTGGCTGCTGAGGCGCAGCAGGTGTCAGCCCTTCGGGAAGTGCCTGTGGATGCTTCGGGAATGGGGCCTGCCAACTCAGAACCCCCGTTCCCTGTGGCTGCAGCCGGCCAGGGGGCTCCAGGGTCGGGTGCGCCGCGGGCCTGGGGGGCTTCTTGCCTGTGTGCAGGGCTTCTACGCACAAGGTGGCACCTCATCCCGGCCCAAGGGTGGTGGCAGGAACCCAGGTGGCGCTCGGGGACTCAGCAGGGCCTGCCCCCGGGGCCTGCCCGCAATACCTGATTGCCCGCGGGCGTGTCCGTCCACCCTCAAAAAGTTCTGCTGGGACAGCCCTTACCGAGCTCCGAGCTCATCGTCCTTGGACGGCCCCAGTGGGCTTCAGGAGTGGGTGTGTGCCAGCAGCAGCCCTCCCCAGTCAACCACCATGCGTCGGCCCCACCCGACAAGCCCCTAGGGCTGGCGGGGCTTCCCGGGGGGCCTATTTGCAACGCTGGGAAGCCCGGGGCAGTTCGTGTGTGCGGCCCGGGGACACCCGCAGGTGTGTGTGCTCCCCGCATGGCCGGCCGAGGCGGCTAGCCAGCACCTGGGGGCTGTTGGCAGCGCCCCTGGGCAGGCTCCTAGAGCCATTGGTCTGGCAGGCTCCGGGGGCAAATGGACTACGGAAGCCGAGAGGGGCCCGTCCGCGCCAAAACCCAAAACGCGCTGCGGCCTCCAGGGAGGGACACAGGGGACACAAGTGGCTGTGTGGCTTGCAGTGCCCGACCAGAGGGAGGGAGGTTGGCTGGCTGCTGAGGCGCAGCAGGTGTCAGCCCTTCGGGAAGTGCCCGTCGATGCTTCGGGAATGGGGCCTGCCAACTCAGAACCCCCGTTCCCTGTGGCTGCAGCCGGCCAGGGGGCTCCAGGGTCGGGTGCGCCGTGGGCCTGGGGGGCTTCTTGCCTGTGTGCAGGGCTTCTACGCACAAGGTGGCACCTCATCCCGGCCCAAGGGTGGTGGCAGGAACCCAGGTGGCGCTCGGGGACTCAGCAGGGCCTGCCCCCGGGGCCTGCCCGCAACACCTGATTGCCCGCGGGCGTGTCCGTCCACCCTCAGAAAGTTCTGCTTGGACAGCCCTGACCGAGCTCCGAGCTCCTCGCCCTTGGACCGCCCCAGTGGGCTTCAGGAGTGGGTGTGTGCCAGCAGCAGCCCTCCCCACTCACCCACCGTGCCTCGGCCCCGCCCGACAAGCCCCTAGGGCCGGCGGGGCTTCCCGGGGGACCTATTTGCAACGCCAGGAAGCGCGGGGCAGTCCGTGTGTGCGGCCCGGGGACACCCGCAGGTGTGTCTGCTCCCACCATGGCCGGACGAGGCGACTAGCCAGAACCTGGGGGCTGTTGGCAGCGCCCCTGGGCAGCCTCCTAGAGCCAGGGGTCTGGCAGGCTCCGGGGGCAAATGGACTACGGAAACCGACAGGGGCTCGTCCGCGCCAAAACCCAAAACGCGCTGCGGCCTCCAGGGAGGGACACAGGGGACACAAGTGGCTGTGTGGCTTGCAGTGCCCGGCCAGAGGGAGGGAGGTTGGCTGGCTGCTGAGGCGCAGCAGGTGTCAGCCCTTTGGGAAGTGCCCGTGGATGCTTCGGGAATGGGGCCTGCCAACTCAGAACCCCCGTTCCCTGTGGCTGCATCCGGCCAGGGGGCTCCAGGTTCGGGTGCGCCGCGGGCCTGGGGGGCTTCTTGCCTGTGTGCAGGGCTTCTACGCACAAGGTGGCACCTCATCCCGGCCCAAGGGTGGTGGCAGGAACCCAGGTGGCGCTCGGGGACTCAGCAGGGCCTGCCCACAACACCTGATTTCCCGCGGGCGTGTCCGTCCACCTTCAAAAAGTTCTGCTGGGACAGCCCTTACCGAGCTCCGAGCTCATCGTCCTTGGACCGCCCCAGTGGGCTTCAGGAGTGGGTGTGTGCCAGCAGCAGCCCTCCCCAGTCAACCACCATGCGTCGGCCCCACCCGACAAGCCCCTAGGGCCGGCGGGGCTTCCCGGGGGGCCTATTTGCAACGCTGGGAAGCCCGGGGCAGTTCGTGTGTGCGGCCCGGGGACACCCGCAGGTGTGTGTGCTCCCCGCATGGCCGGCCGAGGCGGCTAGCCAGCACCTGGGGGCTGTTGGCAGCGCCCCTGGGCAGCCTCCTAGAGCCAGGGGTCTGGCAGGCTCCGGGGGCAAATGGACTACGGAAGCCGAGAGGGGCCCGTCCGCGCCAAAACCCAAAACGCGCTGCGGCCTCCAGGGAGGGACACAGGGGACACAAGTGGCTGTGTGGCTTGCAGTGCCCGACCAGAGGGAGGGAGGTTGGCTGGCTGCTGAGGCGCAGCAGGTGTCAGCCCTTCGGGAAGTGCCTGTGGATGCTTCGGGAATGGGGCCTGCCAACTCAGAACCCCCGTTCCCTGTGGCTGCATCCGGCCAGGGGGCTCCAGGGTCGGGTGCGCCGCGGGCCTGGGGGGCTTCTTGCCTGTGTGCAGGGCTTCTACGCACAAGGTGGCACCTCATCCCGGCCCAAGGGTGGTGGCAGGAACCCAGGTGGCGCTCGGGGACTCAGCAGGGCCTGCCCCCGGGGCCTGCCCGCAATACCTGATTGCCCGCGGGCGTGTCCGTCCACCCTCAAAAAGTTCTGCTGGGACAGCCCTTACCGAGCTCCGAGCTCATCGTCCTTGGACCGCCCCAGTGGGCTTCAGGAGTGGGTGTGTGCCAGCAGCAGCCCTCCCCAGTCAACCACCATGCGTCGGCCCCACCCGACAAGCCCCTAGGGCTGGCGGGGCTTCCCGGGGGGCCTATTTGCAACGCTGGGAAGCCCGGGGCAGTTCGTGTGTGCGGCCCGGGGACACCCGCAGGTGTGTGTGCTCCCCGCATGGCCGGCCGAGGCGGCTAGCCAGCACCTGGGGGCTGTTGGCAGCGCCCCTGGGCAGGCTCCTAGAGCCATTGGTCTGGCAGGCTCCGGGGGCAAATGGACTACGGAAGCCGAGAGGGGCCCGTCCGCGCCAAAACCCAAAACGCGCTGCGGCCTCCAGGGAGGGACACAGGGGACACAAGTGGCTGTGTGGCTTGCAGTGCCCGACCAGAGGGAGGGAGGTTGGCTGGCTGCTGAGGCGCAGCAGGTGTCAGCCCTTCGGGAAGTGCCCGTCGATGCTTCGGGAATGGGGCCTGCCAACTCAGAACCCCCGTTCCCTGTGGCTGCAGCCGGCCAGGGGGCTCCAGGGTCGGGTGCGCCGTGGGCCTGGGGGGCTTCTTGCCTGTGTGCAGGGCTTCTACGCACAAGGTGGCACCTCATCCCGGCCCAAGGGTGGTGGCAGGAACCCAGGTGGCGCTCGGGGACTCAGCAGGGCCTGCCCCCGGGGCCTGCCCGCAACACCTGATTGCCCGCGGGCGTGTCCGTCCACCCTCAGAAAGTTCTGCTTGGACAGCCCTGACCGAGCTCCGAGCTCCTCGCCCTTGGACCGCCCCAGTGGGCTTCAGGAGTGGGTGTGTGCCAGCAGCAGCCCTCCCCACTCACCCACCGTGCCTCGGCCCCGCCCGACAAGCCCCTAGGGCCGGCGGGGCTTCCCGGGGGACCTATTTGCAACGCCAGGAAGCGCGGGGCAGTCCGTGTGTGCGGCCCGGGGACACCCGCAGGTGTGTCTGCTCCCACCATGGCCGGACGAGGCGACTAGCCAGAACCTGGGGGCTGTTGGCAGCGCCCCTGGGCAGCCTCCTAGAGCCAGGGGTCTGGCAGGCTCTTGGGGCAAATGGACTACGGAAACCGACAGGGGCTCGTCCGCGCCAAAACCCAAAACGCGCTGCGGCCTCCAGGGAGGGACACAGGGGACACAAGTGGCTGTGTGGCTTGCAGTGCCCGGCCAGAGGGAGGGAGGTTGGCTGGCTGCTGAGGCGCAGCAGGTGTCAGCCCTTTGGGAAGTGCCCGTGGATGCTTCGGGAATGGGGCCTGCCAACTCAGAACCCCCGTTCCCTGTGGCTGCATCCGGCCAGGGGGCTCCAGGTTCGGGTGCGCCGCGGGCCTGGGGGGCTTCTTGCCTGTGTGCAGGGCTTCTACGCACAAGGTGGCACCTCATCCCGGCCCAAGGGTGGTGGCAGGAACCCAGGTGGCGCTCGGGGACTCAGCAGGGCCTGCCCACAACACCTGATTTCCCGCGGGCGTGTCCGTCCACCTTCAAAAAGTTCTGCTGGGACAGCCCTTACCGAGCTCCGAGCTCATCGTCCTTGGACCGCCCCAGTGGGCTTCAGGAGTGGGTGTGTGCCAGCAGCAGCCCTCCCCAGTCAACCACCATGCGTCGGCCCCACCCGACAAGCCCCTAGGGCCGGCGGGGCTTCCCGGGGGGCCTATTTGCAACGCTGGGAAGCCCGGGGCAGTTCGTGTGTGCGGCCCGGGGACACCCGCAGGTGTGTGTGCTCCCCGCATGGCCGGCCGAGGCGGCTAGCCAGCACCTGGGGGCTGTTGGCAGCGCCCCTGGGCAGCCTCCTAGAGCCAGGGGTCTGGCAGGCTCCGGGGGCAAATGGACTACGGAAGCCGAGAGGGGCCCGTCCGCGCCAAAACCCAAAACGCGCTGCGGCCTCCAGGGAGGGACACAGGGGACACAAGTGGCTGTGTGGCTTGCAGTGCCCGACCAGAGGGAGGGAGGTTGGCTGGCTGCTGAGGCGCAGCAGGTGTCAGCCCTTCGGGAAGTGCCTGTGGATGCTTCGGGAATGGGGCCTGCCAACTCAGAACCCCCGTTCCCTGTGGCTGCATCCGGCCAGGGGGCTCCAGGGTCGGGTGCGCCGCGGGCCTGGGGGGCTTCTTGCCTGTGTGCAGGGCTTCTACGCACAAGGTGGCACCTCATCCCAGCCCAAGGGTGGTGGCAGGAACCCAGGTGGCGCTCGGGGACTCAGCAGGGCCTGCCCACAACACCTGATTGCCCGCGGGCGTGTCCGTCCACCCTCAAAAAGTTCTGCTGGGACAGCCCTGACCGAGCTCCGAGCTCCTCGCCCTTGGACCGCCCCAGTGGGCTTCAGGAGTGGGTGTGTGCCAGCAGCAGCCCTCCCCAGTCAACCACCATGGGTCGGCCCCACCCTCAAGCTCCTAGGGCCGGCGGGGCTTCCCGGGGGGCCTATTTGCAACGCTGGGAAGCCCGGGGCAGTTCGTGTGTGCGGCCTCAGGACACCCCCAGGTGTGTGTGCTCCTCCCATGGCCGGCCGAGGCGGCTAGCCAGCACCTGGGGGCTGTTGGCAGCGCCCCTGGGCAGCTGGCAGGCTGGCAGGCTGGCAGGCTCCGGGGGCAAATGGACTACGGAAGCCGAGAGGGGCCCGTCCGCGCCAAAACCCAAAACGCGCTGCGGCCTCCAGGGAGGGACACAGGGGACACAAGTGGCTGTGTGGCTTGCAGTGCCCGGCCAGAGGGAGGGAGGTTGGCTGGCTGCTGAGGCGCAGCAGGTGTCAGCCCTTCGGGAAGTGCCCGTGGATGCTTCGGGAATGGGGCCTGCCAACTCAGAACCCCTGTTCCCTGTGGCTGCAGCCGGCCAGGGGGCTCCAGGGTCGGGTGCGCCGCGGGCCTGGGGGGCTTCTTGCCTGTGTGCAGGGCTTCTACGCACAAGGTGGCACCTCATCCCGGCCCAAGGGTGGTGGCAGGAACCCAGGTGGCGCTCGGGGACTCAGCAGGGCCTGCCCACAACACCTGATTGCCCGCGGGCGTGTCCGTCCACCCTCAAAAAGTTCTGCTGGGACAGCCCTTACCGAGCTCCGAGCTCATCGTCCTTGGACCGCCCCAGTGGGCTTCAGGAGTGGGTGTGTGCCAGCAGCAGCCCTCCCCAGTCAACCACCATGCGTCGGCCCCACCCGACAAGCCCCTAGGGCCGGCGGGGCTTCCCGGGTGCCTATTTGCAACGCTGGGAAGCCCGGGGCAGTTCGTGTGTGCGGCCCGGGGACACCCGCAGGTGTGTGTGCTCCTCGCATGGCCGGCCGAGGCGGCTAGCCAGCACCTGGGGGCTGTTGGCAGCGCCCCTGGGCAGCCTCCTAGAGCCAGGGGTCTGGCAGGCTCCGGGGGCAAATGGACTACGGAAGCCGAGAGGGGCCCGTCCGCGCCAAAACCCAAAACGCGCTGCGGCCTCCAGGGAGGGACACAGGGGACACAAGTGGCTGTGTGGCTTGCAGTGCCCGACCAGAGGGAGGGAGGTTGGCTGGCTGCTGAGGCGCAGCAGGTGTCAGCCCTTCGGGAAGTGCCCGTGGATGCTTCGGGAATGGGGCCTGCCAACTCAGAATCCCCGTTCCCTGTGGCTGCAGCTGGCCAGGGGGCTCCAGGGTCGGGTGCGCCGCGGGCCTGGGGGGCTTCTTGCCTGTGTGCAGGGCTTCTACGCACAAGGTGGCACCTCATCCCGGCCCAAGGGTGGTGGCAGGAACCCAGGTGGCGCTCGGGGACTCAGCAGGGCCTGCCCCCGGGGCCTGCCCGCAACACCTGATTGCCCGCGGGCGTGTCCGTCCACCCTCAAAAAGTTCTGCTGGGACAGCCCTTACCGAGCTCCGAGCTCATCGTCCTTGGACCGCCCCAGTGGGCTTCAGGAGTGGGTGTGTGCCAGCAGCAGCCCTCCCCAGTCAACCACCATGCGTCGGCCCCACCCGACAAGCCCCTAGGGCCGGCGGGGCTTCCCGGGGGACCTATTTGCAACGCTGGGAAGCCCGGGGTAGTTCGTGTGTGCGGCCCGGGGACACCCGCAGGTGTGTGTGCTCCCCGCATGGCCGGCCGAGGCGGCTAGCCAGCACCTGGGGGCTATTGGCAGCGCCCCTGGGCAGGCTCCTAGAGCCAGGGATCTGGCAGGCTCTGGGGGCAAATGGACTACGGAAACCGAGAGGGGCCCGTCCGCGCCAAAACCCAAAACGCGCTGCGGCCTCCAGGGAGGGACACAGGGGACACAAGTGGCTGTGTGGCTTGCAGTGCCCGACCAGAGGGAGGGAGGTTGGCTGGCTGCTGAGGCGCAGCAGGTGTCAGCCCTTCGGGAAGTGCCTGTGGATGCTTCGGGAATGGGGCCTGCCAACTCAGAACCCCCGTTCCCTGTGGCTGCAGCCGGCCAGGGGGCTCCAGGGTCGGGTGCGCCGTGGGCCTTGGGGGCTTCTTGCCTGTGTGCAGGGCTTCTACGCACAAGGTGGCACCTCATCCCGGCCCAAGGGTGGTGGCAGGAACCCAGGTGGCGCTCGGGGACTCAGCAGGGCCTGCCCCCGGGGCCTGCCCGCAACACCTGATTGCCCGCGGGCATGTTCGTCCACCCTCAAAAAGTTCTGCTGGGACAGCCCTGACCGAGCTCCGAGCTCCTCGCCCTTGGACCGCCCCAGTGGGCTGCAGGAGTGGGTGTGTGCCAGCAGCAGCCCTCCCCACTCACCCAACGTGCGTCGGCCCCGCCCGACAAGCCCCTAGGGCCGGCGGGGCTTCCCAGGGGACCTATTTGCAACGCCGGGAAGCGCGGGGCAGTCCCTGTGTGCGGCCTGGGGACACCCGCAGGTGTGTGTGCTCGCCCCATGGCCGGCCGAGGCGGCTAGCCAGCACCTGGGGGCTGTTGGTAGCGCCCCTGGGCAGCCTCCTAGAGCCAGGGGTCTGGCAGGCTCCGGGGGCAAATGGACTACGGAAGCCGAGAGGGGCCCGTCCGCGCCAAAACCCAAAACGCGCTGCGGCCTCCAGTGAGGGACACAGGGGACACAAGTGGCTGTGTGGCTTGCAGTGCCCGACCAGAGGGAGGGAGGTTGGCTGGCTGCTGAGGCGCAGCAGGTGTCAGCCCTTCGGGAAGTGCCCGTGGATGCTTCGGGAATGGGGCCTGCCAACTCAGAACCCCCGTTCCCTGTGGCTGCATCCGGCCAGGGGGCTCCAGGGTCGGGTGCGCCGCGGGCCTGGGGGGCTTCTTGCCTGTGTGCAGGGCTTCTACGCACAAGGTGGCACCTCATCCCGGCCCAAGGGTGGTGGCAGGAACCCAGGTGGCGCTCGGGGACTCAGCAGGGCCTGCCCCCGGGGCCTGCCCGCAATACCTGATTGCCCGCGGGCGTGTCCGTCCACCCTCAAAAAGTTCTGCTGGGACAGCCCTTACCGAGCTCCGAGCTCATCGTCCTTGGACCGCCCCAGTGGGCTTCAGGAGTGGGTGTGTGCCAGCAGCAGCCCTCCCCAGTCAACCACCATGCGTCGGCCCCACCCGACAAGCCCCTAGGGCTGGCGGGGCTTCCCGGGGGGCCTATTTGCAACGCTGGGAAGCCCGGGGCAGTTCGTGTGTGCGGCCCGGGGACACCCGCAGGTGTGTGTGCTCCCCGCATGGCCGGCCGAGGCGGCTAGCCAGCACCTGGGGGCTGTTGGCAGCGCCCCTGGGCAGGCTCCTAGAGCCATTGGTCTGGCAGGCTCCGGGGGCAAATGGACTACGGAAGCCGAGAGGGGCCCGTCCGCGCCAAAACCCAAAACGCGCTGCGGCCTCCAGGGAGGGACACAGGGGACACAAGTGGCTGTGTGGCTTGCAGTGCCCGACCAGAGGGAGGGAGGTTGGCTGGCTGCTGAGGCGCAGCAGGTGTCAGCCCTTCGGGAAGTGCCCGTCGATGCTTCGGGAATGGGGCCTGCCAACTCAGAACCCCCGTTCCCTGTGGCTGCAGCCGGCCAGGGGGCTCCAGGGTCGGGTGCGCCGTGGGCCTGGGGGGCTTCTTGCCTGTGTGCAGGGCTTCTACGCACAAGGTGGCACCTCATCCCGGCCCAAGGGTGGTGGCAGGAACCCAGGTGGCGCTCGGGGACTCAGCAGGGCCTGCCCCCGGGGCCTGCCCGCAACACCTGATTGCCCGCGGGCGTGTCCGTCCACCCTCAGAAAGTTCTGCTTGGACAGCCCTGACCGAGCTCCGAGCTCCTCGCCCTTGGACCGCCCCAGTGGGCTTCAGGAGTGGGTGTGTGCCAGCAGCAGCCCTCCCCACTCACCCACCGTGCCTCGGCCCCGCCCGACAAGCCCCTAGGGTCGGCGGGGCTTCCCGGGGGACCTATTTGCAACGCCAGGAAGCGCGGGGCAGTCCGTGTGTGCGGCCCGGGGACACCCGCAGGTGTGTCTGCTCCCACCATGGCCGGACGAGGCGACTAGCCAGAACCTGGGGGCTGTTGGCAGCGCCCCTGGGCAGCCTCCTAGAGCCAGGGGTCTGGCAGGCTCTTGGGGCAAATGGACTACGGAAACCGACAGGGGCTCGTCCGCGCCAAAACCCAAAACGCGCTGCGGCCTCCAGGGAGGGACACAGGGGACACAAGTGGCTGTGTGGCTTGCAGTGCCCGGCCAGAGGGAGGGAGGTTGGCTGGCTGCTGAGGCGCAGCAGGTGTCAGCCCTTTGGGAAGTGCCCGTGGATGCTTCGGGAATGGGGCCTGCCAACTCAGAACCCCCGTTCCCTGTGGCTGCATCCGGCCAGGGGGCTCCAGGTTCGGGTGCGCCGCGGGCCTGGGGGGCTTCTTGCCTGTGTGCAGGGCTTCTACGCACAAGGTGGCACCTCATCCCGGCCCAAGGGTGGTGGCAGGAACCCAGGTGGCGCTCGGGGACTCAGCAGGGCCTGCCCACAACACCTGATTTCCCGCGGGCGTGTCCGTCCACCTTCAAAAAGTTCTGCTGGGACAGCCCTTACCGAGCTCCGAGCTCATCGTCCTTGGACCGCCCCAGTGGGCTTCAGGAGTGGGTGTGTGCCAGCAGCAGCCCTCCCCAGTCAACCACCATGCGTCGGCCCCACCCGACAAGCCCCTAGGGCCGGCGGGGCTTCCCGGGGGGCCTATTTGCAACGCTGGGAAGCCCGGGGCAGTTCGTGTGTGCGGCCCGGGGACACCCGCAGGTGTGTGTGCTCCCCGCATGGCCGGCCGAGGCGGCTAGCCAGCACCTGGGGGCTGTTGGCAGCGCCCCTGGGCAGCCTCCTAGAGCCAGGGGTCTGGCAGGCTCCGGGGGCAAATGGACTACGGAAGCCGAGAGGGGCCCGTCCGCGCCAAAACCCAAAACGCGCTGCGGCCTCCAGGGAGGGACACAGGGGACACAAGTGGCTGTGTGGCTTGCAGTGCCCGACCAGAGGGAGGGAGGTTGGCTGGCTGCTGAGGCGCAGCAGGTGTCAGCCCTTCGGGAAGTGCCTGTGGATGCTTCGGGAATGGGGCCTGCCAACTCAGAACCCCCGTTCCCTGTGGCTGCATCCGGCCAGGGGGCTCCAGGGTCGGGTGCGCCGCGGGCCTGGGGGGCTTCTTGCCTGTGTGCAGGGCTTCTACGCACAAGGTGGCACCTCATCCCAGCCCAAGGGTGGTGGCAGGAACCCAGGTGGCGCTCGGGGACTCAGCAGGGCCTGCCCACAACACCTGATTGCCCGCGGGCGTGTCCGTCCACCCTCAAAAAGTTCTGCTGGGACAGCCCTGACCGAGCTCCGAGCTCCTCGCCCTTGGACCGCCCCAGTGGGCTTCAGGAGTGGGTGTGTGCCAGCAGCAGCCCTCCCCAGTCAACCACCATGGGTCGGCCCCACCCTCAAGCTCCTAGGGCCGGCGGGGCTTCCCGGGGGGCCTATTTGCAACGCTGGGAAGCCCGGGGCAGTTCGTGTGTGCGGCCTCAGGACACCCCCAGGTGTGTGTGCTCCTCCCATGGCCGGCCGAGGCGGCTAGCCAGCACCTGGGGGCTGTTGGCAGCGCCCCTGGGCAGCTGGCAGGCTGGCAGGCTGGCAGGCTCCGGGGGCAAATGGACTACGGAAGCCGAGAGGGGCCCGTCCGCGCCAAAACCCAAAACGCGCTGCGGCCTCCAGGGAGGGACACAGGGGACACAAGTGGCTGTGTGGCTTGCAGTGCCCGGCCAGAGGGAGGGAGGTTGGCTGGCTGCTGAGGCGCAGCAGGTGTCAGCCCTTCGGGAAGTGCCCGTGGATGCTTCGGGAATGGGGCCTGCCAACTCAGAACCCCTGTTCCCTGTGGCTGCAGCCGGCCAGGGGGCTCCAGGGTCGGGTGCGCCGCGGGCCTGGGGGGCTTCTTGCCTGTGTGCAGGGCTTCTACGCACAAGGTGGCACCTCATCCCGGCCCAAGGGTGGTGGCAGGAACCCAGGTGGCGCTCGGGGACTCAGCAGGGCCTGCCCACAACACCTGATTGCCCGCGGGCGTGTCCGTCCACCCTCAAAAAGTTCTGCTGGGACAGCCCTTACCGAGCTCCGAGCTCATCGTCCTTGGACCGCCCCAGTGGGCTTCAGGAGTGGGTGTGTGCCAGCAGCAGCCCTCCCCAGTCAACCACCATGCGTCGGCCCCACCCGACAAGCCCCTAGGGCCGGCGGGGCTTCCCGGGGGGCCTATTTGCAACGCTGGGAAGCCCGGGGCAGTTCGTGTGTGCGGCCCGGGGACACCCGCAGGTGTGTGTGCTCCTCGCATGGCCGGCCGAGGCGGCTAGCCAGCACCTGGGGGCTGTTGGCAGCGCCCCTGGGCAGCCTCCTAGAGCCAGGGGTCTGGCAGGCTCCGGGGGCAAATGGACTACGGAAGCCGAGAGGGGCCCGTCCGCGCCAAAACCCAAAACGCGCTGCGGCCTCCAGGGAGGGACACAGGGGACACAAGTGGCTGTGTGGCTTGCAGTGCCCGACCAGAGGGAGGGAGGTTGGCTGGCTGCTGAGGCGCAGCAGGTGTCAGCCCTTCGGGAAGTGCCCGTGGATGCTTCGGGAATGGGGCCTGCCAACTCAGAATCCCCGTTCCCTGTGGCTGCAGCTGGCCAGGGGGCTCCAGGGTCGGGTGCGCCGCGGGCCTGGGGGGCTTCTTGCCTGTGTGCAGGGCTTCTACGCACAAGGTGGCACCTCATCCCGGCCCAAGGGTGGTGGCAGGAACCCAGGTGGCGCTCGGGGACTCAGCAGGGCCTGCCCCCGGGGCCTGCCCGCAACACCTGATTGCCCGCGGGCGTGTCCGTCCACCCTCAAAAAGTTCTGCTGGGACAGCCCTTACCGAGCTCCGAGCTCATCGTCCTTGGACCGCCCCAGTGGGCTTCAGGAGTGGGTGTGTGCCAGCAGCAGCCCTCCCCAGTCAACCACCATGCGTCGGCCCCACCCGACAAGCCCCTAGGGCCGGCGGGGCTTCCCGGGGGACCTATTTGCAACGCTGGGAAGCCCGGGGTAGTTCGTGTGTGCGGCCCGGGGACACCCGCAGGTGTGTGTGCTCCCCGCATGGCCGGCCGAGGCGGCTAGCCAGCACCTGGGGGCTATTGGCAGCGCCCCTGGGCAGGCTCCTAGAGCCAGGGATCTGGCAGGCTCTGGGGGCAAATGGACTACGGAAACCGAGAGGGGCCCGTCCGCGCCAAAACCCAAAACGCGCTGCGGCCTCCAGGGAGGGACACAGGGGACACAAGTGGCTGTGTGGCTTGCAGTGCCCGACCAGAGGGAGGGAGGTTGGCTGGCTGCTGAGGCGCAGCAGGTGTCAGCCCTTCGGGAAGTGCCTGTGGATGCTTCGGGAATGGGGCCTGCCAACTCAGAACCCCCGTTCCCTGTGGCTGCAGCCGGCCAGGGGGCTCCAGGGTCGGGTGCGCCGTGGGCCTTGGGGGCTTCTTGCCTGTGTGCAGGGCTTCTACGCACAAGGTGGCACCTCATCCCGGCCCAAGGGTGGTGGCAGGAACCCAGGTGGCGCTCGGGGACTCAGCAGGGCCTGCCCCCGGGGCCTGCCCGCAACACCTGATTGCCCGCGGGCATGTTCGTCCACCCTCAAAAAGTTCTGCTGGGACAGCCCTGACCGAGCTCCGAGCTCCTCGCCCTTGGACCGCCCCAGTGGGCTGCAGGAGTGGGTGTGTGCCAGCAGCAGCCCTCCCCACTCACCCAACGTGCGTCGGCCCCGCCCGACAAGCCCCTAGGGCCGGCGGGGCTTCCCAGGGGACC
The DNA here is from genome assembly GCF_033115175.1 of Lepus europaeus. Classification (NCBI taxonomy): domain Eukaryota; kingdom Metazoa; phylum Chordata; class Mammalia; order Lagomorpha; family Leporidae; genus Lepus; species Lepus europaeus. The sequence goes on along the minus strand of NW_026909167.1, from coordinate 6,453,763 downwards.
TATTTGCAACGCCGGGAAGCGCGGGGCAGTCCCTGTGTGCGGCCTGGGGACACCCGCAGGTGTGTGTGCTCGCCCCATGGCCGGCCGAGGCGGCTAGCCAGCACCTGGGGGCTGTTGGTAGCGCCCCTGGGCAGCCTCCTAGAGCCAGGGGTCTGGCAGGCTCCGGGGGCAAATGGACTACGGAAGCCGAGAGGGGCCCGTCCGCGCCAAAACCCAAAACGCGCTGCGGCCTCCAGTGAGGGACACAGGGGACACAAGTGGCTGTGTGGCTTGCAGTGCCCGACCAGAGGGAGGGAGGTTGGCTGGCTGCTGAGGCGCAGCAGGTGTCAGCCCTTCGGGAAGTGCCCGTGGATGCTTCGGGAATGGGGCCTGCCAACTCAGAACCCCCGTTCCCTGTGGCTGCATCCGGCCAGGGGGCTCCAGGGTCGGGTGCGCCGCGGGCCTGGGGGGCTTCTTGCCTGTGTGCAGGGCTTCTACGCACAAGGTGGCACCTCATCCCGGCCCAAGGGTGGTGGCAGGAACCCAGGTGGCGCTCGGGGACTCAGCAGGGCCTGCCCTCAACACGTGATTGCCCGCGGGTGTGTCCGTCCACCCTCAAAAAGTTCTGCTGGGACAGCCCTTACCGAGCTCCGAGCTCATCGTCCTTGGACCGCCCCAGTGGGCTTCAGGAGTGGGTGTGTGCCAGCAGCAGCCCTCCCCAGTCAACCACCATGCGTCGGCCCCACCCGACAAGACCCTAGGGCCGGCGGGGCTTCCCGGGGGGCCTATATGCAACGCTGGGAAGCCCGGGGCAGTTCGTGTGTGCGGCCCGGGGACACCCGCAGGTGTGTGTGCTCCCCGCATGGCCGGCCGAGGCGGCTAGCCAGCACCTGGGGGCTGTTGGCAGCGCCCCTGGGCAGCCTCCTAGAGCCATTGGTCTGGCAGGCTCCGGGGGCAAATGGACTACGGAAGCCGAGAGGGGCCCGTCCGCGCCAAAACCCAAAACGCGCTGCGGCCTCCAGGGAGGGACACAGGGGACACAAGTGGCTGTGTGGCTTGCAGTGCCCGGCCAGAGGGAGGGAGGTTGGCTGGCTGCTGAGGCGCAGCAGGTGTCAGCCCTTCGGGAAGTGCCCGTGGATGCTTCGGGAATGGGGCCTGCCAACTCAGAACCCCCGTTCCCTGTGGCTGCATCTGGCCAGGGGGCTCCAGGGTCGGGTGCGCCGCGGGCCTGGGGGGCTTCTTGCCTGTGTGCAGGGCTTCTACGCACAAGGTGGCACCTCATCCCGGCCCAAGGGTGGTGGCAGGAACCCAGGTGGCGCTCGGGGACTCAGCAGGGCCTGCCCCCGGGGCCTGCCCGCAACACCTGATTGCCCGCGGGCGTGTCCGTCCACCCTCAAAAAGTTCTGCTGGGACAGCCCTGACCGAGCTCCGAGCTCCTCGCCCTTGGACCGCCCCAGTGGGCTTCAGGAGTGGGTGTGTGCCAGCAGCAGCCCTCCCCACTCACCCACCGTGCGTCGGCCCCGCCCGACAAGCCCCTAGGGCCGGCGGGGCTTCCCGGGGGACCTATTTGCAACGCCGGGAAGCGCGGGGCAGTCCGTGTGTGCGGCCCGGGGACACCCGCAGGTGTGTGTGCTCCCCCAATGGCCGGCCGACGCGGCTAGCCAGCACCTGGGGGCTGTTGGCAGCGCCCCTGGGCAGCCTCCTAGAGCCAGGGGTCTGGCAGGCTCCGGGGGCAAATGGACTACGGAAGCCGAGAGGGGCCCGTCCGCGCCAAAACCCAAAACGCGCTGCGGCCTCCAGGGAGGGACACAGGGGACACAAGTGACTGTGTGGCTTGCAGTGCCCGAACAGAGGGAGGGAGGTTGGCTGGCTGCTGAGGCGCAGCAGGTGTCAGCCCTTTGGGAAGTGCCCGTGGATGCTTCGGGAATGGGGCCTGCCAACTCAGAACCCCCGTTCCCTGTGGCTGCATCCGGCCAGGGGGCTCCAGGGTCGGGTGCGCCGCGGGCCTGGGGGGCTTCTTGCCTGTGTGCAGGGCTTCTACGCACAAGGTGGCACCTCATCCCGGCCCAAGGGTGGTGGCAGGAACCCAGGTGGCGCTCCGGGACTCAGCAGGGCCTGCCCTCAACACCTGATTGCCCGCGGGTGTGTCCGTCCACCCTCAAAAAGTTCTGCTGGGACAGCCCTGACCGAGCTCCGAGCTCATCGTCCTTGGACCGCCCCAGTGGGCTTCAGGAGTGGGTGTGTGCCAGCAGCAGCCCTCCCCAGTCAACCACCATGCGTCGGCCCCGCCCGACAAGCCCCTAGGGCCGGCGGGGCTTCCCGGGGGGCCTATTTGCAACGCTGGGAAGCCCGGGGCAGTTCGGGTGTGCGGCCCGGGGACACCCGCAGGTGTGTGTGCTCCCCGCATGGCCGGCCGAGGCGGCTAGCCAGCACCTGGGGGCTGTTGGCAGCGCCCCTGGGCAGCCTCCTAGAGCCATTGGTCTGGCAGGCTCCGGGGGCAAATGGACTACGGAAGCCGAGAGGGGCCCGTCCGCGCCAAAACCCAAAACGCGCTGCGGCCTCCAGGGAGGGACACAGGGGACACAAGTGGCTGTGTGGCTTGCAGTGCCCGGCCAGAGGGAGGGAGGTTGGCTGGCTGCTGAGGCGCAGCAGGTGTCAGCCCTTCGGGAAGTGCCCGTGGATGCTTCGGGAATGGGGCCTGCCAACTCAGAACCCCCGTTCCCTGTGGCTGCAGCCGGCCAGGGGGCTCCAGGGTCGGGTGCGCCGCGGGCCTGGGGGGCTTCTTGCCTGTGTGCAGGGCTTCTACGCACAAGGTGGCACCTCATCCCGGCCCAAGGGTGGTGGCAGGAACCCAGGTGGCGCTCGGGGACTCAGCAGGGCCTGCCCACAACACCTGATTGCCCGCGGGCGTGTCCGTCCACCCTCAAAAAGTTCTGCTGGGACAGCCCTTACCGAGCTCCGAGCTCATCGTCCTTGGACCGCCCCAGTGGGCTTCAGGAGTGGGTGTGTGCCAGCAGCAGCCCTCCCCAGTCAACCACCATGCGTCGGCCCCACCCGACAAGCCCCTAGGGCCGGCGGGGCTTCCCGGGGGGCCTATTTGCAACGCTGGGAAGCCCGGGGCAGTTCGTGTGTGCGGCCCGGGGACACCCGCAGGTGTGTGTGCTCCTCGCATGGCCGGCCGAGGCGGCTAGCCAGCACCTGGGGGCTGTTGGCAGCGCCCCTGGGCAGCCTCCTAGAGCCATTGGTCTGGCAGGCTCCAGGGGCAAATGGACTACGGAAGCCGAGAGGGGCCCGTCCGCGCCAAAACCCAAAACGCGCTGCGGCCTCCAGGGAGGGACACAGGGGACACAAGTGGCTGTGTGGCTTGCAGTGCCCGGCCAGAGGGAGGGAGGTTGGCTGGCTGCTGAGGCGCAGCAGGTGTCAGCCCTTCGGGAAGTGCCCGTGGATGCTTCGGGAATGGGGCCTGCCAACTCAGAATCCCCGTTCCCTGTGGCTGCAGCTGGCCAGGGGGCTCCAGGGTCGGGTGCGCCGCGGGCCTGGGGGGCTTCTTGCCTGTGTGCAGGGCTTCTACGCACAAGGTGGCACCTCATCCCGGCCCAAGGGTGGTGGCAGGAACCCAGGTGGCGCTCGGGGACTCAGCAGGGCCTGCCCCCGGGGCCTGCCCGCAACACCTGATTGCCCGCGGGCGTGTCCGTCCACCCTCAAAAAGTTCTGCTGGGACAGCCCTTACCGAGCTCCGAGCTCCTCGCCCTTGGACCGCCCCAGTGGGCTTCAGGAGTGGGTGTGTGCCAGCAGCAGCCCTCCCCACTCACCCACCGTGCGTCGGCCCCGCCCGACAAGCCCCTAGGGCCGGCGGGGCTTCCCGGGGGACCTATTTGCAACGCCGGGAAGCGCGGGGCAGTCCTTGTGTGCGGCCCGGGTCACCCGCAGGTGTGTGTGCTCCCCCCATGGCCGGCCGAGGCGGCTAGCCAGCACCTGGGGGCTGTTGGCAGCGCCCCTGGGCAGCCTCCTAGAGCCAGGGGTCTGGCAGGCTCCGGGGGCAAATGGACTACGGAAGCCGAGAGGGGCCCGTCCGCGCCAAAACCCAAAACGCGCTGCGGCCTCCAGGGAGGGACACAGGGGACACAAGTGGCTGTGTGGCTTGCAGTGCCCGACCAGAGGGAGGGAGGTTGGCTGGCTGCTGAGGCGCAGCAGGTGTCAGCCCTTCGGGAAGTGCCCGTCGATGCTTCGGGAATGGGGCCTGCCAACTCAGAACCCCCGTTCCCTGTGGCTGCATCCGGCCAGGGGGCTCCAAGGTCGGGTGCGCCGCGGGCCTGGGGGGCTTCTTGCCTGTGTGCAGGGCTTCTACGCACAAGGTGGCACCTCATCCCGGCCCAAGGGTGGTGGCAGGAACCCAGGTGGCGCCCGGGGACTCAGCAGGGCCTGCCCACAACACCTGATTGCCCGCGGGCGTGTCCGTCCACCCTCAAAAAGTTCTGCTGGGACAGCCCTTACCGAGCTCCGAGCTCATCGTCCTTGGACCGCCCCAGTGGGCTTCAGGAGTGGGTGTGTGCCAGCAGCAGCCCTCCCCAGTCAACCACCATGCGTCGGCCCCACCCGACAAGCCCCTAGGGCCGGCGGGGCTTCCCGGGGGGCCTATTTGCAACGCTGGGAAGCCCGGGGCAGTTCGTGTGTGCGGCCCGGGGACACCCGCAGGTGTGTGTGCTCCCCGCATGGCCGGCCGAGGCGGCTAGCCAGCACCTGGGGGCTGTTGGCAGCGCCCCTGGGCAGCCTCCTAGAGCCATTGGTCTGGCAGGCTCCGGGGGCAAATGGACTACGGAAGCCGAGAGGGGCCCGTCCGCGCCAAAACCCAAAACGCGCTGCGGCCTCCAGGGAGGGACACAGGGGACACAAGTGGCTGTGTGGCTTGCAGTGCCCGACCAGAGGGAGGGAGGTTGGCTGGCTGCTGAGGCGCAGCAGGTGTCAGCCCTTCGGGAAGTGCCTGTGGATGCTTCGGGAATGGGGCCTGCCAACTCAGAACCCCCGTTCCCTGTGGCTGCAGCCGGCCAGGGGGCTCCAGGGTCGGGTGCGCCGCGGGCCTGGGGGGCTTCTTGCCTGTGTGCAGGGCTTCTACGCACAAGGTGGCACCTCATCCCGGCCCAAGGGTGGTGGCAGGAACCCAGGTGGCGCTCGGGGACTCAGCAGGGCCTGCCCCCGGGGCCTGCCCGCAATACCTGATTGCCCGCGGGCGTGTCCGTCCACCCTCAAAAAGTTCTGCTGGGACAGCCCTTACCGAGCTCCGAGCTCATCGTCCTTGGACCGCCCCAGTGGGCTTCAGGAGTGGGTGTGTGCCAGCAGCAGCCCTCCCCAGTCAACCACCATGCGTCGGCCCCACCCGACAAGCCCCTAGGGCTGGCGGGGCTTCCCGGGGGGCCTATTTGCAACGCTGGGAAGCCCGGGGCAGTTCGTGTGTGCGGCCCGGGGACACCCGCAGGTGTGTGTGCTCCCCGCATGGCCGGCCGAGGCGGCTAGCCAGCACCTGGGGGCTGTTGGCAGCGCCCCTGGGCAGCCTCCTAGAGCCATTGGTCTGGCAGGCTCCGGGGGCAAATGGACTACGGAAGCCGAGAGGGGCCCGTCCGCGCCAAAACCCAAAACGCGCTGCGGCCTCCAGGGAGGGACACAGGGGACACAAGTGGCTGTGTGGCTTGCAGTGCCCGACCAGAGGGAGGGAGGTTGGCTGGCTGCTGAGGCGCAGCAGGTGTCAGCCCTTCGGGAAGTGCCCGTCGATGCTTCGGGAATGGGGCCTGCCAACTCAGAACCCCCGTTCCCTGTGGCTGCAGCCGGCCAGGGGGCTCCAGGGTCGGGTGCGCCGTGGGCCTGGGGGGCTTCTTGCCTGTGTGCAGGGCTTCTACGCACAAGGTGGCACCTCATCCCGGCCCAAGGGTGGTGGCAGGAACCCAGGTGGCGCTCGGGGACTCAGCAGGGCCTGCCCCCGGGGCCTGCCCGCAACACCTGATTGCCCGCGGGCGTGTCCGTCCACCCTCAAAAAGTTCTGCTTGGACAGCCCTGACCGAGCTCCGAGCTCCTCGCCCTTGGACCGCCCCAGTGGGCTTCAGGAGTGGGTGTGTGCCAGCAGCAGCCCTCCCCACTCACCCACCGTGCCTCGGCCCCGCCCGACAAGCCCCTAGGGCCGGCGGGGCTTCCCGGGGGACCTATTTGCAACGCCAGGAAGCGCGGGGCAGTCCGTGTGTCCGGCCCGGGGACACCCGCAGGTGTGTCTGCTCCCACCATGGCCGGACGAGGCGACTAGCCAGAACCTGGGGGCTGTTGGCAGCGCCCCTGGGCAGCCTCCTAGAGCCAGGGGTCTGGCAGGCTCCGGGGGCAAATGGACTACGGAAGCCGACAGGGGCTCGTCCGCGCCAAAACCCAAAACGCGCTGCGGCCTCCAGGGAGGGACACAGGGGACACAAGTGGCTGTGTGGCTTGCAGTGCCCGGCCAGAGGGAGGGAGGTTGGCTGGCTGCTGAGGCGCAGCAGGTGTCAGCCCTTTGGGAAGTGCCCGTGGATGCTTCGGGAATGGGGCCTGCCAACTCAGAACCCCCGTTCCCTGTGGCTGCATCCGGCCAGGGGGCTCCAGGTTCGGGTGCGCCGCGGGCCTGGGGGGCTTCTTGCCTGTGTGCAGGGCTTCTACGCACAAGGTGGCACCTCATCCCGGCCCAAGGGTGGTGGCAGGAACCCAGGTGGCGCTCGGGGACTCAGCAGGGCCTGCCCACAACACCTGATTTCCCGCGGGCGTGTCCGTCCACCTTCAAAAAGTTCTGCTGGGACAGCCCTTACCGAGCTCCGAGCTCATCGTCCTTGGACCGCCCCAGTGGGCTTCAGGAGTGGGTGTGTGCCAGCAGCAGCCCTCCCCAGTCAACCACCATGCGTCGGCCCCACCCGACAAGCCCCTAGGGCCGGCGGGGCTTCCCGGGGGGCCTATTTGCAACACTGGGAAGCCCGGGGCAGTTCGTGTGTGCGGCCCGGGGACACCCGCAGGTGTGTGTGCTCCCCGCATGGCCGGCCGAGGCGGCTAGCCAGCACCTGGGGGCTGTTGGCAGCGCCCCTGGGCAGCCTCCTAGAGCCAGGGGTCTGGCAGGCTCCGGGGGCAAATGGACTACGGAAGCCGAGAGGGGCCCGTCCGCGCCAAAACCCAAAACGCGCTGCGGCCTCCAGGGAGGGACACAGGGGACACAAGTGGCTGTGTGGCTTGCAGTGCCCGACCAGAGGGAGGGAGGTTGGCTGGCTGCTGAGGCGCAGCAGGTGTCAGCCCTTCGGGAAGTGCCTGTGGATGCTTCGGGAATGGGGCCTGCCAACTCAGAACCCCCGTTCCCTGTGGCTGCATCCGGCCAGGGGGCTCCAGGGTCGGGTGCGCCGCGGGCCTGGGGGGCTTCTTGCCTGTGTGCAGGGCTTCTACGCACAAGGTGGCACCTCATCCCGGCCCAAGGGTGGTGGCAGGAACCCAGGTGGCGCTCGGGGACTCAGCAGGGCCTGCCCACAACACCTGATTGCCCGCGGGCGTGTCCGTCCACCCTCAAAAAGTTCTGCGGGACAGCCCTGACCGAGCTCCGAGCTCCTCGCCCTTGGACCGCCCCAGTGGGCTTCAGGAGTGGGTGTGTGCCAGCAGCAGCCCTCCCCACTCACCCACCGTGCGTCGGCCCCTCCCGACAAGCCCCTAGGGCCGGCGGGGCTTCCCGGGGGACCTATTTGCAACGCCGGGAAGCGCGGGGCAGTCCGTGTGTGCGGCCCGGGGACACCCGCAGGTGTGTGTGCTCCCCCCATGGCCGGCCGAGGCGGCTAGCCAGCACCTGGGGGCTGTTGGCAGCGCCCCTGGGCAGCCTCCTAGAGCCAGGGGTCTGGCAGGCTCCGGGGGCAAATGGACTACGGAAGCCGAGAGGGGCCCGTCCGCGCCAAAACCCAAAACGCGCTGCGGCCTCCAGGGAGGGACACAGGGGACACAAGTGGCTGTGTGGCTTGCAGTGCCCGGCCAGAGGGAGGGAGGTTGGCTGGCTGCTGAGGCGCAGCAGGTGTCAGCCCTTCGGGAAGTGCCCGTGGATGCTTCGGGAATGGGGCCTGCCAACTCAGAACCCCCGTTCCCTGTGGCTGCAGCCGGCCAGGGGGCTCCAGGGTCGGGTGCGCCGCGGGCCTGGGGGGCTTCTTGCCTGTGTGCAGGGCTTCTATGCACAAGGTGGCACCTCATCCCGGCCCAAGGGTGGTGGCAGGAACCCAGGTGGCGCTCGGGGACTCAGCAGGGCCTGCCCCCGGGGCCTTCCCGCAACACCTGATTGCCCGCGGGCGTGTCCGTCCACCCTCAAAAAGTTCTGCTGGGACAGCCCTGACCGAGCTCCGAGCTCATCGTCCTTGGACCGCCCCAGTGGGCTTCAGGAGTGGGTGTGTGCCAGCAGCAGCCCTCCCCAGTCAACCACCATGCGTCGGCCCCACCCGACAAGCCCCTAGGGCTGGCGGGGCTTCCCGGGGTGCCTATTTGCAACGCTGGGAAGCCCGGGGCAGTTCGTGTGTGCGGCCCGGGGACACCCGCAGGTGTGTGTGCTCCCCGCATGGCCGGCCGAGGCAGCTAGCCAGCACCTGGGGGCTGTTGGCAGCGCCCCTAGGCAGCCTCCTAGAGCCAGGGATCTGGCAGGCTCTGGGGGCAAATGGACTACGGAAGCCGAGAGGGGCCCGTCCGCGCCAAAACCCAAAACGCGCTGCGGCCTCCAGGGAGGGACACAGGGGACACAAGTGGCTGTGTGGCTTGCAGTGCCCGGCCAGAGGGAGGGAGGTTGGCTGGCTGCTGAGGCGCAGCAGGTGTCAGCCCTTCGGGAAGTGCCCGTGGATGCTTCGGGAATGGGGCCTGCCAACTCAGAACCCCCGTTCCCTGTGGCTGCAGCCGGCCAGGGGGCTCCAGGGTCGGGTGCCCCGCGGGCCTGGGGGGCTTCTTGCCTGTGTGCAGGGCTTCTACGCACAAGGTGGCACCTCATCCCGGCCCAAGGGTGGTGGCAGGAACCCAGGTGGCGCTCGGGGACTCAGCAGGGCCTGCCCCCGGGGCCTGCCCGCAACACCTGATTGCCCGCGGGCGTGTCCGTCCACCCTCAAAAAGTTCTGCTGGGACAGCCCTTACCGAGCTCCGAGCTCATCGTCCTTGGACCGCCCCAGTGGGCTTCAGGAGTGGGTGTGTGCCAGCAGCAGCCCTCCCCAGTCAACCACCATGCGTCGGCCCCACCCGACAAGCCCCTAGGGCCGGCGGGGCTTCCCGGGGGGCCTATTTGCAATGCTGGGAAGCCCGGGGCAGTTCGTGTGTGCGGCCCGGGGACACCCGCAGGTGTGTGTGCTCCCCGCATGGCCGGCCGAGGCGGCTAGCCAGCACCTGGGGGCTGTTGGCAGCGCCCCTGGGCAGCCTCCTAGAGCCAGGGATCTGGCAGGCTCTGGGGGCAAATGGACTACGGAAGCCGAGAGGGGCCCGTCCGCGCCAAAACCCAAAACGCGCTGCGGCCTCCAGGGAGGGACACAGGGGACACAAGTGGCTGTGTGGCTTGCAGTGCCCGACCAGAGGGAGGGAGGTTGGCTGGCTGCTGAGGCGCAGCAGGTGTCAGCCCTTCGGGAAGTGCCCGTCGATGCTTCGGGAATGGGGCCTGCCAACTCAGAACCCCCGTTCCCTGTGGCTGCAGCCGGCCAGGGGGCTCCAGGGTCGGGTGCGCCGCGGGCCTGGGGGGCTTCTTGCCTGTGTGCAGGGCTTCTACGCACAAGGTGGCACCTCATCCCGGCCCAAGGGTGGTGGCAGGAACCCAGGTGGCGCTCGGGGACTCAGCAGGGCCTGCCCACAACACCTGATTGCCCGCGGGCGTGTCCGTCCACCCTCAAAAAGTTCTGCTGGGACAGCCCTTACCGAGCTCCGAGCTCATCGTCCTTGGACCGCCCCAGTGGGCTTCAGGAGTGGGTGTGTGCCAGCAGCAGCCCTCCCCAGTCAACCACCATGCGTCGGCCCCACCCGACAAGCCCCTAGGGCCGGCGGGGCTTCCCGGGGGGCCTATTTGCAACGCTGGGCAGCCCGGGGCAGTTCGTGTGTGCGGCCCGGGGACACCCGCAGGTGTGTGTGCTCCCCGCATGGCCGGCCGAGGCGGCTAGCCAGCACCTGGGGGCTGTTGGCAGCGCCCCTGGGCAGCCTCCTAGAGCCATTGGTCTGGCAGGCTCCGGGGGCAAATGGAATACGGAAGCCGAGAGGGGCCCGTCCGCGCCAAAACCCAAAACGCGCTGCGGCCTCCAGGGAGGGACACAGGGGACACAAGTGGCTGTGTGGCTTGCAGTGCTCGGCCAGAGGGAGGGAGGTTGGCTGGCTGCTGAGGCGCAGCAGGTGTCAGCCCTTCGGGAAGTGCCCGTGGATGCTTCGGGAATGGGGCCTGCCAACTCAGAACCCCCGTTCCCTGTGGCTGCGTCCGGCCAGGGGGCTCCAGGGTCGGGTGCGCCGCGGGCCTGGGGGGCTTCTTGCCTGTGTGCAGGGCTTCTACGCACAAGGTGGCACCTCATCCCGGCCCAAGGGTGGTGGCAGGAACCCAGGTGGCGCTCGGGGACTCAGCAGGGCCTGCCCCCGGGGCCTGCCCGCAACACCTGATTGCCCGCGGGCGTGTCCGTCCACCCTCAAAAAGTTCTGCTGGGACAGCCCTTACCGAGCTCCGAGCTCATCGTCCTTGGACCGCCCCAGTGGGCTTCAGGAGTGGGTGTGTGCCAGCAGCAGCCCTCCCCAGTCAACCACCATGCGTCGGCCCCACCCGACAAGCCCCTAGGGCCGGCGGGGCTTCCCGGGGGGCCTATTTGCAACGCTGGGAAGCCCGGGGCAGTTCGTGTGTGCGGCCCGGGGACACCCGCAGGTGTGTGTGCTCCCCGCATGGCCGGCCGAGGCGGCTAGCCAGCACCTGGGGGCTGTTGGCAGCGCCCCTGGGCAGCCTCCTAGAGCCATTGGTCTGGCAGGCTCCGGGGGCAAATGGACTACGGAAGCCGAGAGGGGCCCGTCCGCGCCAAAACCCAAAACGCGCTGCGGCCTCCAGGGAGGGACACAGGGGACACAAGTGGCTGTGTGGCTTGCAGTGCCCGACCAGAGGGAGGGAGGTTGGCTGGCTGCTGAGGCGCAGCAGGTGTCAGCCCTTCGGGAAGTGCCCGTCGATGCTTCGGGAATGGGGCCTGCCAACTCAGAACCCCCGTTCCCTGTGGCTGCAGCCGGCCAGGGGGCTCCAGGGTCGGGTGCGCCGTGGGCCTGGGGGGCTTCTTGCCTGTGTGCAGGGCTTCTACGCACAAGGTGGCACCTCATCCCGGCCCAAGGGTGGTGGCAGGAACCCAGGTGGCGCTCGGGGACTCAGCAGGGCCTGCCCCCGGGGCCTGCCCGCAACACCTGATTGCCCGCGGGCGTGTCCGTCCACCCTCAAAAAGTTCTGCTGGGACAGCCCTGACCGAGCTCCGAGCTCCTCCCCCTTGGACCGCCCCAGTGGGCTTCAGGAGTGGGTGTGTGCCAGCAGCAGCCCTCCCCACTCACCCACCGTGCGTCGGCCCCGCCCGACAAGCCCCTAGGGCCGGCGGGGCTTCCCTGGGGACCTATTTGCAACGCCGGGAAGCGCGGGGCAGTCCGTGTGTGCGGCCCGGGGACACCCGCAGGTGTGTGTGCTCCCCCCATGGCCGGCCGAGGCGGCTAGCCAGCACCTGGGGGCTGTTGGCAGCGCCCCTGGGCAGCCTCCTAGAGCCAGGGGTCTGGCAGGCTCCGGGGGCAAATGGACTACGGAAGCCGAGAGGGGCCCGTCCGCGCCAAAACCCAAAACGCGCTGCGGCCTCCAGGGAGGGACACAGGGGACACAAGTGGCTGTGTGGCTTGCAGTGCCCGGCCAGAGGGAGGGAGGTTGGCTGGCTGCTGAGGCGCAGCAGGTGTCAGCCCTTCGGGAAGTGCCCGTGGATGCTTCGGGAATGGGGCCTGCCAACTCAGAACCCCCGTTCCCTGTGGCTGCAGCCGGCCAGGGGGCTCCAGGGTCGGGTGCGCCGCGGGCCTGGGGGGCTTCTTGCCTGTGTGCAGGGCTTCTACGCACAAGGTGGCACCTCATCCCGGCCCAAGGGTGGTGGCAGGAACCCAGGTGGCGCTCGGGGACTCAGCAGGGCCTGCCCCCGGGGCCTGCCCGCAACACCTGATTGCCCGCGGGCGTGTCCGTCCACCCTCAAAAAGTTCTGCTGGGACAGCCCTTACCGAGCTCCGAGCTCATCGTCCTTGGACCGCCCCAGTGGGCTTCAGGAGTGGGTGTGTGCCAGCAGCAGCCCTCCCCAGTCAACCACCATGCGTCGGCCCCACCCGACAAGCCCCTAGGGCCGGCGGGGCTTCCCGGGGGGCCTATTTGCAACGCTGGGAAGCCCGGGGCAGTCCGTGTGTGCGGCCCGGGAACACCCGCAGGTGTGTGTGCTCCCCGCATGGCCGGCCGAGGCGGCTAGCCAGCACCTGGGGGCTGTTGGCAGCGCCCCTGGGCAGCCTCCTAGAGCCATTGGTCTGGCAGGCTCCGGGGGCAAATGGACTACGGAAGCCGAGAGGGGCCCGTCCGCGCCAAAACCCAAAACGCGCTGCGGCCTCCAGGGAGGGACACAGGGGACACAAGTGGCTGTGTGGCTTGCAGTGCCCGGCCAGAGGGAGGGAGGTTGGCTGGCTGCTGAGGCGCAGCAGGTGTCAGCCCTTCGGGAAGTGCCCGTGGATGCTTCGGGAATGGGGCCTGCCAACTCAGAACCCCCGTTCCCTGTGGCTGCAGCCGGCCAGGGGGCTCCAGGGTCGGGTGCGCCGCGGGCCTGGGGGGCTTCTTGCCTGTGTGCAGGGCTTCTACGCACAAGGTGGCACCTCATCCCGGCCCAAGGGTGGTGGCAGGAACCCAGGTGGCGCTCGGGGACTCAGCAGGGCCTGCCCCCGGGGCCTGCCCGCAACACCTGATTGCCCGCGGGCGTGTCCGTCCACCCTCAAAAAGTTCTGCTGGGACAGCCCTTACCGAGCTCCGAGCTCATCGTCCTTGGACCGCCCCAGTGGGCTTCAGGAGTGGGTGTGTGCCAGCAGCAGCCCTCCCCAGTCAACCACCATGCGTCGGCCACACCCGACAAGCCCCTAGGGCCGGCGGGGCTTCCCGGGGGGCCTATTTGCAACGCTGGGAAGCCCGGGGCAGTTCGTGTGTGCGGCCCGGGGACACCCGCAGGTGTGTGTGCTCCCCGCATGGCCGGCCGAGGCGGCTAGCCAGCACTTGGGGGCTGTTGGCAGCGCCCCTGGGCAGCCTCCTAGAGCCATTGGTCTGGCAGGCTCCGGGGGCAAATGGACTACGGAAGCCGAGAGGGGCCCGTCCGCGCCAAAACCGAAAACGCGCTGCGGCCTCCAGGGAGGGACACAGGGGACACAAGTGGCTGTGTGGCTTGCAGTGCCCGACCAGAGGGAGGGAGGTTGGCTGGCTGCTGAGGCGCAGCAGGTGTCAGCCCTTCGGGAAGTGCCCGTGGATGCTTCGGGAATGGGGCCTGCCAACTCAGAACCCCCGTTCCCTGTGGCTGCAGCCGGCCAGGGGGCTCCAGGGTCGGGTGCGCCGTGGGCCTGGGGGGGTTCTTGCCTGTGTGCAGGGCTTCTACGCACAAGGTGGCACCTCATCCCGGCCCAAGGGTGGTGGCAGGAACCCAGGTGGCGCTCGGGGACTCAGCAGGGCCTGCCCGCAACACCTGATTGCCCGCGGGCGTGTCCGTCCACCCTCAAAAAGTTCTGCTGGGACAGCCCTGACCGAGCTCCGAGCTCCTCGCCCTTGGACCGCCCCAGTGGGCTTCAGGAGTGGGTGTGTGCCAGCAGCAGCCCTCCCCACTCACCCACCGTGCGTCGGCCCCGCCCGACAAGCCCCTAGGGCCGGCGGAGCTTCCCGGGGGACCTATTTGCAAGGCCGGGAAGCGCGGGGCAGTCCGTGTGTGCGGCCCGGGGACACCCGCAGGTGTGTGTGCTCCCCCCATGGCCGGCCGAGGCGGCTAGCCAGCACCTGGGGGCTGTTGGCAGCGCCCCTGGGCAGCCTCCTAGAGCCAGGGGTCTGGCAGGCTCCGGGGGCAAATGGACTACGGAAGCCGAGAGGGGCCCGTCCGCGCCAAAACCCAAAACGCGCTGCGGCCTCCAGGGAGGGACACAGGGGACACAAGTGGCTGTGTGGCTTGCAGTGCCCGGCCAGAGGGAGGGAGGTTGGCTGGCTGCTGAGGTGCAGCAGGTGTCAGCCCTTCGGGAAGTGCCCGTGGATGCTTCGGGAATGGGGCCTGCCAACTCAGAACCCCCGTTCCCTGTGGCTGCAGCCGGCCAGGGGGCTCCAGGGTCGGGTGCGCCGCGGGCCTGGGGGGCTTCTTGCCTGTGTGCAGGGCTTCTACGCACAAGGTGGCACCTCATCCCGGCCCAAGGGTGGTGGCAGGAACCCAGGTGGCGCTCGGGGACTCAGCAGGGCCTGCCCCCGGGGCCTGCCCGCAACACCTGATTGCCCGCGGGCGTGTCCGTCCACCCTCAAAAAGTTCTGCTGGGACAGCCCTTACCGAGCTCCGAGCTCATCGTCCTTGGACCGCCCCAGTGGGCTTCAGGAGTGGGTGTGTGCCAGCAGCAGCCCTCCCCAGTCAACCACCATGCGTCGGCCCCACCCGACAAGCCCCTAGGGCCGGCGGGGCTTCCCGGGGGGCCTATTTGCAACGCTGGGAAGCCCGGGGCAGTTCGTGTGTGCGGCCCGGGGACACCCGCAGGTGTGTGTGCTCCCCGCATGGCCGGCCGAGGCGGCTAGTCAGCACCTGGGGGCTGTTGGCAGCGCCCCTGGGCAGCCTCCTAGAGCCAGGGATCTGGCAGGCTCTGGGGCAAATGGACTACGGAAGCCGAGAGGGGCCCGTCCGCGCCAAAACCCAAAACGCGCTGCGGCCTCCAGGGAGGGACACAGGGGACACAAGTGGCTGTGTGGCTTGCAGTGCCCGGCCAGAGGGAGGGAGGTTGGCTGGCTGCTGAGGCGCAGCAGGTGTCAGCCCTTCGGGAAGTGCCCGTCGATGCTTCGGGAATGGGGCCTGCCAACTCAGAACCCCCGTTCCCTGTGGCTGCAGCCGGCCAGGGGGCTCCAGGGTCGGGTGCGCCGTGGGCCTGGGGGGCTTCTTGCCTGTGTGCAGGGCTTCTACGCACAAGGTGGCACCTCATCCCGGCCCAAGGGTGGTGGCAGGAACCCAGGTGGCGCTCGGGGTCTCAGCAGGGCCTGCCCACAACACCTGATTGCCCGCGGGCGTGTCCGTCCACCCTCAAAAAGTTCTGCTGGGACAGCCCTTACCGAGCTCCGAGCTCATCGTCCTTGGACCGCCCCAGTGGGCTTCAGGAGTGGGTGTGTGCCAGCAGCAGCCCTCCCCAGTCAACCACCATGCGTCGGCCCCACCCGACAAGCCCCTAGGGCCGGCGGGGCTTCCCGGGGGACCTATTTGCAACGCCGGGAAGCGCGGGGCAGTCCGTGTGTGCGGCCCGGGGACACCCGCAGGTGTGTGTGCTCCCCCCATGGCCGGCCGAGGCGGCTAGCCAGCACCTGGGGGCTGTTGGCAGCGCCCCTGGGCAGCCTCCTAGAGCCAGGGATGTGGCAGGGTACGGGGGCAAATGGACTACGGAAGCCGAGAGGGGCCCGTCCGCGCCAAAACCCAAAACGCGCTGCGGCCTCCAGGGAGGGACACAGGGGACACAAGTGGCTGTGTGGCTTGCAGTGCCCGGCCAGAGGGAGGGAGGTTGGCTGGCTGCTGAGGCGCAGCAGGTGTCAGCCCTTCGGGAAGTGCCCGTGGATGCTTCGGGAATGGGGCCTGCCAACTCAGAACCCCCGTTCCCTGTGGCTGCAGCCGGCCAGGGGGCTCCAGGGTCGGGTGCGCCGCGGGCCTGGGGGGCTTCTTGCCTGTGTGCAGGGCTTCTACGCACAAGGTGGCACCTCATCCCGGCCCAAGGGTGGTGGCAGGAACCCAGGTGGCGCTCGGGGACTCAGCAGGGCCTGCCCACAACACCTGATTGCCCGCGGGCGTGTCCGTCCACCCTCAAAAAGTTCTGCTGGGACAGCCCTTACCGAGCTCCGAGCTCATCGTCCTTGGACCGCCCCAGTGGGCTTCAGGAGTGGGTGTGTGCCAGCAGCAGCCCTCCCCAGTCAACCACCATGCGTCGGCCCCACCCGACAAGCCCCTAGGGCCGGCGGGGCTTCCCGGGGGGCCTATTTGCAACGCTGGGAAGCCCGGGGCAGTTCGTGTGTGCGGCCCGGGGACACCCGCAGGTGTGTGTGCTCCCCGCATGGCCGGCCGAGGCGGCTAGCCAGCACCTGGGGGCTGTTGGCAGCGCCCCTGGGCAGCCTCCTAGAGCCATTGGTCTGGCAGGCTCCGGGGGCAAATGGACTACGGAAGCCGAGAGGGGCCCGTCCGCGCCAAAACCCAAAACGCGCTGCGGCCTCCAGGGAGGGACACAGGGGACACAAGTGGCTGTGTGGATTGCAGTGCCCGACCAGAGGGAGGGAGGTTGGCTGGCTGCTGAGGCGCAGCAGGTGTCAGCCCTTCGGGAAGTGCCCGTGGATGCTTCGGGAATGGGGCCTGCCAACTCAGAACCCCCGTTCCCTGTGGCTGCATCCGGCCAGGGGGCTCCAGGGTCGGGTGCGCCGCGGGCCTGGGGGGCTTCTTGCCTGTGTGCAGGGCTTCTACGCACAAGGTGGCACCTCATCCCGGCCCAAGGGTGGTGGCAGGAACCCAGGTGGTGCTCGGGGACTCAGCAGGGCCTGCCCCCGGGGCCTGCCCGCAACACCTGATTGCCCGCGGGCGTGTCCGTCCACCCTCAAAAAGTTCTGCTGGGACAGCCCTGACCGAGCTCCGAGCTCCTCGCCCTTGGACCGCCCCAGTGGGCTTCAGGAGTGGGTGTGTGCCAGCAGCAGCCCTCCCCACTCACCCACCGTGCGTCGGCCCCGCCCGACAAGCCCCTAGGGCCGGCGGGGCTTCCCGGGGGACCTATTTGCAACGCCGGGAAGCGCGGGGCAGTCCGTGTGTGCGGCCCGGGGACACCCGCAGGTGTGTGTGCTCCCCCCATGGCCGGCCGACTCGGCTAGCCAGCACCTGGGGGCTGTTGGCAGCGCCCCTGGGCAGCCTCCTAGAGCCAGGGATGTGGCAGGGTACGGGGGCAAATGGACTACGGAAGCCGAGAGGGGCCCGTCCGCGCCAAACCCAAAACGCGCTGCGGCCTCCAGGGAGGGACACAGGGGACACAAGTGGCTGTGTGGCTTGCAGTGCCCGGCCAGAGGGAGGGAGGTTGGCTGGCTGCTGAGGCGCAGCAGGTGTCAGCCCTTCGGGAAGTGCCCGTGGATGCTTTGGGAATGGGGCCTGCCAACTCAGAACCCCCGTTCCCTGTGGCTGCAGCCGGCCAGGGGGCTCCAGGGTCGGGTGCGCCGCGGGCCTGGGGGGCTTCTTGCCTGTGTGCAGGGCTTCTACGCACAAGGTGGCACCTCATCCCGGCCCAAGGGTGGTGGCAGGAACCCAGGTGGCGCTCGGGGACTCAGCAGGGCCTGCCCACAACACCTGATTTCCCGCGGGCGAGTCCGTCCACCCTCAAAAAGTTCTGCTGGGACAGCCCTTACCGAGCTCCGAGCTCATCGTCCTTGGACCGCCCCAGTGGGCTTCAGGAGTGGGTGTGTGCCAGCAGCAGCCCTCCCAGTCAACCACCATGCGTCGGCCCCACCCGACAAGCCCCTAGGGCCGGCGGGGCTTCCCGGGGGGCCTATTTGCAACGCTGGGAAGCCCGGGGCAGTTCGTGTGTGCGGCCCGGGGACACCCGCAGGTGTGTGTGCTCCCCCCATGGCCGGCCGACGCGGCTAGCCAGCACCTGGGGGCTGTTGGCAGCGCCCCTGGGCAGCCTCCTAGAGCCAGGGATCTGGCAGGCTCCGGGGGCAAATGGACTACGGAAGCCGAGAGGGGCCCGTCCGCGCCAAAACCCAAAACGCGCTGCGGCCTCCAGGGAGGGACACAGGGGACACAAGTGGCTGTGTGGCTTGCAGTGCCCGACCAGAGGGAGGGAGGTTGGCTGGCTGCTGAGGCGCAGCAGGTGTCAGCCCTTCGGGAAGTGCCCGTGGATGCTTCGGGAATGGGGCCTGCCAACTCAGAACCCCCGTTCCCTGTGGCTGCAGCCGGCCAGGGGGCTCCAGGGTCGGGTGCGCCGTGGGCCTGGGGGGCTTCTTGCCTGTGTGCAGGGCTTCTACGCACAAGGTGGCACCTCATCCCGGCCCAAGGGTGGTGGCAGGAACCCAGGTGGCGCTCGGGGACTCAGCAGGGCCTGCCCCCGGGGCCTGCCCGCAACACCTGATTGCCCGCGGGCGTGTCCGTCCACCCTCAAAAAGTTCTGCTGGGACAGCCCTGACCGAGCTCCGAGCTCCACGCCCTTGGACCGCCCCAGTGGGCTTCAGGAGTGGGTGTGTGCCAGCAGCAGCCCTCCCCAGTCAACCACCATGCGTCGGCCCCACCCGACAAGCCCCTAGGGCCGGCGGGGCTTCCCGGGGGGCCTATTTGCAACGCTGGGAAGCCCGGGGCAGTTCGTGTGTGCGGCCTGGGGACACCCGCAGGTGTGTGTGCTCCCCGCATGGCCGGCCGAGGCGGCTAGCCAGCACCTGGGGGCTGTTGGCAGCGCCCCTGGGCAGCTGGCAGGCTGGCAGGCTGGCAGGCTCCGGGGGCAAATGGACTACGGAAGCCGAGAGGGGCCCGTCCGCGCCAAAACCCAAAACGCGCTGCGGCCTCCAGGGAGGGACACAGGGGACACAAGTGGCTGTGTGGCTTGCAGTGCCCGACCAGAGGGAGGGAGGTTGGCTGGCTGCTGAGGCGCAGCGGGTGTCAGCCCTTCGGGAAGTGCCCGTGGATGCTTCGGGAATGGGGCCTGCCAACTCAGAATCCCCGTTCCCTGTGGCTGCAGCCGGCCAGGGGGCTCCAGGGTCGGGTGCGCCGTGGGCCTGGGGGACTTCTTGCCTGTGTGCAGGGCTTCTACGCACAAGATGGCACCTCATCCCGGCCCAAGGGTGGTGGCAGGAACCCAGGTGGCGCTCGGGGACTCAGCAGGGCCTGCCCCCGGGGCCTGCCCGCAACACCTGATTGCCCGCGGGCATGTCCGTCCACCCTCAAAAAGTTCTGCTGGGACAGCCCTGACCGAGCTCCGAGCTCCTCGCCCTTGGACCGCCCCAGTGGGCTTCAGGAGTGGGTGTGTGCCAGCAGCAGCCCTCCCCACTCACCCACCGTGCGTCGGCCCCGCCCGACAAGCCCCTAGGGCCGGCGGGGCTTCCCGGGGGACCTATTTGTAACGCCGGGAAGCGCGGGGCAGTCCGTGTGTGCGGCCTGGGGACACCCGCAGGTGTGTGTGCTCCCCCCATGGCCGGCCGACGCGGCTAGCCAGCACCTGGGGGCTGTTGGCAGCGCCCCTGGGCAGCCTCCTAGAGCCAGGGATCTGGCAGGCTCCGGGGGCAAATGGACTACGGAAGCCGAGAGGGGCCCGTCCGCGCCAAAACCCAAAACGCGCTGCGGCCTCCAGGGAGGGACACAGGGGACACAAGTAGCTGTGTGGCTTGCAGTGCCCGGCCAGAGGGAGGGAGGTTGGCTGGCTGCTGAGGCGCAGCAGGTGTCAGCCCTTCGGGAAGTGCCCGTGGATGCTTCGGGAATGGGGCCTGCCAACTCAGAACCCCCGTTCCCTGTGGCTGCAGCCGGCCAGGGGGCTCCAGGGTCGGGTGCGCTGCGGGCCTGGGGGGCTTCATGCCTGTCTGCAGGGCTTCTACGCACAAGGTGGCACCTCATCCCGGCCCAAGGGTGGTGGCAGGAACCCAGGTGGTGCTCGGGGACTCAGCAGGGCCTGCCCCCGGGGCCTGCCCGCAACACCTGATTGCCCGCGGGCATGTCCGTCCACCCTCAAAAAGTTCTGCTGGGACAGCCCTGACCGAGCTCCGAGCTCCTCGCCCTTGGACCGCCCCAGTGGGCTTCAGGAGTGGGTGTGTGCCAGCAGCAGCCCTCCCCACTCACCCACCGTGCGTCGGCCCCGCCCGACAAGCCCCTAGGGCCGGCGGGGCTTCCCGTGGGACCTATTTGTAACGCCGGGAAGCGCGGGGCAGTCCGTGTGTGCGGCCTGGGGACACCCGCAGGTGTGTGTGCTCCCCCCATGGCCGGCCGAGGCGGCTAGCCAGCACCTGGGGGCTGTTGGCAGCGCCCCTGGGCAGCCTCCTAGAGCCATTGGTCTGGCAGGCTCCGGGGGCAAATGGACTACGGAAGCCGAGAGGGGCCCGTCCGCGCCAAAACCCAAAACGCGCTGCGGCCTCCAGGGAGGGACACAGGGGACACAAGTGGCTGTGTGGCTTGCAGTGCCCGACCAAAGGGAGTGAGGTTGGCTGGCTGCTGAGGCGCAGCAGGTGTCAGCCCTTCGGGAAGTGCCCGTGGATGCTTCGGGAATGGGGCCTGCCAACTCAGAACCCCCGTTCCCTGTGGCTGCAGCCGGCCAAGGGGCTCCAGGGTCGGGTGCGCCGTGGGCCTGGGGGACTTCTTGCCTGTGTGCAGGGCTTCTACGCACAAGGTGGCACCTCATCCCGGCCCCAGGGTGGTGGCAGGAACCCAGGTGGCGCTCGGGGACTCAGCAGGGCCTGCCCACAACACCTGATTGCCCGCGGGCGTGTCCGTCCACCCTCAAAAAGTTCTGCTGGGACAGCCCTTACCGAGCTCCGAGCTCATCGTACTTGGACCGCCCCAGTGGGCTTCAGGAGTGGGTGTGTGCCAGCAGCAGCCCTCCCCAGTCAACCACCGTGCGTCGGCCCCACCCGACAAGCCCCTAGGGCCGGCGGGGCTTCCCGGGGGGCCTATTTGCAATGCTGGGAAGCCCGGGGCAGTTCGTGTGTGCGGCCCGGGGACACCCGCAGGTGTGTGTGCTCCCCGCATGGCCGGTTGAGGCGGCTAGCCAGCACCTGGGGGCTGTTGGCAGCGCCCCTGGGCAGCCTCCTAGAGCCATTGGTCTGGCAGGCTCCGGGGGCAAATGGACTACGGAAGCCGAGAGGGGCCCGTCCGCGCCAAAACCCAAAACGCGCTGTGGCCTCCAGGGAGGGACACAGGGGACACAAGTGGCTGTGTGGCTTGCAGTGCCCGGCCAGAGGGAGGGAGGTTGGCTGGCTGCTGAGGCGCAGCAGGTGTCAGCCCTTCGGGAAGTGCCCGTGGATGCTTCGGGAATGGGGCCTGCCAACTCAGAACCCCCGTTCCCTGTGGCTGCATCCGGCCAGGGGGCTCCAGGGTCGGGTGCGCCGCGGGCCTGGGGGGCTTCTTGCCTGTGTGCAGGGCTTCTACGCACAAGGTGGCACCTCATCCCGGCCCAAGGGTGGTGGCAGGAACCCAGGTGGCGCTCGGGGACTCAGCAGGGCCTGCCCCCGGGGCCTGCCCGCAACACCTGATTGCCCGCGGGCGTGTCCGTCCACCCTCAAAAAGTTCTGCTGGGACAGCCCTGACCGAGCTCCGAGCTCATCGTCCTTGGACCGCCCCAGTGGGCTTCAGGAGTGGGTGTGTGCCAGCAGCAGCCCTCCCCAGTCAACCACCATGCGTCGGCCACACCCGACAAGCCCCTAGGGCCGGCGGGGCTTCCCGGGGGGCCTATTTGCAACGCTGGGAAGCCCGGGTCAGTTCGTGTGTGCGGCCCGGGGACACCCGCAGGTGTGTGTGCTCCCCGCATGGCCGGGGGAGGCGGCTAGGCAGCACCTGGGGGCTGTTGGCAGCGCCCCTGGGCAGCCTCCTAGAGCCAGGGGTCTGGCAGGCTCCGGGGGCAAATGGACTACGGAAGCCGAGAGGGGCCCGTCCGCGCCAAAACCCAAAATGCGCTGCGGCCTCCAGGGAGGGACACAGGGGACACAAGTGGCTGTGTGGCTGCAGTGCCCGACCAGAGGGAGGGAGGTTGGCTGGCTGCTGAGGCGCAGCAGGTGTCAGCCCTTCGGGAAGTGCCCGTGGATGCTTCGGGAATGGGGCCTGCCAACTCAGAACCCCCGTTCCCTGTGGCTGCAGCCGGCCAGGGGGCTCTAGGGTCGGGTGCGCCGTGGGCCTGGGGGGCTTCTTGCCTGTGTGCAGGGCTTCTACGCACAAGGTGGCACCTCATCCCGGCCCAAGGGTGGTGGCAGGAACCCAGGTGGCGCTCGGGGACTCAGCAGGGCCTGCCCCCGGGGCCTGCCCGCAACACCTGATTGCCCGCGGGCGTGTCCGTCCACCCTCAAAAAGTTCTGCTGGGACAGCCCTGACCGAGCTCCGAGCTCCTCGCCCTCGGACCGCCCCAGTGGGCTTCAGGAGTGGGTGTGTGCCAGCAGCAGCCCTCCCCACTCACCCACCGTGCGTCGGCCCCGCCCGACAAGCCCCTAGGGCCGGCGGGGCTTCCCGGGGGACCTATTTGCAACGCCGGGAAGCGCGGGGCAGTCCGTGTGTGCGGCCCGGGGACACCCGCAGGTGTGTGTGCTCCCCCCATGGCCGGCCGAGGCGGCTAGCCAGCACCTGGGGGCTGTTGGCAGCGCCCCTGGGCAGCCTCCTAGAGCCAGGGGTCTGGCAGGCTCCGGGGGCAAATGGACTACGGACCGAGAGGGGCCCGTCCGCGCCAAAACCCAAAACGCGCTGCGGCCTCCAGGGAGGGACACAGGGGACACAAGTGGCTGTGTGGCTTGCAGTGCCCGGCCAGAGGGAGGGAGGTTGGCTGGCTGCTGAGGCGCAGCAGGTGTCAGCCCTTTGGGAAGTGC
The DNA here is from genome assembly GCF_033115175.1 of Lepus europaeus. Classification (NCBI taxonomy): domain Eukaryota; kingdom Metazoa; phylum Chordata; class Mammalia; order Lagomorpha; family Leporidae; genus Lepus; species Lepus europaeus. The sequence goes on along the minus strand of NW_026909167.1, from coordinate 6,431,022 downwards.
CCGTGGATGCTTCGGGAATGGGGCCTGCCAACTCAGAACCCCCGTTCCCTGTGGCTGCATCCGGCCAGGGGGCTCCAGGGTCGGGTGCGCCGCGGGCCTGGGGGGCTTCTTGCCTGTGTGCAGGACTTCTACGCACAAGGTGGCACCTCATCCCGGCCCAAGGGTGGTGGCAGGATTCCAGGTGGCGCTCGGGGACTCAGCAGGGCCTGCCCACAACACCTGATTGCCCGCGGGCGTGTCCGTCCACCCTCAAAAAGTTCTGCTGGGACAGCCCTTACCGAGCTCCGAGCTCATCGTACTTGGACCGCCCCAGTGGGCTTCAGGAGTGGGTGTGTGCCAGCAGCAGCCCTCCCCAGTCAACCACCGTGCGTCGGCCCCACCCGACAAGCCCCTAGGGCCGGCGGGGCTTCCCGGGGGGCCTATTTGCAATGCTGGGAAGCCCGGGGCAGTTCGTGTGTGCGGCCCGGGGACACCCGCAGGTGTGTGTGCTCCCCGCATGGCCGGTTGAGGCGGCTAGCCAGCACCTGGGGGCTGTTGGCAGCGCTCCTGGGCAGCCTCCTAGAGCCATTGGTCTGGCAGGCTCCGGGGGCAAATGGACTACGGAAGCCGAGAGGGGCCCGTCCGCGCCAAAACCCAAAACGCGCTGTGGCCTCCAGGGAGGGACACAGGGGACACAAGTGGCTGTGTGGCTTGCAGTGCCCGGCCAGAGGGAGGGAGGTTGGCTGGCTGCTGAGGCGCAGCAGGTGTCAGCCCTTCGGGAAGTGCCCGTGGATGCTTCGGGAATGGGGCCTGCCAACTCAGAACCCCCGTTCCCTGTGGCTGCAGCCGGCCAGGGGGCTCCAGGGTCGGGTGCGCCGCGGGCCTGGGGGGCTTCTTGCCTGTGTGCAGGGCTTCTACGCACAAGGTGGCACCTCATCCCGGCCCAAGGGTGGTGGCAGGAACCCAGGTGGCGCTCGGGGACTCAGCAGGGCCTGCCCCCGGGGCCTGCCCGCAACACCTGATTGCCCGCGGGCGTGTCCGTCCACCCTCAAAAAGTTCTGCTGGGACAGCCCTGACCGAGCTCTGAGCTCATCGTCCTTGGACCACCCCAGTGGGCTTCAGGAGTGGGTGTGTGCCAGCAGCAGCCCTCCCCAGTCAACCACCATGCGTCGGCCACACCCGACAAGCCCCTAGGGCTGGCGGGGCTTCCCGGGGGGCCTATTTGCAACGCTGGGAAGCCCGGGTCAGTTCGTGTGTGCGGCCCGGGGACACCCGCAGGTGTGTGTGCTCCCCGCATGGCCGGCGGAGGCGGCTAGCCAGCACCTGGGGGCTGTTGGCAGCGCCCCTGGGCAGCCTCCTAGAGCCATTGGTCTGGCAGGCTCCGGGGGCAAATGGACTACGGAAGCCGAGAGGGGCCCGTCCGCGCCAAAACCCAAAACGCGCTGCGGCCTCCAGGGAGGGACACAGGGGACACAAGTGGCTGTGTGGCTGCAGTGCCCGACCAGAGGGAGGGAGGTTGGCTGGCTGCTGAGGCGCAGCAGGTGTCAGCCCTTCGGGAAGTGCCCGTGGATGCTTCGGGAATGGGGCCTGCCAACTCAGAACCCCCGTTCCCTGTGGCTGCAGCCGGCCAGGGGGCTCTAGGGTCGGGTGCGCCGTGGGCCTGGGGGGCTTCTTGCCTGTGTGCAGGGCTTCTACGCACAAGGTGGCACCTCATCCCGGCCCAAGGGTGGTGGCAGGAACCCAGGTGGCGCTCGGGGACTCAGCAGGGCCTGCCCCCGGGGCCTGCCCGCAACACCTGATTGCCCGCGGGCGTGTCCGTCCACCCTCAAAAAGTTCTGCTGGGACAGCCCTGACCGAGCTCCGAGCTCCACGCCCTTGGACCGCCCCAGTGGGCTTCAGGAGTGGGTGTGTGCCAGCAGCAGCCCTCCCCACTCACCCACCGTGCGTCGGCCCCGCCCGACAAGCCCCTAGGGCCGGCGGGGCTTCCCGGGGGACCTATTTGCAACGCCGGGAAGCGCGGGGCAGTCCGTGTGTGCGGCCCGGGGACACCCGCAGGTGTGTGTGCTCCCCCCATGGCCGGCCGAGGCGGCTAGCCAGCACCTGGGGGCTGTTGGCAGCGCCCCTGGGCAGCCTCCTAGAGCCAGGGGTCTGGCAGGCTCCGGGGGCAAATGGACTACGGAAGCCGAGAGGGGCCCGTCCGCGCCAATACACAAAACGCGCTGCGGCATCCAGGGAGGGACACAGGGGACACAAGTGGCTGTGTGGCTTGCAGTGCCCGGCCAGAGGGAGGGAGGTTGGCTGGCTGCTGAGGCGCAGCAGGTGTCAGCCCTTTGGGAAGTGCCCGTGGATGCTTCGGGAATGGGGCCTGCCAACTCAGAACCCCCGTTCCCTGTGGCTGCATCCGGCCAGGGGGCTCCAGGGTCGGGTGCGCCGCGGGCCTGGGGGGCTTCTTGCCTGTGTGCAGGACTTCTACGCACAAGGTGGCACCTCATCCCGGCCCAAGGGTGGTGGCAGGAACCCAGGTGGCGCTCGGGGACTCAGCAGGGCCTGCCCACAACACCTGATTGCCCGCGGGCGTGTCCGTCCACCCTCAAAAAGTTCTGCTGGGACAGCCCTTACCGAGCTCCGAGCTCATCGTCCTTGGACCGCCCCAGTGGGCTTCAGGAGTGGGTGTGTGCCAGCAGCAGCCCTCCCCAGTCAACCACCGTGCGTCGGCCCCACCCGACAAGCCCCTAGGGCCGGCGGGGCTTCCCGGGGGGCCTATTTGCAATGCTGGGAAGCCCGGGGCAGTTCGTGTGTGCGGCCCGGGGACACCCGCAGGTGTGTGTGCTCCCCGCATGGCCGGTTGAGGCGGCTAGCCAGCACCTGGGGGCTGTTGGCAGCGCCCCTGGGCAGCCTCCTAGAGCCATTGGTCTGGCAGGCTCCGGGGGCAAATGGACTACGGAAGCCGAGAGGGGCCCGTCCGCGCCAAAACCCAAAACGCGCTGTGGCCTCCAGGGAGGGACACAGGGGACACAAGTGGCTGTGTGGCTTGCAGTGCCCGGCCAGAGGGAGGGAGGTTGGCTGGCTGCTGAGGCGCAGCAGGTGTCAGCCCTTCGGGAAGTGCCCGTGGATGCTTCGGGAATGGGGCCTGCCAACTCAGAACCCCCGTTCCCTGTGGCTGCAGCCGGCCAGGGGGCTCCAGGGTCGGGTGCGCCGCGGGCCTGGGGGGCTTCTTGCCTGTGTGCAGGGCTTCTACGCACAAGGTGGCACCTCATCCCGGCCCAAGGGTGGTGGCAGGAACCCAGGTGGCGCTCGGGGACTCAGCAGGGCCTGCCCCCGGGGCCTGCCCGCAACACCTGATTGCCCGCGGGCGTGTCCGTCCACCCTCAAAAAGTTCTGCTGGGACAGCCCTGACCGAGCTCTGAGCTCATCGTCCTTGGACCGCCCCAGTGGGCTTCAGGAGTGGGTGTGTGCCAGCAGCAGCCCTCCCCAGTCAACCACCATGCGTCGGCCACACCCGACAAGCCCCTAGGGCTGGCGGGGCTTCCCGGGGGGCCTATTTGCAACGCTGGGAAGCCCGGGTCAGTTCGTGTGTGCGGCCCGGGGACACGCGCAGGTGTGTGTGCTCCCCGCATGGCCGGCGGAGGCGGCTAGCCAGCACCTGGGGGCTGTTGGCAGCGCCCCTGGGCAGCCTCCTAGAGCCATTGGTCTGGCAGGCTCCGGGGGCAAATGGACTACGGAAGCCGAGAGGGGCCCGTCCGCGCCAAAACCCAAAACGCGCTGCGGCCTCCAGGGAGGGACACAGGGGACACAAGTGGCTGTGTGGCTGCAGTGCCCGACCAGAGGGAGGGAGGTTGGCTGGCTGCTGAGGCGCAGCAGGTGTCAGCCCTTCGGGAAGTGCCCGTGGATGCTTCGGGAATGGGGCCTGCCAACTCAGAACCCCCGTTCCCTGTGGCTGCAGCCGGCCAGGGGGCTCTAGGGTCGGGTGCGCCGTGGGCCTCGGGGGCTTCTTGCCTGTGTGCAGGGCTTCTACGCACAAGGTGGCACCTCATCCCGGCCCAAGGGTGGTGGCAGGAACCCAGGTGGCGCTCGGGGACTCAGCAGGGCCTGCCCCCGGGGCCTGCCCGCAACACCTGATTGCCCGCGGGCGTGTCCGTCCACCCTCAAAAAGTTCTGCTGGGACAGCCCTGACCGAGCTCCGAGCTCCACGCCCTTGGACCGCCCCAGTGGGCTTCAGGAGTGGGTGTGTGCCAGCAGCAGCCCTCCCCACTCACCCACCGTGCGTCGGCCCCGCCCGACAAGCCCCTAGGGCCGGCGGGGCTTCCCGGGGGGCCTATTTGCAACGCTGGGAAGCCCGGGGCAGTTCGTGTGTGCGGCCCGGGGACACCCGCAGGTGTGTGTGCTCCCCGCATGGCCGGCCGAGGCGGCTAGCCAGCACCTGGGGGCTGTTGGCAGCGCCCCTGGGCAGCCTCCTAGAGCCATTGGTCTGGCAGGCTCCGGGGGCAAATGGACTACGGAAGCCGAGAGGGGCCCGTCCGCGCCAAAACCCAAAACGCGCTGCGGCCTCCAGGGAGGGACACAGGGGACACAAGTGGCTGTGTGGCTTGCAGTGCCCGGCCAGAGGGAGGGAGGTTGGCTGGCTGCTGAGGCGCAGCAGGTGTCAGCCCTTCGGGAAGTGCCCGTGGATGCTTCGGGAATGGGGCCTGCCAACTCAGAACCCCCGTTCCCTGTGGCTGCAGCCGGCCAGGGGGCTCCAGGGTCGGGTGCGCCGTGGGCCTGGGGGGCTTCTTGCCTGTGTGCAGGGCTTCTACGCACAAGGTGGCACCTCATCCCGGCCCAAGGGTGGTGGCAGGAACCCAGGTGGCGCTCGGGGACTCAGCAGGGCCTGCCCCCGGGGCCTGCCCGCAACACCTGATTGCCCGCGGGCGTGTCCGTCCACCCTCAAAAAGTTCTGCTGGGACAGCCCTGACCGAGCTCCGAGCTCCTCGCCCTTGGACCGCCCCAGTGGGCTTCAGGAGTGGGTGTGTGCCAGCAGCAGCCCTCCCCACTCACCCACCGTGCGTCGGCCCCGCCCGACAAGCCCCTAGGGCCGGCGGGGCTTCCCGGGGGACCTATTTGCAACGCCGGGAAGCGCGGGGCAGTCCGTGTGTGCGGCCCGGGGACACCCGCAGGTGTGTGTGCTCCCCCCATGGCCGGCCGAGGTGGCTAGCCAGCACCTGGGGGCTGTTGGCAGCGCCCCTGGGCAGCCTTCTAGAGCCAGGGGTCTGGCAGGCTCCAGGGGCAAATGGACTACGGAAGCCGAGAGGGGCCCGTCCGCGCCAAAACCCAAAACGCGCTGCGGCCTCCAGGGAGGGACACAGGGGACACAAGTGGCTGTGTGGCTTGCAGTGCCCGGCCAGAGGGAGGGAGGTTGGCTGGCTGCTGAGGCGCAGCAGGTGTCAGCCCTTTGGGAAGTGCCCGTGGATGCTTCGGGAATGGGGCCTGCCAATTCAGAACCCCCGTTCCCTGTGGCTGCAGCCGGCCAGGGGGCTCCAGGGTCGGGTGCGCCGCGGGCCTGGGGGGCTTCTTGCCTGTGTGCAGGGCTTCTACGCACAAGGTGGCACCTCATCCCGGCCCAAGGGTGGTGGCAGGAACCCAGGTGGCGCTCGGGGACTCAGCAGGGCCTGCCCACAACACCTGATTGCCCGCGGGCGTGTCCGTCCACCCTCAAAAAGTTCTGCTGGGACAGCCCTGACCGAGCTCCGAGCTCATCGTCCTTGGACCGCCCCAGTGGGCTTCAGGAGTGGGTGTGTGCCAGCAGCAGCCCTCCCCACTCAACCACCATGCGTCGGCCCCACCCGACAAGCCCTTAGGGCCGGCGGGGCTTCCCGGGGGTCCTATTTGCAACGCTGGGAAGCCCGGGGCAGTTCGTGTGTGCGGCCCGGGGACACCCGCAGGTGTGTGTGCTCCCCGCATGGCCGGCCGAGGCGGCTAGCCAGCAGCTGGGGGCTGTTGGCAGCGCCCCTGGGCAGCCTCCTAGAGCCATTGGTCTGGCAGGCTCCGGGGGCAAATGGACTACGGAAGCCGAGAGGGGCCCGTCCGCGCCAAAACCCAAAACGCGCTGCGGCCTCCAGGGAGGGACACAGGGGACACAAGTGGCTGTGTGGCTTGCAGTGCCCGGCCAGAGGGAGGGAGATTGGCTGGCTGCTGAGGCGCAGCAGGTGTCAGCCCTTCGGGAAGTGCCCGTGGATGCTTCGGGAATGGGGCCTGCCAACTCAGAACCCCCGTTCCCTGTGGCTGCATCCGGCCAGGGGCCTCCAGGGTCGGGTGCGCCGCGGGCCTGGGGGGCTTCTTGCCTGTGTGCAGGGCTTCTACGCACAAGGTGGCACCTCATCCCGGCCCAAGGGTGGTGGCAGGAACCCAGGTGGCGCTCGGGGACTCAGCAGGGCCTGCCCCCGGGGCCTGCCCGCAACACCTGATTGCCCGCGGGCGTGTCCGTCCACCCTCAAAAAGTTCTGCTGGGACAGCCCTGACCGAGCTCCGAGCTCCTCGCCCTTGGACCGCCCCAGTGGGCTTCAGGAGTGGGTGTGTGCCAGCAGAAGCCCTCCCCACTCACCCACCGTGCGTCGGCCCCGCCCGACAAGCCCCTAGGGCCGGCGGGGCTTCCCGGGGGACCTATTTGTAACGCCGGGAAGCGCGGGGCAGTCCCTGTGTGCGGCCTGGGGACACCCGCAGGTGTGTGTGCTCCCCCCATGGCCGGCCGACGCGGCTAGCCAGCACCTGGGGGCTGTTGGCAGCGCCCCTGGGCAGCCTCCTAGAGCCAGGGATCTGGCAGGCTCCGGGGGCAAATGGACTACGGAAGCCGAGAGGGGCCCGTCCGCGCCAAAACCCAAAACGCGCTGCGGCCTCCAGGGAGGGACACAGGGGACACAAGTGGCTGTGTGGCTTGCAGTGCCCGACCAGAGGGAGGGAGGTTGGCTGGCTGCTGAGGCGCAGCAGGTGTCAGCCCTTCGGGAAGTGCCCGTGGATGCTTCGGGAATGGGGCCTGCCAACTCAGAACCCCCGTTCCCTGTGGCTGCATCCGGCCAGGGGGCTCCAGGGTCGGGTGCGCCGCGGGCCTGGGGGGCTTCTTGCCTGTGTGCAGGGCTTCTACGCACAAGGTGGCACCTCATCCCGGCGCAAGGGTGGTGGCAGGAACCCAGGTGGCGCTCGGGGACTCAGCAGGGCCTGCCCCCGGGGCCTGCCCGCAACACCTGATTGCCCGCGGGCGTGTCCGTCCACCCTCAAAAAGTTCTGCTGGGACAGCCCTAACCGAGCTCCGAGCTCCTCGCCCTTGGACCGCCCCAGTGGGCTTCAGGAGTGGGTGTGTGCCAGCAGCAGCCCTCCCCACTCACCCACCGTGCGTCGGCCCCTCCCGACAAGCCCCTAGGGCCGGCGGGGCTTCCCGGGGGACCTATTTGTAACGCCGGGAAGCGCGGGGCAGTCCGTGTGTGCGGCCTGGGGACACCCGCAGGTGTGTGTGTGCACCCCCATGGCCGGCCGACGCGGCTAGCCAGCACCTTGGGGCTGTTGGCAGCGCCCCTGGGCAGCCTCCTAGAGCCAGGGATCTGGCAGGCTCCGGGGGCAAATGGACTACGGAAGCCGAGAGGGGCCCGTCCGCGCCAAAACCCAAAACGCGCTGCGGCCTCCAGGGAGGGACACAGGGGAAACAAGTGGCTGTGTGGCTTGCAGTGTCCGGCCAGAGGGAGGGAGGTTGGCTGGCTGCTGAGGCGCAGCAGGTGTCAGCCCTTCGGGAAGTGCCCGTGGATGCTTCGGGAATGGGGCCTGCCAACTCAGAACCCCCGTTCCCTGTGGCTGCAGCCGGCCAGGGGGCTCCAGGGTCGGGTGCGCCGTGGGCCTGGGGGACTTCTTGCCTGTGTGCAGGGCTTCTACGCACAAGGTGGCACCTCATCCCGGCCCAAGGGTGGTGGCAGGAACCCAGGTGGCGCTCGGGGACTCAGCAGGGCCTGCCCCCGGGGCCTGCCCGCAACACCTGATTGCCCGCGGGCATGTCCGTCCACCCTCAAAATGTTCTGCTGGGACAGCCCTGACCGAGCTCCGAGCTCCTCGCCCTTGGACCGCCCCAGTGGGCTTCAGGAGTGGGTGTGTGCCAGCAGCAGCCCTCCCCACTCACCCACCATGCGTCGGCCCGGCCCGACAAGCCCCTAGGGCCGGCGGGGCTTCCCGGGGGACCTATTTGTAACGCCGGGAAGCGCGGGGCAGTCCGTGTGTGTGGCCTGGGGACACCCGCAGGTGTGTGTGCTCCCCCCATAGCCGGCCGACGCGGCTAGCCAGCACCTGGGGGCTGTTGGCAGCGCCCCTGGGCAGCCTCCTAGAGCCAGGGATCTGGCAGGCTCCGGGGGCAAATGGACTACGGAAGCCGAGAGGGGCCCGTCCGCGCCAAAACCCAAAACGCGCTGCGGCCTCCAGGGAGGGACACAGGGGACACAAGTGGCTGTGTGGCTTGCAGTGCCCGGCCAGAGGGAGGGAGGTTGGCTGGCTGCTGAGGCGCAGCAGGTGTCAGCCCTTCGGGAAGTGCCCGTGGATGCTTCGGGAATGGGGCCTGCCAACTCAGAACCCCCGTTCCCTGTGGCTGCATCCGGCCAGGGTCCTCCAGGGTCGGGTGCGCTGCGGGCCTGGGGGGCTTCTTGCCTGTGTGCAGGGCTTCTACGCACAAGGTGGCACCTCATCCCGGCCCAAGGGTGGTGGCAGGAACCCAGGTGGCGCTCGGGGACTCAGCAGGGCCTGCCCCCGGGGCCTGCCCGCAACACCTGATTGCCCACGGGCGTGTCCGTCCACCCTCAAAAAGTTCTGCTGGGACAGCCCTGACCGAGCTCCGAGCTCCTCGCCCTTGGACCGCCCCAGTGGGCTTCAGGAGTGGGTGTGTGCCAGCAGCAGCCCTCCCCACTCACCCACCGTGCGTCGGCCCCGCCCGACAAGCCCCTAGGGCGGGCGGGGCTTCCCGGGGGGCCTATTTGCAACGCCGGGAAGTGCGGGGCAGTTCGTGTGTGCAGCCCGGGGACACCCGCAGGTGTGTGTGCTCCCCCCATGGCCGGCCGACGCGGCTAGCCAGCACCTGGGGGCTGTTGGCAGCGCCCCTGGGCAGCCTCCTAGAGCCAGGGGTCTGGCAGGCTCCGGGGGCAAATGGACTACGGAAGCCGAGAGGGGCCCGTCCGCGCCAAAACCCAAAACGCGCTGCGGCCTCCAGGGAGGGACACAGGGGACACAAGTGGCTGTGTGGCTTGCAGTGCCCAGCCAGAGGGAGGGAGGTTGGCTGGCTGCTGAGGCGCAGCAGGTGTCAGCCCTTCGGGAAGTGCCCGTGGATGCTTCGGGAATGGGGCCTGCCAACTCAGAACCCCGTTCCCTGTGGCTGCATCCGGCCAGGGGGCTCCAGGGTCGGGTGCGCCGCGGGCCTGGGGGGCTTCTTGCCTGTGTGCAGGGCTTCTACGCACAAGGTGGCACCTCATCCCGGCCCAAGGGTGGTGGCAGGAACCCAGGTGGCGCTCGGGGACTCAGCAGGGCCTGCCCCCGGGGCCTGCCCGCAACACCTGATTGCCCGCGGGCGTGTCCGTCCACCCTCAAAAAGTTCTGCTGGGACAGCCCTTACCGAGCTCCGAGCTCATCGTCCTTGGACCGCCCCAGTGGGCTTCAGGAGTGGGTGTGTGCCAGCAGCAGCCCTCCCCAGTCAACCACCATGTGTCGGCCCCACCCGACAAGCCCCTAGGGCCGGCGGGGCTTCCCGGGGGGCCTATTTGCAACGCTGGGAAGCCCGGGGCAGTTCGTGTGTGCGGCCCGGGGACACCCGCAGGTGTGTGTGCTCCCCGCATGGCTGGCCGAGGCAGCTTGCCAGCACCAGGGGGCTGTTGGCAGCGCCCCTGGGCAGCCTCCTAGAGCCAGGGGTCTGGCAGGCTCCGGGGGCAAATGGACTACGGAAGCCGAGAGGGGCCCATCCGCGCCAAAACCCAAAACGCGCTGCGGCCTCCAGGGAGGGACACAGGGGACACAAGTGGCTGTGTGGCTTGCAGTGCCCGGCCAGAGGGAGGGAGGTTGGCTGGCTGCTGAGGCGCAGCAGGTGTCAGCCCTTCGGGAAGTGCCCGTGGATGCTTCGGGAATGGGGCCTGCCAACTCAGAACCCCCGTTCCCTGTGGCTGCATCCGGCCAAGGTCCTCCAGGGTCGGGTGCGCCGCGGGCCTGGGGGGCTTCTTGCCTGTGTGCAGGGCTTCTACGCACAAGGTGGCACCTCATCCCGGCCCAAGGGTGGTGGCAGGAACCCAGGTGGCGCTCGGGGACTCAGCAGGGCCTGCCCCCGGGGCATGCCCGCAACACCTGATTGCCCGCGGGCGTGTCCGTCCACCCTCAAAAAGTTCTGCTGGGACAGCCCTGACCGAGCTCCGAGCTCCTCGCCCTTGGACCGCCCCAGTGGGCTTCAGGAGTGGGTGTGTGCCAGCAGCAGCCCTCCCCACTCACCCACCGTGCGTCGGCCCCGCCCGACAAGCCCCTAGGGCGGGCGGGGCTTCCCGGGGGGCCTATTTGCAACGCCGGGAAGCGCGGGGCAGTTCGTGTGTGCGGCCCGGGGACACCCGCAGGTGTGTGTGCTCCCCCCATGGCCGGCCGAGGCGGCTAGCCAGCACCTGGGGGCTGTTGGCAGCGCCCCTGGGCAGCCTCCTAGAGCCAGGGATCTGGCAGGCTCCGGGGGCAAATGGACTACGGAAGCCGAGAGGGGCCCATCCGCGCCAAAACCCAAAACGCGCTGCGGCTTCCAGGGAGGGACACAGGGGACACAAGTGGCTGTGTGGCTTGCAGTGCCCGGCCAGAGGGAGGGAGCTTGGCTGGCTGCTGAGGCGCAGCAGGTGTCAGCCCTTCGGGAAGTGCCCGTGGATGCTTCGGGAATGGGGCCTGCCAACTCAGAACCCCCGTTCCCTGTGGCTGCAGCCGGCCAGGGGGCTCCAGGGTCGGGTGCGCCGCGGGCCTGGGGGGCTTCTTGCCTGTGTGCAGGGCTTCTACGCACAAGGTGGCACCTCATCCCGGCCCAAGGGTGGTGGCAGGAACCCAGGTGGCGCTCGGGGACTCAGCAGGGCCTGCCCCCCGGGCCTGCCCGCAACACCTGATTGCCCGCGGGCATGTCCGTCCACCCTCAAAAAGTTCTGCTGGGACAGCCCTGACCGAGCTCCGAGCTCCTCGCCCTTGGACCGCCCCAGTGGGCTGCAGGAGTGGGTGTGTCCCAGCAGCAGCCCTCCCCACTCACCCACCGTGCGTCGGCCCCGCCCGACAAGCCCCTAGGGCCGGCGGGGCTTCCCGGGGGACCTATTTGCAACGCCAGGAAGTGCGGGGCAGTCCGTGTGTGCGGCCTGGGGACACCCGCAGGTGTGTGTGCTCCCCCCATGGCCGGCCGACGCGGCTAGCCAGCACCTGGGGGCTGTTGGCAGCGCCCCTGGGCAGCCTCCTAGAGCCAGGGATCTGGCAGGCTCCGGGGGCAAATGGACTACGGAAGCCGAGAGGGGCCCGTCCGCGCCAAAACCCAAAACGCGCTGCGGCCTCCAGGGAGGGACACAGGGGACACAAGTGGCTGTGTGGCTTGCAGTGCCCGGCCAGAGGGAGGGAGGTTGGCTGGCTGCTGAGGCGCAGCAGGTGTCAGCCCTTCGGGAAGTGCCCGTGGATGCTTCGGGAATGGGGCCTGCCAACTCAGAACCCCCGTTCCCTGTGGCTGCAACCGGCCAGGGGGCTCCAGGGTCGGGTGCGCCGTGGGCCTGGGGGACTTCTTGCCTGTGTGCAGGGCTTCTACGCACAAGGTGGCACCTCATCCCGGCCCAAGGGTGGTGGCAGGAACCCAGGTGGCGCTCGGGGACTCAGCAGGGCCTGCCCCTGGGGCCTGCCCGCAACACCTGATTGCCCGCGGGCGTGTCCGTCCACCCTCAAAAAGTTCTGCTGGGACAGCCCTGACCGAGCTCCGAGCTCATGGTCCTTGGACCGCCCCAGTGGGCTTCAGGAGTGGGTGTGTGCCAGCAGCAGCCCTCCCCACTCACCCACCATGCGTCGCCCCACCCGACAAGCCCGTAGGGCGGGTGGGGCTTCCCGGGGGGCCTATTTGCAACGCCGGGAAGCGCGGGGCAGTTCGTGTGTGCGGCCCGGGGACACCCGCAGGTGTGTGTGCTCCCCCCATGGCCGGCCGAGGCGGCTAGCCAGCACCTGGGGGCTGTTGGCAGCGCCCCTGGGCAGCCTCCTAGAGCCAGGGATCTGGCAGGCTCCGGGGGCAAATGGACTACGGAAGCCGAGAGGGGCCCGTCCGCGCCAAAACCCAAAACGCGCTGCGGCTTCCAGGGAGGGACACAGGGGACACAAGTGGCTGTGTGGCTTGCAGTGCCCGGCCAGAGGGAGGGAGGTTGGCTGGCTGCTGAGGCGCAGCAGGTGTCAGCCCTTCGGGAAGTGCCCGTGGATGCTTCGGGAATGGGGCCTGCCAACTCAGAACCCCCGTTCCCTGTGGCTGCATCCGGCCAGGGGGCTCCAGGGTCGGGTGCGCCGCGGGCCTGGGGGGCTTCTTGCCTGTGTGCAGGGCTTCTACGCACAAGGTGGCACCTCATCCCGGCCCAAGGGTGGTGGCAGGAACCCAGGTGGCGCTCGGGGACTCAGCAGGGCCTGCCCCCGGGGCCTGCCCGCAACACCTGATTGCCCGCGGGCGTGTCCGTCCACCCTCAAAAAGTTCTGCTGGGACAGCCCTGACCGAGCTCCGAGCTCCTCGCCCTTGGACCGCCCCAGTGGGCTTCAGGAGTGGGTGTGTGCCAGCAGCAGCCCTCCCCACTCACCCACCGTGCGTCGGCCCCGCCCGACAAGCCCCTAGGGCGGGTGGGGCTTCCCGGGGGACCTATTTGCAACGCCGTGAAGCACGGGGCAGTTCGTGTGTGCGGCCCGGGGACACCCGCAGGTGTGTGTGCTCCCCCCATGGCCGGCCGAGGCGGCTAGCCAGCACCTGGGGGCTGTTGGCAGCGCCCCTGGGCAGCCTCCTAGAGCCAGGGATCTGGCAGGCTCCGGGGGCAAATGGACTACGGAAGCCGAGAGGGGCCCGTCCGCGCCAAAACCCAAAACGCGCTGCGGCCTCCAGGGAGGGACACAGGGGACACAAGTGGCTGTGTGGCTTGCAGTGCCCGGCCAGAGGGAGGGAGCTTGGCTGGCTGCTGAGGCGCAGCAGGTGTCAGCCCTTCGGGAAGTGCCCGTGGATGCTTCGGGAATGGGGCCTGCCAACTCAGAACCCCCGTTCCCTGTGGCTGCATCCGGCCAGGGGCCTCCAGGGTCGGGTGCGCCGCGGGCCTGGGGGGCTTCTTGCCTGTGTGCAGGGCTTCTACGCACAAGGTGGCACCTCATCCCGGCCCAAGGGTGGTGGCAGGAACCCAGGTGGCGCTCGGGGACTCAGCAGGGCCTGCCCCCGGGGCCTGCCCGCAACACCTGATTGCCCGCGGGCGTGTCCGTCCACCCTCAAAAAGTTCTGCTGGGACAGCCCTGACCGAGCTCCGAGCTCCTCGCCCTTGGACCGCCCCAGTGGGCTTCAGGAGTGGGTGTGTGCCAGCAGCAGCCCTCCCCACTCACCCACCGTGCGTCGGCCCCGCCCGACTAGCCCCTAGGGCGGGTGGGGCTTCCCGGGGGACCTATTTGCAACGCCGTGAAGCGCGGGGCAGTTCGTGTGTGCGGCCCGGGGACACCCGCAGGTGTGTGTGCTCCCCCCATGGCCGGCCGAGGCGGCTAGCCAGCACCTGGGGGCTGTTGGCAGCGCCCCTGGGCAGCCTCCTAGAGCCATTGGTCTGGCAGGCTCCGGGGGCAAATGGACTACGGAAGCCGAGAGGGGCCCGTCCGCGCCAAAACCCAAAACGCACTGCGGCCTCCAGGGAGGGACACAGGGGACACAAGTGGCTGTGTGGCTTGCAGTGCCCGGCCAGAGGGAGGGAGGTTGGCTGGCTGCTGAGGCGCAGCAGGTGTCAGCCCTTCGGGAAGTGCCCGTGGATGCTTCGGGAATGGGGCCTGCCAACTCAGAACCCCCGTTCCCTGTGGCTGCATCCGGCCAGGGGCCTCAAGGGTCGGGTGCGCCGCGGGCCTGGGGGGCTTCTTGCCTGTGTGCAGGGCTTCTACGCACAATGTGGCACCTCATCCCGGCCCAAGGGTGGTGGCAGAAACCCAGGTGGCGCTCGGGGACTCAGCAGGGCCTGCCCCCGGGGCCTGCCCGCAACACCTGATTGCCCGCGGGCGTGTCTGTCGACCCTCAAAAAGTTCTGCTGGGACAGCCCTGACCGAGCTCCGAGCTCCTCGCCCTTGGACCGCCCCAGTGGGCTTCAGGAGTGGGTGTGTGCCAGCAGCAGCCCTCCCCACTCACCCACCGTGCGTCGGCCCCAACCGACAAGCCCCTAGGGCCGGCGGGGCTTCCCGGGGGACCTATTTGCAACGCCAGGAAGTGCGGGGCAGTCCGTGTGTGCGGCCTGGGGACACCCGCAGGTGTGTGTGCTCCCCCCATGGCCGGCCGACGCGGCTAGCCAGCACCTGGGGGCTGTTGGTAGCGCCCCTGGGCAGCCTCCTAGAGCCAGGGATCTGGCAGGCTCCGGGGGCAAATGGACTACGGAAGCCGAGAGGGGCCCGTCCGCGCCAAAACCCAAAACGCGCTGCGGCCTCCAGGGAGGGACACAGGGGACACAAGTGGCTGTGTGGCTTGCAGTGCCCGGCCAGAGGGAGGGAGCTTGGCTGGCTGCTGAGGCGCAGCAGGTGTCAGCCCTTCGGGAAGTGCCCGTGGATGCTTCGGGAATGGGGCCTGCCAACTCAGAACCCCCGTTCCCTGTGGCTGCATCCGGCCAGGGGCCTCCAGGGTCGGGTGCGCCGCGGGCCTGGGGGGCTTCTTGCCTGTGTGCAGGGCTTCTACGCACAAGGTGGCACCTCATCCCGGCCCAAGGGTGGTGGCAGGAACCCAGGTGGCGCTCGGGGACTCAGCAGGGCCTGCCCCCGGGGCCTGCCCGCAACACCTGATTGCCCGCGGGCGTGTCCGTCCACCCTCAAAAAGTTCTGCTGGGACAGCCCTGACCGAGCTCCGAGCTCCTCGCCCTTGGACCGCCCCAGTGGGCTTCAGGAGTGGGTGTGTGCCAGCAGCAGCCCTCCCCACTCACCCACCGTGCGTCGGCCCCGCCCGACAAGCCCCTAGGGCGGGTGGGGCTTCCCGGTGGACCTATTTGCAACGCCGTGAAGCGCGGGGCAGTTCGTGTGTGCGGCCCGGGGACACCCGCAGGTGTGTGTGCTCCCCCCATGGCCGGCCGAGGCGGCTAGCCAGCACCTGGGGGCTGTTGGCAGCGCCCCTGGGCAGCCTCCTAGAGCCATTGGTCTGGCAGGCTCCGGGGGCAAATGGACTACGGAAGCCGAGAGGGGCCCGTCCGCGCCAAAACCCAAAACGCGCTGCGGCCTCCAGGGAGGGACACAGGGGACACAAGTGGCTGTGTGGCTTGCAGTGCCCGGCCAGAGGGAGGGAGGTTGGCTGGCTGCTGAGGCGCAGCAGGTGTCAGCCCTTCGGGAAGTGCCCGTGGATGCTTCGGGAATGGGGCCTGCCAACTCAGAACCCCCGTTCCCTGTGGCTGCAACCGGCCAGGGGGCTCCAGGGTCGGGTGCGCCGTGGGCCTGGGGGACTTCTTGCCTGTGTGCAGGGCTTCTACGCACAAGGTGGCACCTCATCCCGGCCCAAGGGTGGTGGCAGGAACCCAGGTGGCGCTCGGGGACTCAGCAGGGCCTGCCCCTGGGGCCTGCCCGCAACACCTGATTGCCCGCGGGCGTGTCCGTCCACCCTCAAAACGTTCTGCTGGGACAGCCCTGACCGAGCTCCGAGCTCATGGTCCTTGGACCGCCCCAGTGGGCTTCAGGAGTGGGTGTGTGCCAGCAGCAGCCCTCCCCACTCACCCACCATGCGTCGCCCCACCCGACAAGCCCGTAGGGCGGGTGGGGCTTCCCGGGGGGCCTATTTGCAATGCCGGGAAGCGCGGGGCAGTTCGTGTGTGCGGCCCGGGGACACCCGCAGGTGTGTGTGCTCCCCCCATGGCCGGCCGAGGCGGCTAACCAGCACCTGGGGGCTGTTGGCAGCGCCCCTGGGCAGCCTCCTAGAGCCAGGGATCTGGCAGGCTCCGGGGGCAAATGGACTACGGAAGCCGAGAGGGGCCCGTCCGCGCCAAAACCCAAAACGCGCTGCGGCTTCCAGGGAGGGACACAGGGGACACAAGTGGCTGTGTGGCTTGCAGTGCCCGGCCAGAGGGAGGGAGGTTGGCTGGCTGCTGAGGCGCAGCAGGTGTCAGCCCTTCGGGAAGTGCCCGTGGATGCTTCGGGAATGGGGCCTGCCAACTCAGAACCCCCGTTCCCTGTGGCTGCATCCGGCCAGGGGGCTCCAGGGTCGGGTGCGCCGCGGGCCTGGGGGGCTTCTTGCCTGTGTGCAGGGCTTCTACGCACAAGGTGGCACCTCATCCCGGCCCAAGGGTGGTGGCAGGAACCCAGGTGGCGCTCGGGGACTCAGCAGGGCCTGCCCCCGGGGCCTGCCCGCAACACCTGATTGCCCGCGGGCGTGTCCGTCCACCCTCAAAAAGTTCTGCTGGGACAGCCCTGACCGAGCTCCGAGCTCCTCGCCCTTGGACCGCCCCAGTGGGCTTCAGGAGTGGGTGTGTGCCAGCAGCAGCCCTCCCCACTCACCCACCGTGCGTCGGCCCCGCCCGACAAGCCCCTAGGGCGGGTGGGGCTTCCCGGGGGACCTATTTGCAACGCCGTGAAGCGCGGGGCAGTTCGTGTGTGCGGCCCGGGGACACCCGCAGGTGTGTGTGCTCCCCCCATGGCCGGCCGAGGCGGCTAGCCAGCACCTGGGGGCTGTTGGCAGCGCCCCTGGGCAGCCTCCTAGAGCCAGGGATCTGGCAGGCTCCGGGGGCAAATGGACTACGGAAGCCGAGAGGGGCCCGTCCGCGCCAAAACCCAAAACGCGCTGCGGCCTCCAGGGAGGGACACAGGGGACACAAGTGGCTGTGTGGCTTGCAGTGCCCGGCCAGAGGGAGGGAGGTTGGCTGGCTGCTGAGGCGCAGCAGGTGTCAGCCCTTCGGGAAGTGCCCGTGGATGCTTCGGGAATGGGGCCTGCCAACTCAGAACCCCCGTTCCCTGTGGCTTCATCCGGCCAGGGGCCTCCAGGGTCGGGTGCGCCGCGGGCCTGGGGGGCTTCTTGCCTGTGTGCAGGGCTTCTACGCACAAGGTGGCACCTCATCCCGGCCCAAGGGTGGTGGCAGGAACCCAGGTGGCGCTCGGGGACTCAGCAGGGCCTGCCCCCGGGGCCTGCCCGCAACACCTGATTGCCCGCGGGCGTGTCTGTCGACCCTCAAAAAGTTCTGCTGGGACAGCCCTGACCGAGCTCCGAGCTCCTCGCCCTTGGACCGCCCCAGTGGGCTTCAGGAGTGGGTGTGTGCCAGCAGCAGCCCTCCCCACTCACCCACCATGCGTCGGCCCCACCCGACAAGCCCCTAGGGCCGGCGGGGCTTCCCGGAGGACCTATTTGCAACGCCAGGAAGTGCGGGGCAGTCCGTGTGTGCGGCCCGGTGACACCCGCAGGTGTGTGTGCTCCCCCCATGGCCGGCCGACGCGGCTAGCCAGCACCTGGGGGCTGTTGGCAGCGCCCCTGGGCAGCCTCCTAGAGCCAGGGATCTGGCAGGCTCCGGGGGCAAATGGACTACGGAAGCCGAGAGGGGCCCGTCCGCGCCAAAACCCAAAACGCGCTGCGGCCTCCAGGGAGGGACACAGGGGACACAAGTGGCTGTGTGGCTTGCAGTGCCCGGCCAGAGGGAGGGAGGTTGGCTGGCTGCTGAGGCGCAGCAGGTGTCAGCCCTTCGGGAAGTGCCCGTGGATGCTTCGGGAATGGGGCCTGCCAACTCAGAACCCCCGTTCCCTGTGGCTGCATCCGGCCAGGGGCCTCCAGGGTCGGGTGCGCCGCGGGCCTGGGGGGCTTCTTGCCTGTGTGCAGGGCTTCTACGCACAAGGTGGCACCTCATCCCGGCCCAAGGGTGGTGGCAGGAACCCAGGTGGCGCTCGGGGACTCAGCAGGGCCTGCCCCGGGGCCTGCCCGCAACACCTGATTGCCCGCGGGCGTGTCCGTCCACCCTCAAAAAGTTCTGCTGGGACAGCCCTGACCGAGCTCCGAGCTCCTTGCCCTTGGACCGCCCCAGTGGGCTTCAGGAGTGGGTGTGTGCCAGCAGCAGCCCTCCCCACTCACCCACCGTGCGTCGGCCCCGCCCGACAAGCCCCTAGGGCGGGTGGGGCTTCCCGGGGGACCTATTTTCAACGCCGTGAAGCGCGGGGCAGTTCGTGTGTGCGGCCCGGGGACACCCGCAGGTGTGTGTGCTCCCCCCATGGCCGGCCGAGGCGGCTAGCCAGCACCTGGGGGCTGTTGGCAGCGCCCCTGGGCAGCCTCCTAGAGCCAGGGGTCTGGCAGGCTCCGGGGGCAAATGGACTACGGAAGCCGAGAGGGGCCCGTCCGCGCCAAAACCCAAAACGCGCTGCGGCCTCCAGGGAGGGACACAGGGGACACAAGTGGCTGTGTGGCTTGCAGTGCCCGGCCAGAGGGAGGGAGGTTGGCTGGCTGCTGAGGCGCAGCAGGTGTCAGCCCTTCGGGAAGTGCCCGTGGATGCTTCGGGAATGGGGCCTGCCAACTCAGAACCCCCGTTCCCTGTGGCTGCATCCGGCCAGGGGCCTCCAGGGTCGGGTGCGCCGCGGGCCTGGGGGGCTTCTTGCCTGTGTGCAGGGCTTCTACGCACAAGGTGGCACCTCATCCCGGCCCAAGGGTGGTGGCAGGAACCCAGGTGGCGCTCGGGGACTCAGCAGGGCCTGCCCCCGGGGCCTGCCCGCAACACCTGATTGCCCGCGGGCGTGTCCGTCCACCCTCAAAAAGTTCTGCTGGGACAGCCCTGACCGAGCTCCGAGCTCCTCGCCCTTGGACCGCCCCAGTGGGCTTCAGGAGTGGGTGTGTGCCAGCAGCAGCCCTCCCCACTCACCCACCGTGCGTCGGCCCCGCCCGACAAGCCCCTAGGGCGGGTGGGGCTTCCCGGGGGACCTATTTGCAACGCCGTGAAGCGCGGGGCAGTTCGTGTGTGCGGCCCGGGGACACCCGCAGGTGTGTGTGCTCCCCCCATGGCCGGCCGAGGCGGCTAGCCAGCACCTGGGGGCTGTTGGCAGCGCCCCTGGGCAGCCTCCTAGAGCCATTGGTCTGGCAGGCTCCGGGGGCAAATGGACTACGGAAGCCGAGAGGGGCCCGTCCGCGCCAAAACCCAAAACGCGCTGCGGCCTCCAGGGAGGGACACAGGGGACACAAGTGGCTGTGTGGCTTGCAGTGCCCGGCCAGAGGGAGGGAGGTTGGCTGGCTGCTGAGGCGCAGCAGGTGTCAGCCCTTCGGGAAGTGCCCGTGGATGCTTCGGGAATGGGGCCTGCCAACTCAGAACCCCCGTTCCCTGTGGCTGCATCCGGCCAGGGGCCTCAAGGGTCGGGTGCGCCGCGGGCCTGGGGGGCTTCTTGCCTGTGTGCAGGGTTTCTACGCACAAGGTGGCACCTCATCCCGGCCCAAGGGTGGTGGCAGGAACCCAGGTGGCGCTCGGGGACTCAGCAGGGCCTGCCCCCGGGGCCTGCCCGCAACACCTGATTGCCCGCGGGCGTGTCTGTCGACCCTCAAAAAGTTCTGCTGGGACAGCCCTGACCGAGCTCCGAGCTCCTCGCCCTTGGACCGCCCCAGTGGGCTGCAGGAGTGGGTGTGTGCCAGCAGCAGCCCTCCCCACTCACCCACCGTGCGTCGGCCCCGCCCGACAAGCCCCTAGGGCGGGCGGGGCTTCCCGGGGGGCCTATTTGCAATGCTGGGAAGCCCGGGGCAGTTCGTGTGTGCGGCCCGGGGACACCCGCAGGTGTGTGTGCTCCCCCCATGGCCGGCCGAGGCGGCTAGCCAGCACCTGGGGGCTGTTGGCAGCGCCCCTGGGCAGCCTCCTAGAGCCAGGGGTCTGGCAGGCTCCGGGGGCAAATGGACTACGGAAGCCGAGAGGGGCCCGTCCGCGCCAAAACCCAAAACGCGCTGCGGCCTCCAGGGAGGGACACAGGGGACACAAGTGGCTGTGTTGCTTGCAGTGCCCGGCCAGAGGGAGGGAGGTTGGCTGGCTGCTGAGGCGCAGCAGGTGTCAGCCCTTCGGGAAGTGCCCGTGGATGCTTCGGGAATGGGGCCTGCCAACTCAGAACCCCCGTTCCCTGTGGCTGCATCCGGCCAGGGGGCTCCAGGGTCGGGTGTGCCGCGGGCCTGGGGGGCTTCTTGCCTGTGTGCAGGGCTTCTACGCACAAGGTGGCACCTCATCCCGGCCCAAGGGTGGTGGCAGGAACCCAGGTGGCGCTCGGGGACTCAGCAGGGCCTGCCCCCGGGGCCTGCCCGCAACACCTGATTGCCCGCGGGCGTGTCCGTCCACCCTCAAAAAGTTCTGCTGGGACAGCCCTGACCGAGCTCCGAGCTCATGGTCCTTGGACCGCCCTAGTGGGCTTCAGGAGTGGGTGTGTGCCAGCAGCAGCCCTCCCCACTCACCCACCATGCGTCGGCCCCACCCGACAAGCCCCTAGGGCGGGTGGGGCTTCCCGGGGGGCCTATTTGCAACGCCGGGAAGCGCGGGGCAGTTAGTGTGTGCGGCCCGGGGACACCCGCAGGTGTGTGTGCTCCCCCCATGGCCGGCCGAGGCGGCTAGCCAGCACCTGGGGGCTGTTGGCAGCGCCCCTGGGCAGCCTCCTAGAGCCATTGGTCTAGCAGGCTCCGGGGGCAAGTGGACTACGGAAGCCGAGAGGGGCCCGTCCGCGCCAAAACCCAAAACGCGCTGCGGCCTCCAGGGAGGGACACAGGGGACACAAGTGGCTGTGTGGCTTGCAGTGCCCGGCCAGAGGGAGGGAGGTTGGCTGGCTGCTGAGGCGCAGCAGGTGTCAGCCCTTCGGGAAGTGCCCGTGGATGCTTCGGGAATGGGGCCTGCCAACTCAGAACCCCCGTTCCCTGTGGCTGCAGCCGGCCAGGGGGCTCCAGGGTCGGGTGCGCCGTGGGCCTGGGGGGCTTCATGCCTGTCTGCAGGGCTTCTACGCACAAGGTGGCACCTCATCCCGGCCCAAGGGTGGTGGCAGGAACCCAGGTGGCGCTCGGGGACTCAGCAGGGCCTGCCCCCGGGGCCTGCCCGCAACACCTGATTGCCCGCGGGCGTGTCCGTCCACCCTCAAAAAGTTCTGCTGGGACAGCCCTGACCGAGCTCCGAGCTCCTCGCCCTTGGACCGCCCCAGTGGGCTGCAGGAGTGGGTGTGTGCCAGCAGCAGCCCTCCCCACTCACCCACCGTGCGTCGGCCCCGCCCGACAAGCCCCTAGGGCCGGCGGGGCTTCCCGGGGGACCTATTTGCAACGCCAGGAAGTGCGGGGCAGTCCCTGTGTGCGGCCTGGGGACACCCGCAGGTGTGTGTGCTCCCCCCATGGCCGGCCGAGGCGGCTAGCCAGCACCTGGGGGCTGTTGGCAGCGCCCCTGGGCAGCCTCCTAGAGCCAGGGATCTGGCAGGCTCCGGGGGCAAATGGACTACGGAAGCCGAGAGGGGCCCGTCCGCGCCAAAACCCAAAACGCGCTGCGGCCTCCAGGGAGGGACACAGGGGACACAAGTGGCTGTGTGGCTTGCAGTGCCCGGCCAGAGGGAGGGAGGTTGGCTGGCTGCTGAGGCGCAGCAGGTGTCAGCCCTTCGGGAAGTGCCCGTGGATGCTTCGGGAATGGGGCCTGCCAACTCAGAACCCCCGTTCCCTGTGGCTGCAGCCGGCCAGGGGGCTCCAGGGTCAGGTGCGCCGTGGGCCTGGGGGACTTCTTGCCTGTGTGCAGGGCTTCTACGCACAAGGTGGCACCTCATCCCGGCCAAAGGGTGGTGGCAGGAACCCAGGTGGCGCTCGGGGACTCAGCAGGGCCTGCCCACAACACCTGATTGCCCGCGGGCGTGTCCGTCCACCCTCAAAAAGTTCTGCTGGGACAGCCCTTACCGAGCTCCGAGCTCATCGTCCTTGGACCGCCCCAGTGGGCTTCAGGAGTGGGTGTGTGCCAGCAGCAGCCCTCCCCACTCACCCACCATGCGTCGGCCCCACCCGACAAGCTCCTAGGGCCGGCGGGGCTTCCCGGGGGGCCTATTTGCAACGCTGGGAAGCGCGGGGCAGTTCGTGTGTGCGGCCCGGGGACACCCGCAGGTGTGTGTGCTCCCCGCATGGCCGGCCGAGGCGGCTAGCCAGCACCTGGGGGCTGTTGGCAGCGCCCCTGGGCAGCCTCCTAGAGCCAGGGATCTGGCAGGCTCCGGGGGCAAATGGACTACGGAAGCCGAGAGGGGCCCGTCCGCGCCAAAACCCAAAACGCGCTGCGGCCTCCAGGGAGGGACACAGGGGACACAAGTGGCTGTGTGGCTTGCAGTGCCCGGCCAGAGGGAGGGAGGTTGGCTGGCTGCTGAGGCGCAGCAGGTGTCAGCCCTTCGGGAAGTGCCCGTGGATGCTTCGGGAATGGGGCCTGCCAACTCAGAACCCCCGTTCCCTGTGGCTGCATCCGGCCAGGGGGCTCCAGGGTCGGGTGCGCCGCGGGCCTGGGGGGCTTCTTGCCTGTGTGCAGGGCTTCTACGCACAAGGTGGCACCTCATCCCGGCCCAAGGGTGGTGGCAGGAACCCAGGTGGCGCTCGGGGACTCAGCAGGGCCTGCCCCCCGGGCCTGCCCGCAACACCTGATTGCCCGCGGGCATGTCCGTCCACCCTCAAAAAGTTCTGCTGGGACAGCCCTGACCGAGCTCCGAGCTCCTCGCCCTTGGACCGCCCCAGTGGGCTGCAGGAGTGGGTGTGTGCCAGCAGCAGCCCTCCCCACTCACCCACCGTGCGTCGACCCCGCCCGACAAGCCCCTAGGGCCGGCGGGGCTTCCCGGGGGACCTATTTGTAACGCCGGGAAGCGCGGGGCAGTCCGTGTGTGCGGCCTGGGGACACCCGCAGGTGTGTGTGCTCCCCCCATGGCCGGCCGACGCGGCTAGCCAGCACCTGGGGGCTGTTGGCAGCGCCCCTGGGCAGCCTCCTAGAGCCAGGGATCTGGCAGGCTCCCGGGGCAAATGGACTACGGAAGCCGAGAGGGGCCCGTCCGCGCCAAAACCCAAAACGCGCTGCGGCTTCCAGGGAGGGACACAGGGGACACAAGTGGCTGTGTGGCTTGCAGTGCCCGGCCAGAGGGAGGGAGGTTGGCTGGCTGCTGAGGCGCAGCAGGTGTCAGCCCTTCGGGAAGTGCCCGTGGATGCTTCGGGAATGGGGCCTGCCAACTCAGAACCCCCGTTCCCTGTGGCTGCATCCGGCCAAGGTCCTCCAGGGTCGGGTGCGCCGCGGGCCTGGGGGGCTTCTTGCCTGTGTGCAGGGCTTCTACGCACAAGGTGGCACCTCATCCCGGCCCAAGGGTGGTGGCAGGAACCCAGGTGGCGCTCGGGGACTCAGCAGGGCCTGCCCCCGGGGCATGCCCGCTATACCTGATTGCCCGCGGGCGTGTCCGTCCACCCTCAAAAAGTTCTGCTGGGACAGCCCTGACCGAGCTCCGAGCTCCTCGCCCTTGGACCGCCCCAGTGGGCTTCAGGAGTGGGTGTGTGCCAGCAGCAGCCCTCCCCACTCACCCACCGTGCGTCGGCCCCGCCCGACAAGCCCCTAGGGCGGGCGGGGCTTCCCGGGGGGCCTATTTGCAACGCCGGGAAGCGCGGGGCAGTTCGTGTGTGCGGCCCGGGGACACCCGCAGGTGTGTGCGCTCCCCCCATGGCAGGCCGAGGCGGCAAGCCAGCACTTGGGGGCTGTTGGCAGCGCCCCTGGGCAGCCTCCTAGAGCCAGGGGTCTGGCAGGCTCCGGGGGCAAATGGACTACGGAAGCCGAGAGGGGCCCGTCCGCGCCAAAACCCAAAACGCGCTGCGGCCTCCAGGGAGGGACACAGGGGACACAAGTGGCTGTGTGGCTTGCAGTGCCCGGCCAGAGGGAGGGAGGTTGGCTGGCTGCTGAGGCGCAGCAGGTGTCAGCCCTTCGGGAAGTGCCCGTGGATGCTTCGGGAATGGGGCCTGCCAACTCAGAACCCCCGTTCCCTGTGGCTGCAGCCGGCCAGGGGGCTCCAGGGTCGGGTGTGCCGCGGGCCTGGGGGGCTTCTTGCCTGTGTGCAGGGCTTCTACGCACAAGGTGGCACCTCATCCCGGCCCAAGGGTGGTGGCAGGAACCCAGGTGGCGCTCGGGGACTCAGCAGGGCCTGCCCCCGGGGCCTGCCCGCAACACCTGATTGCCCGCGGGCGTGTCCGTCCACCCTCAAAAAGTTCTGCTGGGACAGCCCTGACCGAGCTCCGAGCTCATGGTCCTTGGACCGCCCCAGTGGGCTTCAGGAGTGGGTGTGTGCCAGCAGCAGCCCTCCCCACTCACCCACCATGCGTCGGCCCCACCCGACAAGCCCCTAGGGCGGGTGGGGCTTCCCGGGGGGCCTATTTGCAACGCCGGGAAGCGCGGGGCAGTTCGTGTGTGCGGCCCGGGGACACCCGCAGGTGTGTGTGCTCCCCCCATGGCCGGCCGAGGCGGCTAGCCAGCACCTGGGGGCTGTTGGCAGCGCCCCTGGGCAGCCTCCTAGAGCCATTGGTCTAGCAGGCTCCGGGGGCAAGTGGACTACGGAAGCCGAGAGGGGCCCGTCCGCGCCAAAACCCAAAACGCGCTGCGGCCTCCAGGGAGGGACACAGGGGACACAAGTGGCTGTGTGGCTTGCAGTGCCCGGCCAGAGGGAGGGAGGTTGGCTGGCTGCTGAGGCGCAGCAGGTGTCAGCCCTTCGGGAAGTGCCCGTGGATGCTTCGGGAATGGGGCCTGCCAACTCAGAACCCCCGTTCCCTGTGGCTGCATCCGGCCAGGGGGCTCCAGGGTCGGGTGCGCCGTGGGCCTGGGGGGCTTCATGCCTGTCTGCAGGGCTTCTACGCACAAGGTGGCACCTCATCCCGGCCCAAGGGTGGTGGCAGGAACCCAGGTGGCGCTCGGGGACTCAGCAGGGCCTGCCCCCGGGGCCTGCCCGCAACACCTGATTGCCCGCGGGCGTGTCCGTCCACCCTCAAAAAGTTCTGCTGGGACAGCCCTGACCGAGCTCCGAGCTCCTCGCCCTTGGACCGCCCCAGTGGGCTTCAGGAGTGGGTGTGTGCCAGCAGCAGCCCTCCCCACTCACCCACCGTGCGTCGGCCCCGCCCGACAAGACCCTAGGGCCGGCGGGGCTTCCCGGGGGACCTATTTGCAACGCCAGGAAGTGCGGGGCAGTCCGTGTGTGCGGCCTGGGGACACCCGCAGGTGTGTGTGCTCCCCCCATGGCCGGCCGACGCGGCTAGCCAGCACCTGGGGGCTGTTGGCAGCGCCCCTGGGCAGCCTCCTAGAGCCAGGGATCTGGCAGGCTCCGGGGGCAAATGGACTACGGAAGCCGAGAGGGGCCCGTCCGCGCCAAAACCCAAAACGCGCTGCGGCCTCCAGGGAGGGACACAGGGGACACAAGTGGCTGTGTGGCTTGCAGTGCCCGATCAGAGGGAGGGAGGTTGGCTGGCTGCTGAGGCGCAGCAGGTGTCAGCCCTTCGGGAAGTGCCCGTGGATGCTTCGGGAATGGGGCCTGCCAACTCAGAACCCCCGTTCCCTGTGGCTGCAGCCGGCCAGGGGGCTCCAGGGTCGGGTGCGCCGTGGGCCTGGGGGACTTCTTGCCTGTGTGCAGGGCTTCTACGCACAAGGTGGCACCTCATCCCGGCCCAAGGGTGGTGGCAGGAACCCAGGTGGCGCTCGGGGACTCAGCAGGGCCTACCCAGAACACCTGATTGCCCGCGGGCGTGTCCGTCCACCCTCAAAAAGTTCTGCTGGGACAGCCCTGACCGAGCTCCGAGCTCATCGTACTTGGACCACCCCAGTGGGCTTCAGGAGTGGGTGTGTGCCAGCAGCAGCCCTCCCCAGTCAACCACCATGCGTCGGCCCCACCCGACAAGCCCCTAGGGCCGGCGGGGCTTCCCGGGGGACCTATTTGTAACGCCGGGAAGCGCGGGGCAGTCCGTGTGTGCGGCCTGGGGACACCCGCAGGTGTGTGTGCTCCCCCCATGGCTGGCCGACACGGCTAGCCTGCACCTGGGGGCTGTTGGCAGCGCCCCTGGGCAGCCTCCTAGAGCCAGGGATCTGGCAGGCTCCGGGGGCAAATGGACTACGGAAGCCGAGAGGGGCCCGTCCGCGCCAAAACCCAAAACGCGCTGCGGCCTCCAGGGAGGGACACAGGAGACACAAGTGGCTGTGTGGCTTGCAGTGCCCGGCCAGAGGGAGGGAGGTTGGCTGGCTGCTGAGGCGCAGCAGGTGTCAGCCCTTCGGGAAGTGCCCGTGGATGCTTCGGGAATGGGGCCTGCCAACTCAGAACCCCCGTTCCCTGTGGCTGCAGCCGGCCAGGGGGCTCCAGGGTCCGGTGCGCCGTGGGACTGGGGGGCTTCTTGCCTGTGTGCAGGGCTTCTATGCACAAGGTGGCACCTCATCCCGGCCCAAGGGTGGTGGCAGGAACCCAGGTGGCGCTCGGGGACTCAGCAGGGCCTGCCCCCGGGGCCTGCCCGCAACACCTGATTACCCACGGGCGTGTCCGTCCACCCTCAAAAAGTTCTGCTGGGACAGCCCTGACCGAGCTCCGAGCTCCTCGCCCTTGGACCGCCCCAGTGGGCTTCAGGAGTGGGTGTGTGCCAGCAGCAGCCCTCCCCACTCACCCACCGTGCGTCGGCCCCGCCCGACAAGCCCCTAGGGCGGGCGGGGCTTCCCGGGGGGCCTATATGCAACGCCGGGAAGTGCAGGGCAGTTCTTGTGTGCGGCCCGGGGACACCCGCAGTTGTGTGTGCTCCCCCCATGGCCGGCCGAGGCGGCTAGCCAGCACCTGGGGGCTGTTGGCAGCGCCCCTGGGCAGCCTCCTAGAGCCAGGGGTCTGGCAGGCTCCGGGGGCAAATGGACTACGGAAGCCGAGAGGGGCCCGTTCGCGCCAAAACCCAAAACGCGCTGCGGCCTCCAGGGAGGGACACAGGGGACACAAGTGGCTGTGTGGCTTGCAGTGCCCGGCCAGAGGGAGGGAGGTTGGCTGGCTGCTGAGGCGCAGCAGGTGTCAGCCCTTCGGGAAGTGCCCGTGGATGCTTCGGGAATGGGGCCTGCCAACTCAGAACCCCCGTTCCCTGTGGCTGCAGCCGGCCAGGGGGCTCCAGGGTCGGGTGTGCCGCGGGCCTGGGGGGCTTCTTGCCTGTGTGCAGGGCTTCTACGCACAAGGTGGCACCTCATCCCGGCCCAAGGGTGGTGGCAGGAACCCAGGTGGCGCTCGGGGACTCAGCAGGGCCTGCCCCCGGGGCCTGCCCGCAACACCTGATTGCCCGCGGGCGTGTCCGTCCACCCTCAAAAAGTTCTGCTGGGACAGCCCTGACCGAGCTCCGAGCTCATGGTCCTTGGACCGCCCCAGTGGGCTTCAGGAGTGGGTGTGTGCCAGCAGCAGCCCTCCCCACTCACCCACCATGCGTCGGCCCCACCCGACAAGCCCCTAGGGCGGGTGGGGCTTCCCGGGGGGCCTATTTGCAACGCCGGGAAGCGCGGGGCAGTTCGTGTGTGCGGCCCGGGGACACCCGCAGGTGTGTGTGCTCCCCCCATGGCCGGCCGAGGCGGCTAGCCAGCACCTGGGGGCTGTTGGCAGCGCCCCTGGGCGGCCTCCTAGAGCCAGGGGTCTGGCAGGCTCCGGGGGCAAATGGACTACGGAAGCCGAGAGGGGCCCGTCCGCGCCAAAACCCAAAACGCGCTGCGGCCTCCAGGGAGGGACACAGGGGACACAAGTGGCTGTGTGGCTTGCAGTGCCCGGCCAGAGGGAGGGAGGTTGGCTGGCTGCTGAGGCGCAGCAGGTGTCAGCCCTTCGGGAAGTGCCCGTGGATGCTTCGGGAATGGGGCCTGCCAACTCAGAACCCCCGTTCCCTGTGGCTGCATCCGGCCAGGGGGCTCCAGGGTCGGGTGCGCCGTGGGCCTGGGGGGCTTCATGCCTGTCTGCAGGGCTTCTACGCACAAGGTGGCACCTCATCCCGGCCCAAGGGTGGTGGCAGGAACCCAGGTGGCGCTCGGGGACTCAGCAGGGCCTGCCCCCGGGGCCTGCCCGCAACACCTGATTGCCCGCGGGCGTGTCCGTCCACCCTCAAAAAGTTCTGCTGGGACAGCCCTGACCGAGCTCCGAGCTCCTCGCCCTTGGACCGCCCCAGTGGGCTTCAGGAGTGGGTGTGTGCCAGCAGCAGCCCTCCCCACTCACCCACCGTGCGTCGGCCCCTCCCGACAAGCCCCTAGGGCCGGCGGGGCTTCCCGGGGGACCTATTTGCAACGCCAGGAAGTGCGGGGCAGTCCGTGTGTGCGGCCTGGGGACACCCGCAGGTGTGTGTGCTCCCCCCATGGCCGGCCGACGCGGCTAGCCAGCACCTGGGGGCTGTTGGCAGCGCCCCTGGGCAGCCTCCTAGAGCCAGGGATCTGGCAGGCTCCGGGGGCAAATGGACTACGGAAGCCGAGAGGGGCCCGTCCGCGCGAAAACCCAAAACGCGCTGCGGCCTCCAGGGAGGGACACAGGGGACACAAGTGGCTGTGTGGCTTGCAGTGCCCGACCAGAGGGAGGGAGGTTGGCTGGCTGCTGAGGCGCAGCAGGTGTCAGCCCTTCGGGAAGTGCCCGTGGATGCTTCGGGAATGGGGCCTGCCAACTCAGAACCCCCGTTCCCTGTGGCTGCAGCCGGCCAGGGGGCTCCAGGGTCGGGTGCGCCGTGGGCCTGGGGGACTTCTTGCCTGTGTGCAGGGCTTCTACGCACAAGGTGGCACCTCATCCCGGCCCAAGGGTGGTGGCAGGAACCCAGGTGGCGCTCGGGGACTCAGCAGGGCCTGCCCACAACACCTGATTGCCCGCGGGCGTGTCCGTCCACCCTCAAAAAGTTCTGCTGGGACAGCCCTTACCGAGCTCCGAGCTCATCGTCCTTGGACCGCCCCAGTGGGCTTCAGGAGTGGGTGTGTGCCAGCAGCAGCCCTCCCCAGTCAACCACCATGCGTCGGCCCCACCCGACAAGCCCCTAGGGCCGGCGGGGCTTCCCGGGGGGCCTATTTGCAATGCTGGGAAGCCCGGGGCAGTTCGTGTGTGCGGCCCGGGGACACCCGCAGGTGTGTGTGCTCCCCGCATGGCCGGCCGAGGCGGCTAGCCAGCACCTGGGGGCTGTTGGCAGCGCCCCTGGGCAGCCTCCTAGAGCCAGGGATCTGGCAGGCTCCGGGGGCAAATGGACTACGGAAGCCGAGAGGGGCCCGTCCGCGCCAAAACCCAAAACGCGCTGCGGCCTCCAGGGAGGGACACAGGGGACACAAGTGGCTGTGTGGCTTGCAGTGCCCGGCCAGAGGGAGGGAGGTTGGCTGGCTGCTGAGGCGCAGCAGGTGTCAGCCCTTCGGGAAGTGCCCGTGGATGCTTCGGGAATGGGGCCTGCCAACTCAGAACCCCCGTTCCCTGTGGCTGCAGCCGGCCAGGGGGCTCCAGGGTCGGGTGCGCCGTGGGCCTGGGGGGCTTCTTGCCTGTGTGCAGGGCTTCTATGCACAAGGTGGCACCTCATCCCGGCCCAAGGGTGGTGGCAGGAACCCAGGTGGCGCTCGGGGACTCAGCAGGGCCTGCCCCCGGGGCCTGCCCGCAACACTATTACCCACGGGCGTGTCCGTCCACCCTCAAAAAGTTCTGCAGGGACAGCCCTGACCGAGCTCCGAGCTCCTCGCCCTTGGACCGCCCCAGTGGGCTTCAGGAGTGGGTGTGTGCCAGCAGCAGCCCTCCCCACTCACCCACCTTGCGTCGGCCCCGCCCGACAAGCCCCTAGGGCGGGCGGGGCTTCCCGGGGGGCCTATTTGCAACGCCGGGAAGTGCGGGGCAGTTCGTGTGTGCGGCCCGGGGACACCCGCAGGTGTGTGTGCTCCCCCCATGGCCGGCCGAGGCGGCTAGCCAGCACCTGGGGGCTGTTGGCAGCGCCCCTGGGCAGCCTCCTAGAGCCATTGGTCTAGCAGGCTCCGGGGGCAAGTGGACTACGGAAGCCGAGAGGGGCCCGTCCGCGCCAAAACCCAAAACGCGCTGCGGCCTCCAGGGAGGGACACAGGGGACACAAGTGGCTGTGTGGCTTGCAGTGCCCGATCAGAGGGAGGGAGGTTGGCTGGCTGCTGAGGCGCAGCAGGTGTCAGCCCTTCGGGAAGTGCCCGTGGATGCTTCGGGAATGGGGCCTGCCAACTCAGAACCCCCGTTCCCTGTGGCTGCAGCCGGCCAGGGAGCTCCAGGGTCGGGTGCGCCGTGGGCCTGGGGGACTTCTTGCCTGTGTGCAGGGCTTCTACGCACAAGGTGGCACCTCATCCCGGCCCAAGGGTGGTGGCAGGAACCCAGGTGGCGCTCGGGGACTCAGCAGGGCCTGCCCCCGGGGCCTGCCCGCAACACCTGATTGCCCGCGGGCGTGTCCGTCCACCCTCAAAAAGTTCTGCTGGGACAGCCCTGACCGAGCTCCGAGCTCCTCGCCCTTGGACCGCCCCAGTGGGCTTCAGGAGTGGGTGTGTGCCAGCAGCAGCCCTCCCCACTCACCCACCGTGCGTCGGCCCCGCCCGACAAGACCCTAGGGCCGGCGGGGCTTCCCGGGGGACCTATTTGCAACGCCAGGAAGTGCGGGGCAGTCCGTGTGTGCGGCCTGGGGACACCCGCAGGTGTGTGTGCTCCCCCCATGGCCGGCCGACGCGGCTAGCCAGCACCTGGGGGCTGTTGGCAGCGCCCCTGGGCAGCCTCCTAGAGCCAGGGATCTGGCAGGCTCCGGGGGCAAATGGACTACGGAAGCCGAGAGGGGCCCGTCCGCGCCAAAACCCAAAACGCGCTGCGGCCTCCAGGGAGGGACACAGGGGACACAAGTGGCTGTGTGGCTTGCAGTGCCCGATCAGAGGGAGGGAGGTTGGCTGGCTGCTGAGGCGCAGCAGGTGTCAGCCCTTCGGGAAGTGCCCGTGGATGCTTCGGGAATGGGGCCTGCCAACTCAGAACCCCCGTTCCCTGTGGCTGCAGCCGGCCAGGGGGCTCCAGGGTCGGGTGCGCCGTGGGCCTGGGGGACTTCTTGCCTGTGTGCAGGGCTTCTACGCACAAGGTGGCACCTCATCCCGGCCCAAGGGTGGTGGCAGGAACCCAGGTGGCGCTCGGGGACTCAGCAGGGCCTACCCAGAACACCTGATTGCCCGCGGGCGTGTCCGTCCACCCTCAAAAAGTTCTGCTGGGACAGCCCTGACCGAGCTCCGAGCTCATCGTACTTGGACCACCCCAGTGGGCTTCAGGAGTGGGTGTGTGCCAGCAGCAGCCCTCCCCAGTCAACCACCATGCGTCGGCCCCACCCGACAAGCCCCTAGGGCCGGCGGGGCTTCCCGGGGGACCTATTTGTAACGCCGGGAAGCGCGGGGCAGTCCGTGTGTGCGGCCTGGGGACACCCGCAGGTGTGTGTGCTCCCCCCATGGCTGGCCGACACGGCTAGCCTGCACCTGGGGGCTGTTGGCAGCGCCCCTGGGCAGCCTCCTAGAGCCAGGGATCTGGCAGGCTCCGGGGGCAAATGGACTACGGAAGCCGAGAGGGGCCCGTCCGCGCCAAAACCCAAAACGCGCTGCGGCCTCCAGGGAGGGACACAGGGGACACAAGTGGCTGTGTGGCTTGCAGTGCCCGGCCAGAGGGAGGGAGGTTGGCTGGCTGCTGAGGCGCAGCAGGTGTCAGCCCTTCGGGAAGTGCCCGTGGATGCTTCGGGAATGGGGCCTGCCAACTCAGAACCCCCGTTCCCTGTGGCTGCAGCCGGCCAGGGGGCTCCAGGGTCGGGTGTGCCGCGGGCCTGGGGGGCTTCTTGCCTGTGTGCAGGGCTTCTACGCACAAGGTGGCACCTCATCCCGGCCCAAGGGTGGTGGCAGGAACCCAGGTGGCGCTCGGGGACTCAGCAGGGCCTGCCCCCGGGGCCTGCCCGCAACACCTGATTGCCCGCGGGCGTGTCCGTCCACCCTCAAAAAGTTCTGCTGGGACAGCCCTGACCGAGCTCCGAGCTCATGGTCCTTGGACCGCCCCAGTGGGCTTCAGGAGTGGGTGTGTGCCAGCAGCAGCCCTCCCCACTCACCCACCATGCGTCGGCCCCACCCGACAAGCCCCTAGGGCGGGTGGGGCTTCCCGGGGGGCCTATTTGCAACGCCGGGAAGCGCGGGGCAGTTCGTGTGTGCGGCCCGGGGACACCCGCAGGTGTGTGTGCTCCCCCCATGGCCGGCCGAGGCGGCTAGCCAGCACCTGGGGGCTGTTGGCAGCGCCCCTGGGCGGCCTCCTAGAGCCAGGGGTCTGGCAGGCTCCGGGGGCAAATGGACTACGGAAGCTGAGAGGGGCCCGTCCGCGCCAAAACCCAAAACGCGCTGCGGCCTCCAGGGAGGGACACAGGGGACACAAGTGGCTGTGTGGCTTGCAGTGCCCGGCCAGAGGGAGGGAGGTTGGCTGGCTGCTGAGGCGCAGCAGGTGTCAGCCCTTCGGGAAGTGCCCGTGGATGCTTCGGGAATGGGGCCTGCCAACTCAGAACCCCCGTTCCCTGTGGCTGCATCCGGCCAGGGGGCTCCAGGGTCGGGTGCGCCGTGGGCCTGGGGGGCTTCATGCCTGTCTGCAGGGCTTCTACGCACAAGGTGGCACCTCATCCCGGCCCAAGGGTGGTGGCAGGAACCCAGGTGGCGCTCGGGGACTCAGCAGGGCCTGCCCCCGGGGCCTGCCCGCAACACCTGATTGCCCGCGGGCGTGTCCGTCCACCCTCAAAAAGTTCTGCTGGGACAGCCCTGACCGAGCTCCGAGCTCCTCGCCCTTGGACCGCCCCAGTGGGCTTCAGGAGTGGGTGTGTGCCAGCAGCAGCCCTCCCCACTCACCCACCGTGCGTCGGCCCCTCCCGACAAGCCCCTAGGGCCGGCGGGGCTTCCCGGGGGACCTATTTGCAACGCCAGGAAGTGCGGGGCAGTCCGTGTGTGCGGCCTGGGGACACCCGCAGGTGTGTGTGCTCCCCCCATGGCCGGCCGACGCGGCTAGCCAGCACCTGGGGGCTGTTGGCAGCGCCCCTGGGCAGCCTCCTAGAGCCAGGGATCTGGCAGGCTCCGGGGGCAAATGGACTACGGAAGCCGAGAGGGGCCCGTCCGCGCGAAAACCCAAAACGCGCTGCGGCCTCCAGGGAGGGACACAGGGGACACAAGTGGCTGTGTGGCTTGCAGTGCCCGACCAGAGGGAGGGAGGTTGGCTGGCTGCTGAGGCGCAGCAGGTGTCAGCCCTTCGGGAAGTGCCCGTGGATGCTTCGGGAATGGGGCCTGCCAACTCAGAACCCCCGTTCCCTGTGGCTGCAGCCGGCCAGGGGGCTCCAGGGTCGGGTGCGCCGTGGGCCTGGGGGACTTCTTGCCTGTGTGCAGGGCTTCTACGCACAAGGTGGCACCTCATCCCGGCCCAAGGGTGGTGGCAGGAACCCAGGTGGCGCTCGGGGACTCAGCAGGGCCTGCCCACAACACCTGATTGCCCGCGGGCGTGTCCGTCCACCCTCAAAAAGTTCTGCTGGGACAGCCCTTACCGAGCTCCGAGCTCATCGTCCTTGGACCGCCCCAGTGGGCTTCAGGAGTGGGTGTGTGCCAGCAGCAGCCCTCCCCAGTCAACCACCATGCGTCGGCCCCACCCGACAAGCCCCTAGGGCCGGCGGGGCTTCCCGGGGGGCCTATTTGCAATGCTGGGAAGCCCGGGGCAGTTCGTGTGTGCGGCCCGGGGACACCCGCAGGTGTGTGTGCTCCCCGCATGGCCGGCCGAGGCGGCTAGCCAGCACCTGGGGGCTGTTGGCAGCGCCCCTGGGCAGCCTCCTAGAGCCAGGGATCTGGCAGGCTCCGGGGGCAAATGGACTACGGAAGCCGAGAGGGGCCCGTCCGCGCCAAAACCCAAAACGCGCTGCGGCCTCCAGGGAGGGACACAGGGGACACAAGTGGCTGTGTGGCTTGCAGTGCCCGGCCAGAGGGAGGGAGGTTGGCTGGCTGCTGAGGCGCAGCAGGTGTCAGCCCTTCGGGAAGTGCCCGTGGATGCTTCGGGAATGGGGCCTGCCAACTCAGAACCCCCGTTCCCTGTGGCTGCAGCCGGCCAGGGGGCTCCAGGGTCGGGTGCGCCGTGGGCCTGGGGGGCTTCTTGCCTGTGTGCAGGGCTTCTATGCACAAGGTGGCACCTCATCCCGGCCCAAGGGTGGTGGCAGGAACCCAGGTGGCG
The DNA here is from genome assembly GCF_033115175.1 of Lepus europaeus. Classification (NCBI taxonomy): domain Eukaryota; kingdom Metazoa; phylum Chordata; class Mammalia; order Lagomorpha; family Leporidae; genus Lepus; species Lepus europaeus. The sequence continues at coordinate 6,396,714 of NW_026909167.1, read as the reverse complement.
CTCGGGGACTCAGCAGGGCCTGCCCCCGGGGCCTGCCCGCAACACTATTACCCACGGGCGTGTCCGTCCACCCTCAAAAAGTTCTGCAGGGACAGCCCTGACCGAGCTCCGAGCTCCTCGCCCTTGGACCGCCCCAGTGGGCTTCAGGAGTGGGTGTGTGCCAGCAGCAGCCCTCCCCACTCACCCACCTTGCGTCGGCCCCGCCCGACAAGCCCCTAGGGCGGGCGGGGCTTCCCGGGGGGCCTATTTGCAACGCCGGGAAGTGCGGGGCAGTTCGTGTGTGCGGCCCGGGGACACCCGCAGGTGTGTGTGCTCCCCCCATGGCCGGCCGAGGCGGCTAGCCAGCACCTGGGGGCTGTTGGCAGCGCCCCTGGGCAGCCTCCTAGAGCCATTGGTCTAGCAGGCTCCGGGGGCAAGTGGACTACGGAAGCCGAGAGGGGCCCGTCCGCGCCAAAACCCAAAACGCGCTGCGGCCTCCAGGGAGGGACACAGGGGACACAAGTGGCTGTGTGGCTTGCAGTGCCCGATCAGAGGGAGGGAGGTTGGCTGGCTGCTGAGGCGCAGCAGGTGTCAGCCCTTCGGGAAGTGCCCGTGGATGCTTCGGGAATGGGGCCTGCCAACTCAGAACCCCCGTTCCCTGTGGCTGCAGCCGGCCAGGGAGCTCCAGGGTCGGGTGCGCCGTGGGCCTGGGGGACTTCTTGCCTGTGTGCAGGGCTTCTACGCACAAGGTGGCACCTCATCCCGGCCCAAGGGTGGTGGCAGGAACCCAGGTGGCGCTCGGGGACTCAGCAGGGCCTGCCCACAACACCTGATTGCCCGCGGGCGTGTCCGTCCACCCTCAAAAAGTTCTGCTGGGACAGCCCTTACCGAGCTCCGAGCTCATCGTCCTTGGACCGCCCCAGTGGGCTTCAGGAGTGGGTGTGTGCCAGCAGCAGCCCTCCCCAGTCAACCACCATGCGTCGGCCCCACCCGACAAGCCCCTAGGGCCGGCGGGGCTTCCCGGGGGGCCTATTTGCAACGCTGGGAAGCCCGGGGCAGTTCGTGTGTGCGGCCCGGGGACACCCGCAGGTGTGTGTGCTCCCCGCATGCCCGGCCGAGGCGGCTAGCCAGCACCTGGGGGCTGTTGGCAGCGCCCCTGGGCAGCCTCCTAGAGCCAGGGATCTGGCAGGCTCCGGGGGCAAATGGACTACGGAAGCCGAGAGGGGCCCGTCCGCGCCAAAACCCAAAACGCGCTGCGGCCTCCAGGGAGGGACACAGGGGACACAAGTGGCTGTGTGGCTTGCAGTGCCCGGCCAGAGGGAGGGAGGTTGGCTGGCTGCTGAGGCGCAGCAGGTGTCAGCCCTTCGGGAAGTGCCCGTCGATGCTTCGGGAATGGGGCCTGCCAACTCAGAACCCCCGTTCCCTGTGGCTGCATCCGGCCAGGGGGCTCCAGGGTCGGGTGCGCCGCGGGCCTGGGGGGCTTCTTGCCTGTGTGCAGGGCTTCTACGCACAAGGTGGCACCTCATCCCGGCCCAAGGGTGGTGGCAGGAACCCAGGTGGCGCTCGGGGACTCAGCAGGGCCTGCCCCCCGGGCCTGCCCGCAACACCTGATTGCCCGCGGGCATGTCCGTCCACCCTCAAAAAGTTCTGCTGGGACAGCCCTGACCGAGCTCCGAGCTCCTCGCCCTTGGACCGCCCCAGTGGGCTGCAGGAGTGGGTGTGTGCCAGCAGCAGCCCTCCCCACTCACCCACCGTGCGTCGACCCCGCCCGACAAGCCCCTAGGGCCGGCGGGGCTTCCCGGGGGACCTATTTGTAACGCCGGGAAGCGCGGGGCAGTCCGTGTGTGCGGCCTGGGGACACCCGCAGGTGTGTGTGCTCCCCCCATGGCCGGCCGACGCGGCTAGCCAGCACCTGGGGGCTGTTGGCAGCGCCCCTGGGCAGCCTCCTAGAGCCAGGGATCTGGCAGGCTCCCGGGGCAAATGGACTACGGAAGCCGAGAGGGGCCCGTCCGCGCCAAAACCCAAAACGCGCTGCGGCTTCCAGGGAGGGACACAGGGGACACAAGTGGCTGTGTGGCTTGCAGTGCCCGGCCAGAGGGAGGGAGGTTGGCTGGCTGCTGAGGCGCAGCAGGTGTCAGCCCTTCGGGAAGTGCCCGTGGATGCTTCGGGAATGGGGCCTGCCAACTCAGAACCCCCGTTCCCTGTGGCTGCATCCGGCCAAGGTCCTCCAGGGTTGGGTGCGCCGCGGGCCTGGGGGGCTTCTTGCCTGTGTGCAGGGCTTCTACGCACAAGGTGGCACCTCATCCCGGCCCAAGGGTGGTGGCAGGAACCCAGGTGGCGCTCGGGGACTCAGCAGGGCCTGCCCCCGGGGCCTGCCCGCAACACCTGATTGCCCGCGGGCGTGTCCGTCCACCCTCAAAAAGTTCTGCTGGGACAGCCCTGACCGAGCTCCGAGCTCCTCGCCGTTGGACCGCCCCAGTGGGCTTCAGGAGTGGGTGTGTGCCAGCAGCAGCCCTCCCCACTCACCCACCGTGCGTCGGCCCCACCCGACAAGCCCCTAGGGCCGGCGGGGCTTCCCGGGGGACCTATTTGTAACGCCGGGAAGCGCGGGGCAGTCCGTGTGTGCGGCCTGGGGACACCCGCAGGTGTGTGTGCTCCCCCCATGGCCGGCCGACGCGGCTAGCCAGCACCTGGGGGCTGTTGGCAGCGCCCCTGGGCAGCCTCCTAGAGCCATTGGTCTGGCAGGCTCCGGGGGCAAATGGACTACGGAAGCCGAGAGGGGCCCGTCCGCGCCAAAACCCAAAACGCGCTGCGGCCTCCAGGGAGGGACACAGGGGACACAAGTGGCTGTGTGGCTTGCAGTGCCCGATCAGAGGGAGGGAGGTTGGCTGGCTGCTGAGGCGCAGCAGGTGTCAGCCCTTCGGGAAGTGCCCGTGGATGCTTCGGGAATGGGGCCTGCCAACTCAGAACCCCCGTTCCCTGTGGCTGCAGCCGGCCAGGGGGCTCCAGGGTCGGGTGCGCCGTGGGCCTGGGGGACTTCTTGCCTGTGTGCAGGGCTTCTACGCACAAGGTGGCACCTCATCCCGGCCCAAGGGTGGTGGCAGGAACCCAGGTGGCGCTCGGGGACTCAGCAGGGCCTACCCACAACACCTGATTGCCCGCGGGCGTGTCCGTCCACCCTCAAAAAGTTCTGCTGGGACAGCCCTGACCGAGCTCCGAGCTCATCGTACTTGGACCACCCCAGTGGGCTTCAGGAGTGGGTGTGTGCCAGCAGCAGCCCTCCACAGTCAACCACCATGCGTCGGCCCCACCCGACAAGCCCCTAGGGCCGGCGGGGCTTCCCGGGGGACCTATTTGTAACGCCGGGAAGCGCGGGGCAGTCCGTGTGTGCGGCCTGGGGACACCCGCAGGTGTGTGTGCTCCCCCCATGGCTGGCCGACGCGGCTAGCCTGCACCTGGGGGCTGTTGGCAGCGCCCCTGGGCAGCCTCCTAGAGCCAGGGATCTGGCAGGCTCCGGGGGCAAATGGACTACGGAAGCCGAGAGGGGCCCGTCCGCGCCAAAACCCAAAACGCGCTGCGGCCTCCAGGGAGGGACACAGGGGACACAAGTGGCTGTGTGGCTTGCAGTGCCCGGCCAGAGGGAGGGAGGTTGGCTGGCTGCTGAGGCGCAGCAGGTGTCAGCCCTTCGGGAAGTGCCCGTGGATGCTTCGGGAATGGGGCCTGCCAACTCAGAACCCCCGTTCCCTGTGGCTGCAGCCGGCCAGGGGGCTCCAGGGTCGGGTGCGCCGTGGGCCTGGGGGGCTTCTTGCCTGTGTGCAGGGCTTCTATGCACAAGGTGGCACCTCATCCCGGCCCAAGGGTGGTGGCAGGAACCCAGGTGGCGCTCGGGGACTCAGCAGGGCCTGCCCCCGGGGCCTGCCCGCAACACCTGATTACCCACGGGCGTGTCCGTCCACCCTCAAAAAGTTCTGCTGGGACAGCCCTGACCGAGCTCCGAGCTCCTCGCCCTTGGACCGCCCCAGTGGGCTTCAGGAGTGGGTGTGTGCCAGCAGCAGCCCTCCCCACTCACCCACCGTGCGTCGGCCCCGCCCGACAAGCCCCTAGGGCGGGCGGGGCTTCCCGGGGGGCCTATATGCAACGCCGGGAAGTGCGGGGCAGTTCTTGTGTGCGGCCCGGGGACACCCGCAGGTGTGTGTGCTCCCCCCATGGCCGGCCGAGGCGGCTAGCCAGCACCTGGGGGCTGTTGGCAGCGCCCCTGGGCAGCCTCCTAGAGCCAGGGGTCTGGCAGGCTCCGGGGGCAAATGGACTACGGAAGCCGAGAGGGGCCCGTCCGCGCCAAAACCCAAAACGCGCTGCGGCCTCCAGGGAGGGACACAGGGGACACAAGTGGCTGTGTGGCTTGCAGTGCCCGGCCAGAGGGAGGGAGGTTGGCTGGCTGCTGAGGCGCAGCAGGTGTCAGCCCTTCGGGAAGTGCCCGTGGATGCTTCGGGAATGGGGCCTGCCAACTCAGAACCCCCGTTCCCTGTGGCTGCAGCCGGCCAGGGGGCTCCAGGGTCGGGTGTGCCGCGGGCCTGGGGGGCTTCTTGCCTGTGTGCAGGGCTTCTACGCACAAGGTGGCACCTCATCCCGGCCCAAGGGTGGTGGCAGGAACCCAGGTGGCGCTCGGGGACTCAGCAGGGCCTGCCCCCGGGGCCTGCCCGCAACACCTGATTGCCCGCGGGCGTGTCCGTCCACCCTCAAAAAGTTCTGCTGGGACAGCCCTGACCGAGCTCCGAGCTCATGGTCCTTGGACCGCCCCAGTGGGCTTCAGGAGTGGGTGTGTGCCAGCAGCAGCCCTCCCCACTCACCCACCATGCGTCGGCCCCACCCGACAAGCCCCTAGGGCGGGTGGGGCTTCCCGGGGGGCCTATTTGCAACGCCGGGAAGCGCGGGGCAGTTCGTGTGTGCGGCCCGGGAACACCCGCAGGTGTGTGTGCTCCCCCCATGGCCGGCCGAGGCGGCTAGCCAGCACCTGGGGGCTGTTGGCAGCGCCCCTGGGCAGCCTCCTAGAGCCATTGGTCTAGCAGGCTCCGGGGGCAAGTGGACTACGGAAGCCGAGAGGGGCCCGTCCGCGCCAAAACCCAAAACGCGCTGCGGCCTCCAGGGAGGGACACAGGGGACACAAGTGGCTGTGTGGCTTGCAGTGCCCGGCCAGAGGGAGGGAGGTTGGCTGGCTGCTGAGGCGCAGCAGGTGTCAGCCCTTCGGGAAGTGCCCGTGGATGCTTCGGGAATGGGGCCTGCCAACTCAGAACCCCCGTTCCCTGTGGCTGCATCCGGCCAGGGGGCTCCAGGGTCGGGTGCGCCGTGGGCCTGGGGGGCTTCATGCCTGTCTGCAGGGCTTCTACGCACAAGGTGGCACCTCATCCCGGCCCAAGGGTGGTGGCAGGAACCCAGGTGGCGCTCGGGGACTCAGCAGGGCCTGCCCCCGGGGCCTGCCCGCAACACCTGATTGCCCGCGGGCGTGTCCGTCCACCCTCAAAAAGTTCTGCTGGGACAGCCCTGACCGAGCTCCGAGCTCCTCGCCCTTGGACCGCCCCAGTGGGCTTCAGGAGTGGGTGTGTGCCAGCAGCAGCCCTCCCCACTCACCCACCGTGCGTCGGCCCCTCCCGACAAGCCCCTAGGGCCGGCGGGGCTTCCCGGGGGACCTATTTGCAACGCCAGGAAGTGCGGGGCAGTCCGTGTGTGCGGCCTGGGGACACCCGCAGGTGTGTGTGCTCCCCCCATGGCCGGCCGACGCGGCTAGCCAGCACCTGGGGGCTGTTGGCAGCGCCCCTGGGCAGCCTCCTAGAGCCAGGGATCTGGCAGGCTCCGGGGGCAAATGGACTACGGAAGCCGAGAGGGGCCCGTCCGCGCCAAAACCCAAAACGCGCTGCGGCCTCCAGGGAGGGACACAGGGGACACAAGTGGCTGTGTGGCTTGCAGTGCCCGATCAGAGGGAGGGAGGTTGGCTGGCTGCTGAGGCGCAGCAGGTGTCAGCCCTTCGGGAAGTGCCCGTGGATGCTTCGGGAATGGGGCCTGCCAACTCAGAACCCCCGTTCCCTGTGGCTGCAGCCGGCCAGGGGGCTCCAGGGTCGGGTGCGCCGTGGGCCTGGGGGACTTCTTGCCTGTGTGCAGGGCTTCTACGCACAAGGTGGCACCTCATCCCGGCCCAAGGGTGGTGGCAGGAACCCAGGTGGCGCTCGGGGACTCAGCAGGGCCTGCCCACAACACCTGATTGCCCGCGGGCGTGTCCGTCCACCCTCAAAAATTCTGCTGGGACAGCCCTTACCGAGCTCCGAGCTCATCGTCCTTGGACCGCCCCAGTGGGCTTCAGGAGTGGGTGTGTGCCAGCAGCAGCCCTCCCCAGTCAACCACCATGCGTCGGCCCCACCCGACAAGCCCCTAGGGCCGGCGGGGCTTCCCGGGGGGCCTATTTGCAACGCTGGGAAGCCCGGGGCAGTTCGTGTGTGCGGCCCGGGGACACCCGCAGGTGTGTGTGCTCCCCGCATGCCCGGCCGAGGCGGCTAGCCAGCACCTGGGGGCTGTTGGCAGCGCCCCTGGGCAGCCTCCTAGAGCCAGGGATCTGGCAGGCTCCGGGGGCAAATGGACTACGGAAGCCGAGAGGGGCCCGTCCGCGCCAAAACCCAAAACGCGCTGCGGCCTCCAGGGAGGGACACAGGGGACACAAGTGGCTGTGTGGCTTGCAGTGCCCGGCCAGAGGGAGGGAGGTTGGCTGGCTGCTGAGGCGCAGCAGGTGTCAGCCCTTCGGGAAGTGCCCGTGGATGCTTCGGGAATGGGGCCTGCCAACTCAGAACCCCCGTTCCCTGTGGCTGCATCCGGCCAGGGGGCTCCAGGGTCGGGTGCGCCGCGGGCCTGGGGGGCTTCTTGCCTGTGTGCAGGGCTTCTACGCACAAGGTGGCACCTCATCCCGGCCCAAGGGTGGTGGCAGGAACCCAGGTGGCGCTCGGGGACTCAGCAGGGCCTGCCCCCCGGGCCTGCCCGCAACACCTGATTGCCCGCGGGCATGTCCGTCCACCCTCAAAAAGTTCTGCTGGGACAGCCCTGACCGAGCTCCGAGCTCCTCGCCCTTGGACCGCCCCAGTGGGCTGCAGGAGTGGGTGTGTGCCAGCAGCAGCCCTCCCCACTCACCCACCGTGCGTCGACCCCGCCCGACAAGCCCCTAGGGCCGGCGGGGCTTCCCGGGGGACCTATTTGTAACGCCGGGAAGCGCGGGGCAGTCCGTGTGTGCGGCCTGGGGACACACGCAGGTGTGTGTGCTCCCCCCATGGCCGGCCGACGCGGCTAGCCAGCACCTGGGGGCTGTTGGCAGCGCCCCTGGGCAGCCTCCTAGAGCCAGGGATCTGGCAGGCTCCCGGGGCAAATGGACTACGGAAGCCGAGAGGGGCCCGTCCGCGCCAAAACCCAAAACGCGCTGCGGCTTCCAGGGAGGGACACAGGGGACACAAGTGGCTGTGTGGCTTGCAGTGCCCGGCCAGAGGGAGGGAGGTTGGCTGGCTGCTGAGGCGCAGCAGGTGTCAGCCCTTCGGGAAGTGCCCGTGGATGCTTCGGGAATGGGGCCTGCCAACTCAGAACCCCCGTTCCCTGTGGCTGCATCCGGCCAAGGTCCTCCAGGGTTGGGTGCGCCGCGGGCCTGGGGGGCTTCTTGCCTGTGTGCAGGGCTTCTACGCACAAGGTGGCACCTCATCCCGGCCCAAGGGTGGTGGCAGGAACCCAGGTGGCGCTCGGGGACTCAGCAGGGCCTGCCCCCGGGGCATGCCCGCTACACCTGATTGCCCGCGGGCGTGTCCGTCCACCCTCAAAAAGTTCTGCTGGGACAGCCCTGACCGAGCTCCGAGCTCCTCGCCCTTGGACCGCCCCAGTGGGCTTCAGGAGTGGGTGTGTGCCAGCAGCAGCCCTCCCCACTCACCCACCGTGCGTCGGCCCCGCCCGACAAGCCCCTAGGGCGGGCGGGGCTTCCCGGGGGGCCTATTTGCAACGCCGGGAAGCGCGGGGCAGTTCGTGTGTGCGGCCCGGGGACACCCGCAGGTGTGTGCGCTCCCCCCATGGCAGGCCGAGGCGGCAAGCCAGCACTTGGGGGCTGTTGGCAGCGCCCCTGGGCAGCCTCCTAGAGCCAGCGGTCTGGCAGGCTCCGGGGGCAAATGGACTACGGAAGCCGAGAGGGGCCCGTCCGCACCAAAACCCAAAACGCGCTGCGGCCTCCAGGGAGGGACACAGGGGACACAAGTGGCTGTGTGGCTTGCAGTGCCCGGCCAGAGGGAGGGAGGTTGGCTGGCTGCTGAGGCGCAGCAGGTGTCAGCCCTTCGGGAAGTGCCCGTGGATGCTTCGGGAATGGGGCCTGCCAACTCAGAACCCCCGTTCCCTGTGGCTGCATCCGGCCAGGGGGCTCCAGGGTCGGGTGTGCCGCGGGCCTGGGGGGCTTCTTGCCTGTGTGCAGGGCTTCTACGCACAAGGTGGCACCTCATCCCGGCCCAAGGGTGGTGGCAGGAACCCAGGTGGCGCTCGGGGACTCAGCAGGGCCTGCCCCCGGGGCCTGCCCGCAACACCTGATTGCCCGCGGGCGTGTCCGTCCACCCTCAAAAAGTTCTGCTGGGACAGCCCTGACCGAGCTCCGAGCTCATGGTCCTTGGACCGCCCCAGTGGGCTTCAGGAGTGGGTGTGTGCCAGCAGCAGCCCTCCCCACTCACCCACCATGCGTTGGCCCCACCCGACAAGCCCCTAGGGCGGGTGGGGCTTCCCGGGGGGCCTATTTGCAACGCCGGGAAGCGCGGGGCAGTTCGTGTGTGCGGCCCGGGAACACCCGCAGGTGTGTGTGCTCCCCCCATGGCCGGCCGAGGCGGCTAGCCAGCACCTGGGGGCTGTTGGCAGCGCCCCTGGGCAGCCTCCTAGAACCATTGGTCTAGCAGGCTCCGGGGGCAAGTGGACTACGGAAGCCGAGAGGGGCCCGTCCGCGCCAAAACCCAAAACGCGCTGCGGCCTCCAGGGAGGGACACAGGGGACACAAGTGGCTGTGTGGCTTGCAGTGCCCGGCCAGAGGGAGGGAGGTTGGCTGGCTGCTGAGGCGCAGCAGGTGTCAGCCCTTCGGGAAGTGCCCGTGGATGCTTCGGGAATGGGGCCTGCCAACTCAGAACCCCCGTTCCCTGTGGCTGCATCCGGCCAGGGGGCTCCAGGGTCGGGTGCGCCGTGGGCCTGGGGGGCTTCATGCCTGTCTGCAGGGCTTCTACGCACAAGGTGGCACCACATCCCGGCCCAAGGGTGGTGGCAGGAACCCAGGTGGCGCTCGGGGACTCAGCAGGGCCTGCCCCCGGGGCCTGCCCGCAACACCTGATTGCCCGCGGGCGTGTCCGTCCACCCTCAAAAAGTTCTGCTGGGACAGCCCTGACCGAGCTCCGAGCTCCTCGCCCTTGGACCGCCCCAGTGGGCTTCAGGAGTGGGTGTGTGCCAGCAGCAGCCCTCCCCACTCACCCACCGTGCGTCGGCCCCTCCCGACAAGCCCCTAGGGCCGGCGGGGCTTCCCGGGGGACCTATTTGCAACGCCAGGAAGTGCGGGGCAGTCCGTGTGTGCGGCCTGGGGACACCCGCAGGTGTGTGTGCTCCCCCCATGGCCGGCCGACGCGGCTAGCCAGCACCTGGGGGCTGTTGGCAGCGCCCCTGGGCAGCCTCCTAGAGCCAGGGATCTGGCAGGCTCCGGGGGCAAATGGACTACGGAAGCCGAGAGGGGCCCGTCCGCGCCAAAACCCAAAACGCGCTGCGGCCTCCAGGGAGGGACACAGGGGACACAAGTGGCTGTGTGGCTTGCAGTGCCCGATCAGAGGGAGGGAGGTTGGCTGGCTGCTGAGGCGCAGCAGGTGTCAGCCCTTCGGGAAGTGCCCGTGGATGCTTCGGGAATGGGGCCTGCCAACTCAGAACCCCCGTTCCCTGTGGCTGCAGCCGGCCAGGGGGCTCCAGGGTCGGGTGCGCCGTGGGCCTGGGGGACTTCTTGCCTGTGTGCAGGGCTTCTACGCACAAGGTGGCACCTCATCCAGGCCCAAGGGTGGCGGCAGGAACCCAGGTGGCGCTCGGGGACTCAGCAGGGCCTGCCCACAACACCTGATTGCCCGCGGGCGTGTCCGTCCACCCTCAAAAAGTTCTGCTGGGACAGCCCTTACCGAGCTCCGAGCTCATCGTCCTTGGACCGCCCCAGTGGGCTTCAGGAGTGGGTGTGTGCCACCAGCAGCCCTCCCCAGTCAACCACCATGCGTCGGCCCCACCCGACAAGCCCCTAGGGCCGGCGGGGCTTCCCGGGGGGCCTATTTGCAACGCTGGGAAGCCCGGGGCAGTTCGTGTGTGCGGCCCGGGGACACCCGCAGGTGTGTGTGCTCCCCGCATGCCCGGAGGAGGCGGCTAGCCAGCACCTGGGGGCTGTTGGCAGCGCCCCTGGGCAGCCTCCTAGAGCCAGGGATCTGGCAGGCTCCGGGGGCAAATGGACTACGGAAGCCGAGAGGGGCCCGTCCGCGCCAAAACCCAAAACGCGCTGCGGCCTCCAGGGAGGGACACAGGGGACACAAGTGGCTGTGTGGCTTGCAGTGCCCGGCCAGAGGGAGGGAGGTTGGCTGGCTGCTGAGGCGCAGCAGGTGTCAGCCCTTCGGGAAGTGCCCGTGGATGCTTCGGGAATGGGGCCTGCCAACTCAGAACCCCCGTTCCCTGTGGCTGCATCCGGCCAGGGGGCTCCAGGGTCGGGTGCGCCGCGGGCCTGGGGGGCTTCTTGCCTGTGTGCAGGGCTTCTACGCACAAGGTGGCACCTCATCCCGGCCCAAGGGTGGTGGCAGGAACCCAGGTGGCGCTCGGGGACTCAGCAGGGCCTGCCCCCCGGGCCTGCCCGCAACACCTGATTGCCCGCGGGCATGTCCGTCCACCCTCAAAAAGTTCTGCTGGGACAGCCCTGACCGAGTTCCGAGCTCCTCGCCCTTGGACCGCCCCAGTGGGCTGCAGGAGTGGGTGTGTGCCAGCAGCAGCCCTCCCCACTCACCCACCGTGCGTCGACCCCGCCCGACAAGCCCCTAGGGCCGGCGGGGCTTCCCGGGGGACCTATTTGTAACGCCGGGAAGCGCGGGGCAGTCCGTGTGTGCGGCCTGGGGACACCCGCAGGTGTGTGTGCTCCCCCCATGGCCGGCCGACGCGGCTAGCCAGCACCTGGGGGCTGTTGGCAGCGCCCCTGGGCAGCCTCCTAGAGCCAGGGATCTGGCAGGCTCCCGGGGCAAATGGACTACGGAAGCCGAGAGGGGCCCGTCCGCGCCAAAACCCAAAACGCGCTGCGGCTTCCAGGGAGGGACGCAGGGGACACAAGTGGCTGTGTGGCTTGCAGTGCCCGGCCAGAGGGAGGGAGGTTGGCTGGCTGCTGAGGCGCAGCAGGTGTCAGCCCTTCGGGAAGTGCCCGTGGATGCTTCGGGAATGGGGCCTGCAAACTCAGAACCCCCGTTCCCTGTGGCTGCATCCGGCCAAGGTCCTCCAGGGTTGGGTGCGCCGCGGGCCTGGGGGGCTTCTTGCCTGTGTGCAGGGCTTCTACGCACAAGGTGGCACCTCATCCCGGCCCAAGGGTGGTGGCAGAAACCCAGGTGGCGCTCGGGGACTCAGCAGGGCCTGCCCCCGGGGCATGCCCGCTACACCTGATTGCCCGCGGGCGTGTCCGTCCACCCTCAAAAAGTTCTGCTGGGACAGCCCTGACCGAGCTCCGAGCTCCTCGCCCTTGGACCGCCCCAGTGGGCTTCAGGAGTGGGTGTGTGCCAGCAGCAGCCCTCCCCACTCACCCACCGTGCGTCGGCCCCGCCCGACAAGCCCCTAGGGCGGGCGGGGCTTCCCGGGGGGCCTATTTGCAACGCCGGGAAGCGCGGGGCAGTTCGTGTGTGCGGCCCGGGGACACCCGCAGGTGTGTGCGCTCCCCCCATGGCAGGCCGAGGCGGCAAGCCAGCACTTGGGGGCTGTTGGCAGCGCCCCTGGGCAGCCTCCTAGAGCCAGGGGTCTGGCAGGCTCCGGGGGCAAATGGACTACGGAAGCCGAGAGGGGCCCGTCCGCGCCAAAACCCAAAACGCGCTGCGGCCTCCAGGGAGAGACACAGGGGACACAAGTGGCTGTGTGGCTTGCAGTGCCCGGCCAGAGGGAGGGAGGTTGGCTGGCTGCTGAGGCGCAGCAGGTGTCAGCCCTTCGGGAAGTGCCCGTGGATGCTTCGGGAATGGGGCCTGCCAACTCAGAACCCCCGTTCCCTGTGGCTGCATCCGGCCAGGGGGCTCCAGGGTCGGGTGTGCCGCGGGCCTGGGGGGCTTCTTGCCTGTGTGCAGGGCTTCTACGCACAAGGTGGCACCTCATCCCGGCCCAAGGGTGGTGGCAGGAACCCAGGTGGCGCTCGGGGACTCAGCAGGGCCTGCCCCCGGGGCCTGCCCGCAACACCTGATTGCCCGCGGGCGTGTCCGTCCACCCTCAAAAAGTTCTGCTGGGACAGCCCTGACCGAGCTCCGAGCTCATGGTCCTTGGACCGCCCCAGTGGGCTTCAGGAGTGGGTGTGTGCCAGCAGCAGCCCTCCCCACTCACCCACCATGCGTCGGCCCCACCCGACAAGCCCCTAGGGCGGGTGGGGCTTCCCGGGGGGCCTATTTGCAACGCCGGGAAGCGCGGGGCAGTTCGTGTGTGCGGCCCGGGGACACCCGCAGGTGTGTGTGCTCCCCCCATGGCCGGCCGAGGCGGCTAGCCAGCACCTGGGGGCTGTTGGCAGCGCCCCTGGGCAGCCTCCTAGAGCCAGGGATCTGGCAGGCTCCGGGGGCAAATGGACTACGGAAGCCGAGAGGGGCCCGTCCGCGCCAAAACCCAAAACGCGCTGCGGCCTCCAGGGAGGGACACAGGGGACACAAGTGGCTGTGTGGCTTGCAGTGCCCGATCAGAGGGAGGGAGGTTGGCTGGCTGCTGAGGCGCAGCAGGTGTCAGCCCTTCGGGAAGTGCCCGTGGATGCTTCGGGAATGGGGCCTGCCAACTCAGAACCCCCGTTCCCTGTGGCTGCAGCCGGCCAGGGGGCTCCAGGGTCGGGTGCGCCGTGGGCCTGGGGGACTTCTTGCCTGTGTGCAGGGCTTCTACGCACAAGGTGGCACCTCATCCCGGCCCAAGGGTGGTGGCAGGAACCCAGGTGGCGCTCGGGGACTCAGCAGGGCCTACCCACAACACCTGATTGCCCGCGGGCGTGTCCGTCCACCCTCAAAAAGTTCTGCTGGGACAGCCCTGACCGAGCTCCGAGCTCATCGTACTTGGACCAACCCAGTGCGCTTCAGGAGTGGGTGTGTGCCAGCAGCAGCCCTCCCCATTCAACCACCATGCGTCGGCCCCACCCGACAAGCAGCTAGGGCCGGCGGGGCTTCCCGGGGGACCTATTTGTAACGCCGGGAAGCGCGGGGCAGTCCGTGTGTGCGGCCTGGGGACACCCGCAGGTGTGTGTGCTCCCCCCATGGCTGGCCGACGCGGCTAGCCTGCACCTGGGGGCTGTTGGCAGCGCCCCTGGGCAGCCTCCTAGAGCCAGGGATCTGGCAGGCTCCGGGGGCAAATGGACTACGGAAGCCGAGAGGGGCCCGTCCGCGCCAAAACCCAAAACGCGCTGCGGCCTCCAGGGAGGGACACAGGGGACACAAGTGGCTGTGTGGCTTGCAGTGCCCGGCCAGAGGGAGGGAGGTTGGCTGGCTGCTGAGGCGCAGCAGGTGTCAGCCCTTCGGGAAGTGCCCGTGGATGCTTCGGGAATGGGGCCTGCCAACTCAGAACCCCCGTTCCCTGTGGCTGCAGCCGGCCAGGGGGCTCCAGGGTCGGGTGTGCCGCGGGCCTGGGGGGCTTCTTGCCTGTGTGCAGGGCTTCTACGCACAAGGTGGCACCTCATCCCGGCCCAAGGGTGGTGGCAGGAACCCAGGTGGCGCTCGGGGACTCAGCAGGGCCTGCCCCAGGGGCCTGCCCGCAACACCTGATTGCCCGCGGGCGTGTCCGTCCACCCTCAAAAAGTTCTGCTGGGACAGCCCTGACCGAGCTCCGAGCTCATGGTCCTTGGACCGCCCCAGTGGGCTTCAGGAGTGGGTGTGTGCCAGCAGCAGCCCTCCCCACTCACCCACCATGCGTCGGCCCCACCCGACAAGCCCCTAGGGCGGGTGGGGCTTCCCGGGGGGCCTATTTGCAACGCCGGGAAGCGCGGGGCAGTTCGTGTGTGCGGCCCGGGAACACCCGCAGGTGTGTGTGCTCCCCCCATGGCCGGCCGAGGCGGCTAGCCAGCACCTGGGGGCTGTTGGCAGCGCCCCTGGGCAGCCTCCTAGAGCCATTGGTCTAGCAGGCTCCGGGGGCAAGTGGACTACGGAAGCCGAGAGGGGCCCGTCCGCGCCAAAACCCAAAACGCGCTGCGGCCTCCAGGGAGGGACACAGGGGACACAAGTGGCTGTGTGGCTTGCAGTGCCCGGCCAGAGGGAGGGAGGTTGGCTGGCTGCTGAGGCGCAGCAGGTGTCAGCCCTTCGGGAAGTGCCCGTGGATGCTTCGGGAATGGGGCCTGCCAACTCAGAACCCCCGTTCCCTGTGGCTGCATCCGGCCAGGGGGCTCCAGGGTCGGGTGCGCCGTGGGCCTGGGGGGCTTCATGCCTGTCTGCAGGGCTTCTACGCACAAGGTGGCACCTCATCCCGGCCCAAGGGTGGTGGCAGGAACCCAGGTGGCGCTCGGGGACTCAGCAGGGCCTGCCCCCGGGGCCTGCCCGCAACACCTGATTGCCCGCGGGCGTGTCCGTCCACCCTCAAAAAGTTCTGCTGGGACAGCCCTGACCGAGCTCCGAGCTCCTCGCCCTTGGACCGCACCAGTGGGCTTCAGGAGTGGGTGTGTGCCAGCAGCAGCCCTCCCCACTCACCCACCGTGCGTCGGCCCCTCCCGACAAGCCCCTAGGGCCGGCGGGGCTTCCCGGGGGACCTATTTGCAACGCCAGGAAGTGCGGGGCAGTCCGTGTGTGCGGCCTGGGGACACCCGCAGGTGTGTGTGCTCCCCTCATGGCCGGCCGACGCGGCTAGCCAGCACCTGGGGGCTGTTGGCAGCGCCCCTGGGCAGCCTCCTAGAGCCAGGGATCTGGCAGGCTCCGGGGGCAAATGGACTACGGAAGCCGAGAGGGGCCCGTCCGCGCCAAAACCCAAAACGCGCTGCGGCCTCCAGGGAGGGACACAGGGGACACAAGTGGCTGTGTGGCTTGCAGTGCCCGATCAGAGGGAGGGAGGTTGGCTGGCTGCTGAGGCGCAGCAGGTGTCAGCCCTTCGGGAAGTGCCCGTGGATGCTTCGGGAATGGGGCCTGCCAACTCAGAACCCCCGTTCCCTGTGGCTGCAGCCGGCCAGGGGGCTCCAGGGTCGGGTGCGCCGTGGGCCTGGGGGACTTCTTGCCTGTGTGCAGGGCTTCTACGCACAAGGTGGCACCTCATCCCGGCCCAAGGGTGGTGGCAGGAACCCAGGTGGCGCTCGGGGACTCAGCAGGGCCTGCCCACAACACCTGATTGCCCGCGGGCGTGTCCGTCCACCCTCAAAAAGTTCTGCTGGGACAGCCCTTACCGAGCTCCGAGCTCATCGTCCTTGGACCGCCCCAGTGGGCTTCAGGAGTGGGTGTGTGCCAGCAGCAGCCCTCCCCAGTCAACCACCATGCGTCGGCCCCACCCGACAAGCCCCTAGGGCCGGCGGGGCTTCCCGGGGGGCCTATTTGCAATGCTGGGAAGCCCGGGGCAGTTCGTGTGTGCGGCCCGGGGACACCCGCAGGTGTGTGTGCTCCCCGCATGGCCGGCCGAGGCGGCTAGCCAGCACCTGGGGGCTGTTGGCAGCGCCCCTGGGCAGCCTCCTAGAGCCAGGGATCTGGCAGGCTCCGGGGGCAAATGGACTACGGAAGCCGAGAGGGGCCCGTCCGCGCCAAAACCCAAAACGCGCTGCGGCCTCCAGGGAGGGACACAGGGGACACAAGTGGCTGTGTGGCTTGCAGTGCCCGGCCAGAGGGAGGGAGGTTGGCTGGCTGCTGAGGCGCAGCAGGTGTCAGCCCTTCGGGAAGTGCCCGTGGATGCTTCGGGAATGGGGCCTGCCAACTCAGAACCCCCGTTCCCTGTGGCTGCAGCCGGCCAGGGGGCTCCAGGGTCGGGTGCGCCGTGGGCCTGGGGGGCTTCTTGCCTGTGTGCAGGGCTTCTATGCACAAGGTGGCACCTCATCCCGGCCCAAGGGTGGTGGCAGGAACCCAGGTGGCGCTCGGGGACTCAGCAGGGCCTGCCCCCGGGGCCTGCCCGCAACACCTGATTACCCATGGGCGTGTCCGTCCACCCTCAAAAAGTTCTGCTGGGACAGCCCTGACCGAGCTCCGAGCTCCTCGCCCTTGGACCGCCCCAGTGGGCTTCAGGAGTGGGTGTGTGCCAGCAGCAGCCCTCCCCACTCACCCACCTTGCGTCGGCCCCGCCCGACAAGCCCCTAGGGCGGGCGGGGCTTCCCGGGGGGCCTATTTGCAACGCCGGGAAGTGCGGGGCAGTTCGTGTGTGCGGCCCGGGGACACCCGCAGGTGTGTGTGCTCCCCCCATGGCCGGCCGAGGCGGCTAGCCAGCACCTGGGGGCTGTTGGCAGCGCCCCTGGGCAGCCTCCTAGAGCCAGGGGTCTGGCAGGCTCCGGGGGCAAATGGACTACGGAAGCCGAGAGGGGCCCGTCCGCGCCAAAACCCAAAACGCGCTGCGGCCTCCAGGGAGGGACACAGGGGACACAAGTGGCTGTGTGGCTTGCAGTGCCCGGCCAGAGGGAGGGAGGTTGGCTGGCTGCTGAGGCGCAGCAGGTGTCAGCCCTTCGGGAAGTGCCCGTGGATGCTTCGGGAATGGGGCCTGCCAACTCAGAACCCCCGTTCCCTGTGGCTGCAGCCGGCCAGGGGGCTCCAGGGTCGGGTGTGCCGCGGGCCTGGGGGGCTTCTTGCCTGTGTGCAGGGCTTCTACGCACAAGGTGGCACCTCATCCCGGCCCAAGGGTGGTGGCAGGAACCCAGGTGGCGCTCGGGGACTCAGCAGGGCCTGCCCCCGGGGCCTGCCCGCAACACCTGATTGCCCGCGGGCGTGTCCGTCCACCCTCAAAAAGTTCTGCTGGGACAGCCCTGACCGAGCTCCGAGCTCATGGTCCTTGGACCGCCCCAGTGGGCTTCAGGAGTGGGTGTGTGCCAGCAGCAGCCCTCCCCACTCACCCACCATGCGTCGGCCCCACCCGACAAGCCCCTAGGGCGGGTGGGGCTTCCCGAGGGGCCTATTTGCAACGCCGGGAAGCGCGGGGCAGTTCGTGTGTGCGGCCCGGGAACACCCGCAGGTGTGTGTGCTCCCCCCATGGCCGGCCGAGGCGGCTAGCCAGCACCTGGGGGCTGTTGGCAGCGCCCCTGGGCAGCCTCCTAGAGCCATTGGTCTAGCAGGCTCCGGGGGCAAGTGGACTACGGAAGCCGAGAGGGGCCCGTCCGCGCCAAAACCCAAAACGCGCTGCGGCCTCCAGGGAGGGACACAGGGGACACAAGTGGCTGTGTGGCTTGCAGTGCCCGGCCAGAGGGAGGGAGGTTGGCTGGCTGCTGAGGCGCAGCAGGTGTCAGCCCTTCGGGAAGTGCCCGTGGATGCTTCGGGAATGGGGCCTGCCAACTCAGAACCCCCGTTCCCTGTGGCTGCATCCGGCCAGGGGGCTCCAGGGTTGGGTGCGCCGTGGGCCTGGGGGGCTTCATGCCTGTCTGCAGGGCTTCTACGCACAAGGTGGCACCTCATCCCGGCCCAAGGGTGGTGGCAGGAACCCAGGTGGCGCTCGGGGACTCAGCAGGGCCTGCCCCCGGGGCCTGCCCGCAACACCTGATTGCCCGCGGGCGTGTCCGTCCACCCTCAAAAAGTTCTGCTGGGACAGCCCTGACCGAGCTCCGAGCTCCTCGCCCTTGGACCGCCCCAGTGGGCTTCAGGAGTGGGTGTGTGCCAGCAGCAGCCCTCCCCACTCACCCACCGTGCGTCGGCCCCGCCCGACAAGCCCCTAGGGCCGGCGGGGCTTCCCGGGGGACCTATTTGCAACGCCAGGAAGTGCGGGGCAGTCCCTGTGTGCGGCCTGGGGAAACCCGCAGGTGTGTGTGCTCCCCCCATGTCCGGCCGACGCGGCTAGCCAGCACCTGGGGGCTGTTGGCAGCGCCCCTGGGCAGCCTCCTAGAGCCAGGGATCTGGCAGGCTCCGGGGGCAAATGGACTACGGAAGCCGAGAGGGGCCCGTCCGCGCCAAAACCCAAAACGCGCTGCGGCCTCCAGGGAGGGACACAGGGGACACAAGTGGCTGTGTGGCTTGCAGTGCCCGATCAGAGGGAGGGAGGTTGGCTGGCTGCTGAGGCGCAGCAGGTGTCAGCCCTTCGGGAAGTGCCCGTGGATGCTTCGGGAATGGGGCCTGCCAACTCAGAACCCCCGTTCCCTGTGGCTGCAGCCGGCCAGGGAGCTCCAGGGTCGGGTGCGCCGTGGGCCTGGGGGACTTCTTGCCTGTGTGCAGGGCTTCTACGCACAAGGTGGCACCTCATCCCGGCCCAAGGGTGGTGGCAGGAACCCAGGTGGCGCTCGGGGACTCAGCAGGGCCTGCCCACAACACCTGATTGCCCGCGGGCGTGTCCGTCCACCCTCAAAAAGTTCTGCTGGGACAGCCCTGACCGAGCTCCGAGCTCCTCGCCCTTGGACCGCCCCAGTGGGCTGCAGGAGTGGGTGTGTGCCAGCAGCAGCCCTCCCCACTCACCCACCGTGCGTCGACCCCGCCCGACAAGCCCCTAGGGCCGGCGGGGCTTCCCGGGGGACCTATTTGTAACGCCGGGAAGCGCGGGGCAGTCCGTGTGTGCGGCCTGGGGACACCCGCAGGTGTGTGTGCTCCCCCCATGGCCGGCCGACGCGGCTAGCCAGCACCTGGGGGCTGTTGGCAGCGCCCCTGGGCAGCCTCCTAGAGCCAGGGATCTGGCAGGCTACGGGGGCAAATGGACTACGGAAGCCGAGAGGGGCCCGTCCGCGCCAAAACCCAAAACGCGCTGCGGCCTCCAGGGAGGGACACAGGGGACACAAGTGGCTGTGTGGCTTGCAGTGCCCGACCAGAGGGAGGGAGGTTGGCTGGCTGCTGAGGCGCAGCAGGTGTCAGCCCTTCGGGAAGTGCCCGTGGATGCTTCGGGAATGGGGCCTGCCAACTCAGAACCCCCGTTCCCTGTGGCTGCAGCCGGCCAGGGGGCTCCAGGGTCGGGTGCGCCGCGGGCCTGGGGGGCTTCTTGCCTGTGTGCAGGGCTTCTACGCACAAGGTGGCACCTCATCCCTTCCCAAGGGTGGTGGCAGGAACCCAGGTGGCGCTCGGGGACTCAGCAGGGCCTGCCCCTGGGGCCTGCCCGCAACACCTGATTGCCCGCGGGCGTGTCCGTCCACCCTCAAAAAGTTCTGCTGGGACAGCCCTGACCGAGCTCCGAGCTCCTCGCCCTTGGACCGCCCCAGTGGGCTTCAGGAGTGGGTGTGTGCCAGCAGCAGCCCTCCCCACTCACCCACCGTGCGTCGGCCCCACCCGACAAGCCCCTAGGGCGGGTGGGGCTTCCCGGGGGAACTATTTGCAACGCCGGGAAGCGCGGGGCAGTTCGTGTGTGCGGCCCGGGGACACCCGCAGGTGTGTGTGCTCCCCCCATGGCCGGCCGAGGCGGCTAGCCAGCACCTGGGGGCTGTTGGCAGCGCCCCTGGGCAGCCTCCTAGAGCCATTGGTCTAGCAGGCTCCGGGGGCAAGTGGACTACGGAAGCCGAGAGGGGCCCGTCCGCGCCAAAACCCAAAACGCGCTGCGGCCTCCAGGGAGGGACACAGGGGACACAAGTGGCTGTGTGGCTTGCAGTGCCCGGCCAGAGGGAGGGAGGTTGGCTGGCTGCTGAGGCGCAGCAGGTGTCAGCCCTTCGGGAAGTGCCCGTGGATGCTTCGGGAATGGGGCCTGCCAACTCAGAACCCCCGTTCCCTGTGGCTGCATCCGGCCAGGGGGCTCCAGGGTCGGGTGCGCCGTGGGCCTGGGGGGCTTCATGCCTGTGTGCAGGGCTTCTACGCACAAGGTGGCACCTCATCCCGGCCCAAGGGTGGTGGCAGGAACCCAGGTGGCGCTTGGGGACTCAGCAGGGCCTGCCCCCGGGGCCTGCCCGCAACACCTGATTGCCCGCGGGCGTGTCCGTCCACCCTCAAAAAGTTCTGCTGGGACAGCCCTGACCGAGCTCCGAGCTCCTCGCCCTTGGACCGCCCCAGTGGGCTTCAGGAGTGGGTGTGTGCCAGCAGCAGCCCTCCCCACTCACCCACCGTGCGTCGGCCCCGCCCGACAAGCCCCTAGGGCCGGCGGGGCTTCCCGGGGGACCTATTTGCAACGCCAGGAAGTGCGGGGCAGTCCGTGTGTGCGGCCTGGGGACACCCGCAGGTGTGTGTGCTCCCCCCATGGCCGGCCGACGCGGCTAGCCAGCACCTGGGGGCTGTTGGCAGCGCCCCTGGGCAGCCTCCTAGAGCCAGGGATCTGGCAGGCTCCGGGGGCAAATGGACTACGGAAGCCGAGAGGGGCCCGTCCGCGCCAAAACCCAAAACGCGCTGCGGCCTCCAGGGAGGGACACAGGGGACACAAGTGGCTGTGTGGCTTGCAGTGCCCGGCCAGAGGGAGGGAGGTTGGCTGGCTGCTGAGGCGCAGCAGGTGTCAGCCCTTCGGGAAGTGCCCGTGGATGCTTCGGGAATGGGGCCTGCCAACTCAGAACCCCCGTTCCCTGTGGCTGCAGCCGGCCAGGGGGCTCCAGGGTCGGGTGCGCTGCGGGCCTGGGGGGCTTCTTGCCTGTGTGCAGGGCTTCTACGCACAAGGTGGCACCTCATCCCGGCCCAAGGGTGGTGGCAGGAACCCAGGTGGCGCTCGGGGACTCAGCAGGGCCTGCCCACAACACCTGATTGCCCGCGGGCGTGTCCGTCCACCCTCAAAAAGTTCTGCTGGGACAGCCCTTACCGAGCTCCGAGCTCCTCGCCCTTGGACCGCCCCAGTGGGCTTCAGGAGTGGGTGTGTGCCAGCAGCAGCCCTCCCCAGTCAACCACCATGCGTCGGCCCCACCCGACAAGCCCCTAGGGCCGGCGGGGCTTCCCGGGGGGCCTATTTGCAACGCTGGGAAGCCCGGGGCAGTTCGTGTGTGCGGCCCGGGGACACCCGCAGGTGTGTGTGCTCCCCGCATGGCCGTCCGAGGCGGCTAGCCAGCACCTGGGGGCTGTTGGCAGCGCCCCTGGGCAGCCTCCTAGAGCCATTGGTCTGGCAGGCTCCGGGGGCAAGTGGACTACGGAAGCCGAGAGGGGCCCGTCCGCGCCAAAACCCAAAACGCGCTGCGGCCTCCAGGGAGGGACACAGGGGACACAAGTGGCTGTGTGGCTTGCAGTGCCCGGCCAGAGGGAGGGAGGTTGGCTGGCTGCTGAGGCGCAGCAGGTGTCAGCCCTTCGGGAAGTGCCCGTGGATGCTTCGGGAATGGGGCCTGCCAACTCAGAACCCCCGTTCCCTGTGGCTGCATCCGGCCAGGGGGCTCCAGGGTCGGGTGCGCCGCGGGCCTGGGGGGCTTCTTGCCTGTGTGCAGGGCTTCTACGCACAAGGTGGCACCTCATCCCGGCCCAAGGGTGGTGGCAGGAACCCAGGTGGCGCTCGGGGACTCAGCAGGGCCTGCCCCCGGGGCCTGCCCGCAACACCTGATTGCCCGCGGGCGTGTCCGTCCACCCTCAAAAAGTTCTGCTGGGACAGCCCTGACCGAGCTCCGAGCTCCTCGCCCTTGGACCGCCCCAGTGGGCTGCAGGAGTGGGTGTGTGCCAGCAGCAGCCCTCCCCACTCACCCACCGTGCGTCGACCCCGCCCGACAAGCCCCTAGGGCCGGCGGGGCTTCCCGGGGGACCTATTTGTAACGCCGGGAAGCGCGGGGCAGTCCGTGTGTGCGGCCTGGGGACACCCGCAGGTGTGTGTGCTCCCCCCATGGCCGGCCGACGCGGCTAGCCAGCACCTGGGGGCTGTTGGCAGCGCCCCTGGGCAGCCTCCTAGAGCCAGGGATCTGGCAGGCTACGGGGGCAAATGGACTACGGAAGCCGAGAGGGGCCCGTCCGCGCCAAAACCCAAAACGCGCTGCGGCCTCCAGGGAGGGACACAGGGGACACAAGTGGCTGTGTGGCTTGCAGTGCCCGACCAGAGGGAGGGAGGTTGGCTGGCTGCTGAGGCGCAGCAGGTGTCAGCCCTTCGGGAAGTGCCCGTGGATGCTTCGGGAATGGGGCCTGCCAACTCAGAACCCCCGTTCCCTGTGGCTGCAGCCGGCCAGGGGGCTCCAGGGTCGGGTGCGCCGCGGGCCTGGGGGGCTTCTTGCCTGTGTGCAGGGCTTCTACGCACAAGGTGGCACCTCATCCCTTCCCAAGGGTGGTGGCAGGAACCCAGGTGGCGCTCGGGGACTCAGCAGGGCCTGCCCCTGGGGCCTGCCCGCAACACCTGATTGCCCGCGGGCGTGTCCGTCCACCCTCAAAAAGTTCTGCTGGGACAGCCCTGACCGAGCTCCGAGCTCCTCGCCCTTGGACCGCCCCAGTGGGCTTCAGGAGTGGGTGTGTGCCAGCAGCAGCCCTCCCCACTCACCCACCGTGCGTCGGCCCCGCCCGACAAGCCCCTAGGGCGGGTGGGGCTTCCCGGGGGAACTATTTGCAACGCCGGGAAGCGCGGGGCAGTTCGTGTGTGCGGCCCGGGGACACCCGCAGGTGTGTGTGCTCCCCCCATGGCCGGCCGAGGCGGCTAGCCAGCACCTGGGGGCTGTTGGCAGCGCCCCTGGGCAGCCTCCTAGAGCCAGGGGTCTGGCAGGCTCCGGGGGCAAATGGACTACGGAAGCCGAGAGGGGCCCGTCCGCGCCAAAACCCAAAACGCGCTGTGGCCTCCAGGGAGGGACACAGGGGACACAAGTGGCTGTGTGGCTTGCAGTGCCCGGCCAGAGGGAGGGAGGTTGGCTGGCTGCTGAGGCGCAGCAGGTGTCAGCCCTTCGGGAAGTGCCCGTGGATGCTTCGGGAATGGGGCCTGCCAACTCAGAACCCCCGTTCCCTGTGGCTGCATCCGGCCAGGGTCCTCCAGGGTCGGGTGCGCTGCGGGCCTGGGGGGCTTCTTGCCTGTGTGCAGGGCTTCTACGCACAAGGTGGCACCTCATCCCGGCCCAAGGGTGGTGGCAGGAACCCAGGTGGCGCTCGGGGACTCAGCAGGGCCTGCCCCCGGGGCCTGCCCGCAACACCTGATTGCCCGCGGGCGTGTCCGTCCACCCTCAAAAAGTTCTGCTGGGACAGCCCTGACCGAGCTCCGAGCTCCTCGCCCTTGGACCGCCCCAGTGGGCTTCAGGAGTGGGTGTGTGCCAGCAGCAGCCCTCCCCACTCACCCACCATGCGTCGGCCCCACCCGACAAGCCCCTAGGGCGGGTGGGGCTTCCCGGGGGGCCTATTTGCAACGCCGGGAAGCGCGGGGCAGTTCGTGTGTGCGGCCCGGGGACACCCGCAGGTGTGTGTGCTCCCCCCATGGCCGGCCGAGGCGGCTAGCCAGCACCTGGGGGCTGTTGGCAGCGCCCCTGGGCAGCCTCCTAGAGCCATTGGTCTAGCAGGCTCCGGGGGCAAGTGGACTACGGAAGCCGAGAGGGGCCCGTCCGCGCCAAAACCCAAAACGCGCTGCGGCCTCCAGGGAGGGACACAGGGGACACAAGTGGCTGTGTGGCTTGCAGTGCCCGGCCAGAGGGAGGGAGGTTGGCTGGCTGCTGAGGCGCAGCAGGTGTCAGCCCTTCGGGAAGTGCCCGTGGATGCTTCGGGAATGGGGCCTGCCAACTCAGAACCCCCGTTCCCTGTGGCTGCAGCCGGCCAGGGGGCTCCAGGGTCGGGTGCGCCGTGGGCCTGGGGGGCTTCATGCCTGTGTGCAGGGCTTCTAAGCACAAGGTGGCACCTCATCCCGGCCCAAGGGTGGTGGCAGGAACCCAGGTGGCGCTTGGGCCTCAGCAGGGCCTGCCCCCGGGGCCTGCCCGCAACACCTGATTGCCCGCGGGCGTGTCCGTCCACCCTCAAAAAGTTCTGCTGGGACAGCCCTGACCGAGCTCCGAGCTCCTCGCCCTTGGACCGCCCCAGTGGGCTTCAGGAGTGGGTGTGTGCCAGCAGCAGCCCTCCCCACTCACCCACCGTGCGTCGGCCCCTCCCGACAAGCCCCTAGGGCCGGCGGGGCTTCCCGGGGGACCTATTTGCAACGCCAGGAAGTGCGGGGCAGTCCGTGTGTGCGGCCTGGGGACACCCGCAGGTGTGTGTGCTCCCCCCATGGCCGGCCGACGCGGCTAGCCAGCACCTGGGGGCTGTTGGCAGCGCCCCTGGGCAGCCTCCTAGAGCCAGGGATCTGGCAGGCTCCGGGGGCAAATGGACTACGGAAGCCGAGAGGGGCCCGTCCGCGCCAAAACCCAAAACGCGCTGCGGCCTCCAGGGAGGGACACAGGGGACACAAGTGGCTGTGTGGCTTGCAGTGCCCGGCCAGAGGGAGGGAGGTTGGCTGGCTGCTGAGGCGCAGCAGGTGTCAGCCCTTCGGGAAGTGCCCGTGGATGCTTCGGGAATGGGGCCTGCCAACTCAGAACCCCCGTTCCCTGTGGCTGCAGCCGGCCAGGGGGCTCCAGGGTCGGGTGCGCTGCGGGCCTGGGGGGCTTCTTGCCTGTGTGCAGGGCTTCTACGCACAAGGTGGCACCTCATCCCGGCCCAAGGGTGGTGGCAGGAACCCAGGTGGCGCTCGGGGACTCAGCAGGGCCTGCCCACAACACCTGATTGCCCGCGGGCGTGTCCGTCCACCCTCAAAAAGTTCTGCTGGGACAGCCCTTACCGAGCTCCGAGCTCATCGTACTTGGACCGCCCCAGTGGGCTTCAGGAGTGGGTGTGTGCCAGCAGCAGCCCTCCCCAGTCAACCACCATGCGTCGGCCCCACCCGACAAGCCCCTAGGGCTGGCGGGGCTTCCCGGGGGGCCTATTTGCAACGCTGGGAAGCCCGGGGCAGTTCGTGTGTGCGGCCCGGGGACACCCGCAGGTGTGTGTGCTCCCCGCATGGCCGGCCGAGGCGGCTAGCCAGCACCTGGGGGCTGTTGGCAGCGCCCCTGGGCAGCCTCCTAGAGCCATTGGTCTGGCAGGCTCCGGGGGCAAATGGACTACGGAAGCCGAGAGGGGCCCGTCCGCGCCAAAACCCAAAACGCGCTGCGGCCTCCAGGGAGGGACACAGGGGACACAAGTGGCTGTGTGGCTTGCAGTGCCCGGCCAGAGGGAGGGAGGTTGGCTGGCTGCTGAGGCGCAGCAGGTGTCAGCCCTTCGGGAAGTGCCCGTGGATGCTTCGGGAATGGGGCCTGCCAACTCAGAACCCCCGTTCCCTGTGGCTGCAGCCGGCCAGGGGGCTCCAGGGTCGGGTGCGCCGTGGGCCTGGGGGGCTTCTTGCCTGTGTGCAGGGCTTCTATGCACAAGGTGGCACCTCATCCCGGCCCAAGGGTGGTGGCAGGAACCCAGGTGGCGCTCGGGGACTCAGCAGGGCCTGCCCCCGGGGCCTGCCCGCAACACCTGATTACCCATGGGCGTGTCCGTCCACCCTCAAAAAGTTCTGCTGGGACAGCCCTGACCGAGCTCCGAGCTCCTCGCCCTTGGACCGCCCCAGTGGGCTGCAGGAGTGGGTGTGTGCCAGCAACAGCCCTCCCCACTCACCCACCGTGCGTCGACCCCGCCCGACAAGCCCCTAGGGCCGGCGGGGCTTCCCGGGGGACCTATTTGTAACGCCGGGAAGCGCGGGGCAGTCCGTGTGTGCGGCCTGGGGACACCCGCAGGTGTGTGTGCTCCCCCCATGGCCGGCCGACGCGGCTAGCCAGCACCTGGGGGCTGTTGGCAGCGCCCCTGGGCAGCCTCCTAGAGCCAGGGATCTGGCAGGCTACGGGGGCAAATGGACTACGGAAGCCGAGAGGGGCCCGTCCGCGCCAAAACCCAAAACGCGCTGCGGCCTCCAGGGAGGGACACAGGGGACACAAGTGGCTGTGTGGCTTGCAGTGCCCGGCCAGAGGGAGGGAGGTTGGCTGGCTGCTGAGGCGCAGCAGGTGTCAGCCCTTCGGGAAGTGCCCGTGGATGCTTCGGGAATGGGGCCTGCCAACTCAGAACCCCCGTTCCCTGTGGCTGCAGCCGGCCAGGGGGCTCCAGGGTCGGGTGCGCCGCGGGCCTGGGGGGCTTCTTGCCTGTGTGCAGGGCTTCTACGCACAAGGTGGCACCTCATCCCGGCCCAAGGGTGGTGGCAGGAACCCAGGTGGCGCTCGGGGACTCAGCAGGGCCTGCCCCTGGGGCCTGCCCGCAACACCTGATTGCC
This sequence comes from Lepus europaeus, assembly GCF_033115175.1. NCBI lineage: Eukaryota > Metazoa > Chordata > Mammalia > Lagomorpha > Leporidae > Lepus > Lepus europaeus. The sequence continues at coordinate 6,370,329 of NW_026909167.1, read as the reverse complement.
CGCGGGCGTGTCCGTCCACACTCAAAAAGTTCTGCTGGGACAGCCCTGACCGAGCTCCGAGCTCCTCGCCCTTGGACCGCCCCAGTGGGCTTCAGGAGTGGGTGTGTGCCAGCAGCAGCCCTCCCCACTCACCCACCGTGCGTCGGCCCCGCCCGACAAGCCCCTAGGGCGGGTGGGGCTTCCCGGGGGAACTATTTGCAACGCCGGGAAGCGCGGGGCAGTTCGTGTGTGCGGCCCGGGGACACCCGCAGGTGTGTGTGCTCCCCCCATGGCCGGCCGACGCGGCTAGCCAGCACCTGGGGGCTGTTGGCAGCGCCCCTGGGCAGCCTCCTAGAGCCAGGGGTCTGGCAGGCTCCGGGGGCAAATGGACTACGGAAGCCGAGAGGGGCCCGTCCGCGCCAAAACCCAAAACGCGCTGTGGCCTCCAGGGAGGGACACAGGGGACACAAGTGGCTTTGTGGCTTGCAGTGCCCGGCCAGAGGGAGGGAGGTTGGCTGGCTGCTGAGGCGCAGCAGGTGTCAGCCCTTCGGGAAGTGCCCGTGGATGCTTCGGGAATGGGGCCTGCCAACTCAGAACCCCCGTTCCCTGTGGCTGCATCCGGCCAGGGGGCTCCAGGGTCGGGTGCGCTGCGGGCCTGGGGGGCTTCTTGCCTGTGTGCAGGGCTTCTACGCACAAGGTGGCACCTCATCCCGGCCCAAGGGTGGTGGCAGGAACCCAGGTGGCGCTCGGGGACTCAGCAGGGCCTGCCCCCGGGGCCTGCCCGCAACACCTGATTGCCCGCGGGCGTGTCCGTCCACCCTCAAAAAGTTCTGCTGGGACAGCCCTGACCGAGCTCCGAGCTCCTCGCCCTTGGACCGCCCCAGTGGGCTTCAGGAGTGGGTGTGTGCCAGCAGCAGCCCTCCCCACTCACCCACCGTGCGTCGGCCCCGCCCGACAAGCCCCTAGGGCCGGCGGGGCTTCCCGGGGGACCTATTTGCAACGCCAGGAAGTGCGGGGCAGTCCGTGTGTGCGGCCCGGGGACACCCGCAGGTGTGTGTGCTCCCCGCATGGCCGGCCGAGGCGGCTAGCCAGCACCTGGGGGCTGTTGGCAGCGCCCCTGGGCAGCCTCCTAGAGCCATTGGTCTGGCAGGCTCCAGGGGCAAATGGACTACGGAAGCCGAGAGGGGCCCGTCCGCGCCAAAACCCAAAACGCGCTGCGGCCTCCAGGGAGGGACACAGGGGACACAAGTGGCTGTGTGGCTTGCAGTGCCCGGCCAGAGGGAGGGAGGTTGGCTGGCTGCTGAGGCGCAGCAGGTGTCAGCCCTTCGGGAAGTGCCCGTGGATGCTTCGGGAATGGGGCCTGCCAACTCAGAACCCCCGTTCCCTGTGGCTGCATCCGGCCAGGGGGCTCCAGGGTCGGGTGCGCCGTGGGCCTGGGGGAATTCTTGCCTGTGTGCAGGGCTTCTACGCACAAGGTGGCACCTCATCCCGGCCCAAGGGTGGTGGCAGGAACCCAGGTGGCGCTCGGGGACTCAGCAGGGCCTGCCCCCGGGGCCTGCCCGCAACACCTGATTGCCCGCGGGCGTGTCCGTCCACCCTCAAAAAGTTCTGCTGGGACAGCCCTGACCGAGCTCCGAGCTCCTCGCCCTTGGACCGCCCCAGTGGGCTGCAGGAGTGGGTGTGTGCCAGCAGCAGCCCTCCCCACTCACCCACCGTGCGTCGGCCCCGCCCGACAAGCCCCTAGGGCGGGTGGGGCTTCCCGGGGGACCTATTTGCAACGCCGTGAAGCGCAGGGCAGTTCGTGTGTGCGGCCCGGGGACACCCGCAGGTGTGTGTGCTCCCCCCATGGCCGGCCAAGGCGGCTAGCCAGCACCTGGGGGCTGTTGGCAGCGCCCCTGGGCAGCCTCCTAGAGCCAGGGGTCTGGCAGGCTCCGGGGGAAATGGACTACGGAAGCCGAGAGGGGCCCATCCGCGCCAAAACCCAAAACGCGCTGCGGCCTCCAGGGAGGGACACAGGGGACACAAGTGGCTGTGTGGCTTGCAGTGCCCGGCCAGAGGGAGGGAGGTTGGCTGGCTGCTGAGGCGCAGCAGGTGTCAGCCCTTCGGGAAGTGCCCGTGGATGCTTCGGGAATGGGGCCTGCCAACTCAGAACCCCCGTTCCCTGTGGCTGCATCCGGCCAAGGTCCTCCAGGGTCGGGTGCGCCGCGGGCCTGGGGGGCTTCTTGCCTGTGTGCAGGGCTTCTACGCACAAGGTGGCACCTCATCCCGGCCCAAGGGTGGTGGCAGGAACCCAGGTGGCGCTCGGGGACTCAGCAGGGCCTGCCCCCGGGGCCTGCCCGCAACACCTGATTGCCCGCGGGCGTGTCCGTCCACCCTCAAAAAGTTCTGCTGGGACAGCCCTGACCGAGCTCCGAGCTCCTCGCCCTTGGACCGCCCCAGTGGGCTGCAGGAGTGGGTGTGTGCCAGCAGCAGCCCTCCCCACTCACCCACCGTGCGTCGACCCCACCCGACAAGCCCCTAGGGCCGGCGGGGCTTCCCGGGGGGCCTATTTGTAACGCCGGGAAGCGCGGGGCAGTCCGTGTGTGCGGCCTGGGGACACCCGCAGGTGTGTGTGCTCCCCCCATGGCCGGCCGACGCGGCTAGCCAGCACCTGGGGGCTGTTGGCAGCGCCCCTGGGCAGCCTCCTAGAGCCAGGGATCTGGCAGGCTACGGGGGCAAATGGACTACGGAAGCCGAGAGGGGCCCGTCCGCGCCAAAACCCAAAACGCGCTGCGGCCTCCAGGGAGGGACACAGGGGACACAAGTGGCTGTGTGGCTTGCAGTGCCCGACCAGAGGGAGGGAGGTTGGCTGGCTGCTGAGGCGCAGCAGGTGTCAGCCCTTCGGGAAGTGCCCGTGGATGCTTCGGGAATGGGGCCTGCCAACTCAGAACCCCCGTTCCCTGTGGCTGCAGCCGGCCAGGGGGCTCCAGGGTCGGGTGCGCCGCGGGCCTGGGGGGCTTCTTGCCTGTGTGCAGGGCTTCTACGCACAAGGTGGCACCTCATCCCTTCCCAAGGGTGGTGGCAGGAACCCAGGTGGCGCTCGGGGACTCAGCAGGGCCTGCCCCTGGGGCCTGCCTACAACACCTGATTGCCCGCGGGCGTGTCCGTCCACCCTCAAAAAGTTCTGCTGGGACAGCCCTGACCGAGCTCCGAGCTCATGGTCCTTGGACCGCCCCAGTGGGCTTCAGGAGTGGGTGTGTGCCAGCAGCAGCCCTCCCCACTCACCCACCGTGCGTCGGCCCCGCCCGACAAGCCCCTAGGGCCGGCGGGGCTTCCCGGGGGACCTATATGCAACGCCGGGAAGCGCGGGGCAGTTCGTGTGTGCGGCCCGGGGACACCCGCAGGTGTGTGTGCTCCCCCCATGGCCGGCCGAGGCGGCTAGCCAGCACCTGGGGGCTGTTGGCAGCGCCCCTGGGCAGCCTCCTAGAGCCAGGGGTCTGGCAGGCTCCGGGGGCAAATGGACTACGGAAGCCGAGAGGGGCCCGTCCGCGCCAAAACCCAAAATGCGCTGCGGCCTCCAGGGAGGGACACAGGGGACACAAGTGGCTGTGTGGCTTGCAGTGCCCGGCCAGAGGGAGGGAGGTTGGCTGGCTGCTGAGGCGCAGCAGGTGTCAGCCCTTCGGGAAGTGCCCGTGGATGCTTCGGGAATGGGGCCTGCCAACTCAGAACCCCCGTTCCCTGTGGCTGCAGCCGGCCAGGGGGCTCCAGGGTCGGGTGCGCCGTGGGCCTGGGGGACTTCTTGCCTGTGTGCAGGGCTTCTACGCACAAGGTGGCACCTCATCCCGGCCCAAGAGTGGTGGCAGGAACCCAGGTGGCGCTCGGGGACTCAGCAGGGCCTGCCCCCGGGGCCTGCCCGCAACACCTGATTGCCCGCGGGCGTGTCCGTCCACCCTCAAAAAGTTCTGCTGGGACAGCCCTGACCGATCTCCGAGCTCCTCGCCCTTGGACCGCCCCAGTGGGCTTCAGGAGTGGGTGTGTGCCAGCAGCAGCCCTCCCCACTCACCCACCGTGCGTCGGCCCCGCCCTACAAGCCCCTAGGGCGGGTGGGGCTTCCCGGGGGACCTATTTGCAACGCCGTGAAGCGCAGGGCAGTTCGTGTGTGCGGCCCGGGGACACCCGCAGGTGTGTGTGCTCCCCCCATGGCCGGCCAAGGTGGCTAGCCAGCACCTGGGGGCTGTTGGCAGCGCCCCTGGGCAGCCTCCTAGAGCCATTGGTCTGGCAGGCTCCGGGGGCAAATGGACTACGGAAGCCGAGAGGGGCCCATCCGCGCCAAAACCCAAAACGCGCTGCGGCCTCCAGGGAGGGACACAGGGGACACAAGTGGCTGTGTGGCTTGCAGTGCCCGGCCAGAGGGAGGGAGGTTGGCTGGCTGCTGAGGCGCAGCAGGTGTCAGCCCTTCGGGAAGTGCCCGTGGATGCTTCGGGAATGGGGCCTGCCAACTCAGAACCCCCGTTCCCTGTGGCTGCATCCGGCAAAGGTCCTCCAGGGTCGGGTGCGCCGCGGGCCTGGGGGTCTTCTTGCCTGTGTGCAGGGCTTCTACGCACAAGGTGGCACCTCATCCCGGCCCAAGGGTGGTGGCAGGAACCCAGGTGGCGCTCGGGGACTCAGCAGGGCCTGCCCCCGGGGCCTGCCCGCAACACCTGATTGCCCGCGGGCGTGTCCGTCCACCCTCAAAAAGTTCTGCTGGGACAGCCCTGACCGAGCTCCGAGCTCCTCGCCCTTGGACCGCCCCAGTGGGCTTCAGGAGTGGGTGTGTGCCAGCAGCAGCCCTCCCCACTCACCCGCCGTGCGTCGGCACCGCCCGACAAGCCCCTAGGGCCGGCGGGGCTTCCCGGGGGACCTATTTGCAACGCCGGGAAGCGCGGGGCAGTCCGTGTGTGCGGCCCGGGGACACCCGCAGGTGTGTGTGCTCCCCCCATGGCCGGCCGAGGCGGCTAGCCAGCACCTGGAGGCTGTTGGCAGCGCCCCTGGGCAGCCTCCTAGAGCCAGGGATCTGGCAGGGTACGGGGGCAAATGGACTACGGAAGCTGAGAGGGGCCCGTCCGCGCCAAAACCCAAAATGCGCTGCGGCCTCCAGGGAGGGACACAGGGGACACAAGTGGCTGTGTGGCTTGCAGTGCCCGACCAGAGGGAGGGAGGTTGGCTGGCTGCTGAGGCGCAGCAGGTGTCAGCCCTTCGGGAAGTGCCCGTGGATGCTTCGGGAATGGGGCCTGCCAACTCAGAACCCCCGTTCCCTGTGGCTGCAGCCGGCCAGGGGGCTCCAGGGTCGGGTGCGCCGCGGGCCTGGGGGGCTTCTTGCCTGTGTGCAGGGCTTCTACGCACAAGGTGGCACCTCATCCCGGCCCAAGGGTGGTGGCAGGAACCCAGGTGGCGCTCGGGGACTCAGCAGGGCCTGCCCCCGGGGCCTGCCCGCAACACCTGATTGCCCGCGGGCGTGTCCGTCCACCCTCAAAATGTTCTGCTGGGACTGCCCTGACCGAGCTCCGAGCTCCTCGCCCTTGGACCGCCCCAGTGGGCTTCAGGAGTGGGTGTGTGCCAGCAGCAGCCCTCCCCAGTCAACCACCGTGCGTCGGCCCCACCCGACAAGCCCCTAGGGCCGGCAGGGCTTCCCGGGGGTCCTATTTGCAACGCTGGGAAGCCCGGGGCAGTTCGTGTGTGCGGCCCGGGGACACCCGCAGGTGTGTGTGCTCCCCCCATGGCCGGCCGAGGCGGCTAGCCAGCACCTGGGGGCTGTTGGCAGCGCCCCTGGGCAGCCTCCTAGAGCCAGGGATCTGGCAGGCTCCGGGGGCAAATGGACTACGGAAGCCGAGAGGGGCCCGTCCGCGCCAAAACCCAAAATGCGCTGCGGCCTCCAGGGAGGGACACAGGGGACACAAGTGGCTGTGTGGCTTGCAGTGCCCGACCAGAGGGAGGGAGGTTGGCTGGCTGCTGAGGCGCAGCAGGTGTCAGCCCTTCGGGAAGTGCCCGTGGATGCTTCGGGAATGGGGCCTGCCAACTCAGAACCCCCGTTCCCTGTGGCTGCAGCCGGCCAGGGGGCTCCAGGGTCGGGTGCGCCGTGGGCCTGGGGGGCTTCTTGCCTGTGTGCAGGGCTTCTATGCACAAGGTGGCACCTCATCCCGGCCCAAGGGTGGTGGCAGGAACCCAGGTGGCGCTCGGGGACTCAGCAGGGCCTGCCCCCGGAGCCTGCCCGCAACACCTGATTGCCCGCGGGCGTGTTCGTCCACCCTCAAAAAGTTCTGCTGGGACAGCCCTGACCGAGCTCCGAGCTCCTCGCCCTTGGACCGCCCCAGTGGGCTGCAGGAGTGGGTGTGTGCCAGCAGCAGCCCTCCCCACTCACCCACCGTGCGTCGGCCCCGCCCGACAAGCCCCTAGGGCCGGCGGGGCTTCACAGGGGACCTATTTGCAACGCCGGGAAGCGCGGGGCAGTCCCTGTGTGCGGCCTGGGGACACCCGCAGGTGTGTGTGCTCCCCCCATGGCCGGCCGAGGCGGCTAGCCAGCACCTGGAGGCTGTTGGTAGCGCCCCTGGGCAGCCTCCTAGAGCCAGGGGTCTGGCAGGCTCCGGGGGCAAATGGACTATGGAAGCCGAGAGGGGCCCGTCCGCGCCAAAACCCAAAACGCGCTGCGGCCTCCAGGGAGGGACACAGGGGACACAAGTGGCTGTGTGGCTTGCAGTGCCCGACCAGAGGGAGGGAGGTTGGCTGGCTGCTGAGGCGCAGCAGGTGTCAGCCCTTCGGGAAGTGCCCGTGGATGCTTCGGGAATGGGGCCTGCCAACTCAGAACCCCCGTTCCCTGTGGCTGCAGCCGGCCAAGGGTCTCCAGGGTCGGGTGCGCCGTGGGCCTGGGGGACTTCTTGCCTGTGTGCAGGGCTTCTACGCACAAGGTGGCACCTCATCCCGGCCCAAGGGTGGTGGCAGGAACCCAGGTGGCGCTCGGGGACTCAGCAGGGCCTGCCCCCGGGGCCTGCCCGCAACACCTGATTGCCCGCGGGCGTGTCCGTCCACCCTCAAAAAGTTCTGCTGGGACAGCCCTGACCGAGCTCCGAGCTCCTCGCCCTTGGACCGCCCCAGTGGGCTGCAGGAGTGGGTGTGTGCCAGCAGCAGCCCTCCCCACTCACCCACCGTGCGTCGGCCCCGCCCGACAAGCCCCTAGGGCCGGCGGGGCTTCCCGGGGGACCTATTTGCAACGCCGGGAAGCGCGGGGCAGTCCGTGTGTGCGGCCCGGGGACACCCACAGGTGTGTGTGCTCCCCCCATGGCCGGCCGAGGCGGCTAGCCAGCGCCAGGAGGCTGTTGGCAGCGCCCCTGGGCAGCCTCCTAGAGCCAGGGATCTGGCAGGGTACGGAGGCAAATGGCCTACGGACGCTGAGAGGGGCCCGTCCGCGCCAAAACCCAAAATGCGCTGCGGCCTCCAGGGAGGGACACAGGGGACACAAGTGGCTGTGTGGCTTGCAGTGCCCGACCAGAGGGAGGGAGGTTGGCTGGCTGCTGAGGCGCAGCAGGTGTCAGCCCTTCGGGAAGTGCCCGTGGATGCTTCGGGAATGGGGCCTGCCAACTCAGAACCCCCGTTCCCTGTGGCTGCAGCCGGCCAGGGGGCTCCAGGGTCGGTTCGCCGCGGGCCTGGGGGGCTTCTTGCCTGTGTGCAGGGCTTCTACGCACAAGGTGGCACCTCATCCCGGCCCAAGGGTGGTGGCAGGAACCCAGGTGGCGCTCGGGGACTCAGCACAACACCTGATTGCCCGCGGGCGTGTCCGTCCACCCTCAAAAATTTCTGCTGCGACTGCCCTGACCGAGCTCCGAGCTCATCGTCCTTGGACCGCCCCAGTGGGCTTCAGGAGTGGGTGTGTGCCAGCAGCAGCCCTCCCCAGTCAACCACCATGCGTCGGCCCCACCCGACAAGCCCCTAGGGCCGGCGGGGCTTCCCGGGGGTCCTATTTGCAACGCTGGGAAGCGCGGGGCAGTTCGTGTGTGCGGCCCGGGGACACCCGCAGGTGTGTGTGCTCCCCCCATGGCCGGCCGACGCGGCTAGCCAGCACCTGGGGGCTGTTGGCAGCGCCCCTGGGCAGCCTCCTAGAGCCAGGGGTCTGGCAGGCTCCGGGGGCAAATGGACTACGGAAGCCGAAAGGGGCCCGTCCGCGCCAAAACCCAAAATGCGCTGCGGCCTCCAGGGAGGGACACAGGGGACACAAGTGGCTGTGTGGCTTGCAGTGCCCGACCAGAGGGAGGGAGGTTGGCTGGCTGCTGAGGCGCAGCAGGTGTCAGCCCTTCGGGAAGTGCCCGTGGATGCTTCGGGAATGGGGCCTGCCGACTCAGAACCCCCGTTCCCTGTGGCTGCAGCCGGCCAGGGGGCTCCAGGGTCGGGTGCGCCGTGGGCCTGGGGGGCTTCTTGCCTGTGTGCAGGGCTTCTACGCACAAGGTGGCACCTCATCCCGGCCCAGGGGTGGTGGCAGGAACCCAGGTGGCGCTCGGGGACTCAGCAGGGCCTGCCCCCGGGGCCTGCCCGCAACACCTGATTGCCCGCGGGCGTGTTCGTCCACCCTCAAAAAGTTCTGCTGGGACAGCCCTGACCGAGCTCCGAGCTCCTCGCCCTTGGACCGCCCCAGTGGGCTGCAGGAGTGGGTGTGTGCCAGCAGCAGCCCTCCCCACTCACCCACCGTGCGTCGGCCCCGCCCGACAAGCCCCTAGGGCCGGCGGGGCTTCACAGGGGACCTATTTGCAACGCCGGGAAGCGCGGGGCAGTCCCTGTGTGCGTCCTGGGGACACCCGCAGGTGTGTGTGCTCCCCCCATGGCCGGCCGAGGCGGCTAGCCAGCACCTGGAGGCTGTTGGTAGCGCCCCTGGGCAGCCTCCTAGAGCCAGGGGTCTGGCAGGCTCCGGGGGCAAATGGACTACGGAAGCCGAGAGGGGCCCGTCCGCGCCAAAACCCAAAACGCGCTGCGGCCTCCAGGGAGGGACACAGGGGACACAAGTGGCTGTGTGGCTTGCAGTGCCCGACCAGAGGGAGGGAGGTTGGCTGGCTGCTGAGGCGCAGCAGGTGTCAGCCCTTCGGGAAGTGCCCGTGGATGCTTCGGGAATGGGGCCTGCCAACTCAGAACCCCCGTTCCCTGTGGCTGCAGCCGGCCAAGGGTCTCCAGGGTCGGGTGCGCCGTGGGCCTGGGGGACTTCTTGCCTGTGTGCAGGGCTTCTACGCACAAGGTGGCACCTCATCCCGGCCCAAGGGTGGTGGCAGGAACCCAGGTGGCGCTCGGGGACTCAGCAGGGCCTGCCCCCGGGGCCTGCCCGCAACACCTGATTGCCCGCGGGCGTGTCCGTCCACCCTCAAAAAGTTCTGCTGGGACAGCCCTGACCGAGCTCCGAGCTCCTCGCCCTTGGACCGCCCCAGTGGGCTGCAGGAGTGGGTGTGTGCCAGCAGCAGCCCTCCCCACTCACCCACCGTGCGTCGGCCCCGCCCGACAAGCCCCTAGGGCCGGCGGGGCTTCCCGGGGGACCTATTTGCAACGCCGGGAAGCGCGGGGCAGTCCGTGTGTGCGGCCCGGGGACACCCACAGGTGTGTGTGCTCCCCCCATGGCCGGCCGAGGCGGCTAGCCAGCGCCAGGAGGCTGTTGGCAGCGCCCCTGGGCAGCCTCCTAGAGCCAGGGATCTGGCAGGGTACGGAGGCAAATGGCCTACGGACGCTGAGAGGGGCCCGTCCGCGCCAAAACCCAAAATGCGCTGCGGCCTCCAGGGAGGGACACAGGGGACACAAGTGGCTGTGTGGCTTGCAGTGCCCGACCAGAGGGAGGGAGGTTGGCTGGCTGCTGAGGCGCAGCAGGTGTCAGCCCTTCGGGAAGTGCCCGTGGATGCTTCGGGAATGGGGCCTGCCAACTCAGAACCCCCGTTCCCTGTGGCTGCAGCCGGCCAGGGGGCTCCAGGGTCGGTTCGCCGCGGGCCTGGGGGGCTTCTTGCCTGTGTGCAGGGCTTCTACGCACAAGGTGGCACCTCATCCCGGCCCAAGGGTGGTGGCAGGAACCCAGGTGGCGCTCGGGGACTCAGCACAACACCTGATTGCCCGCGGGCGTGTCCGTCCACCCTCAAAAATTTCTGCTGCGACTGCCCTGACCGAGCTCCGAGCTCATCGTCCTTGGACCGCCCCAGTGGGCTTCAGGAGTGGGTGTGTGCCAGCAGCAGCCCTCCCCAGTCAACCACCATGCGTCGGCCCCACCCGACAAGCCCCTAGGGCCGGCGGGGCTTCCCGGGGGTCCTATTTGCAACGCTGGGAAGCGCGGGGCAGTTCGTGTGTGCGGCCCGGGGACACCCGCAGGTGTGTGTGCTCCCCCCATGGCCGGCCGACGCGGCTAGCCAGCACCTGGGGGCTGTTGGCAGCGCCCCTGGGCAGCCTCCTAGAGCCAGGGGTCTGGCAGGCTCCGGGGGCAAATGGACTACGGAAGCCGAAAGGGGCCCGTCCGCGCCAAAACCCAAAATGCGCTGCGGCCTCCAGGGAGGGACACAGGGGACACAAGTGGCTGTGTGGCTTGCAGTGCCCGACCAGAGGGAGGGAGGTTGGCTGGCTGCTGAGGCGCAGCAGGTGTCAGCCCTTCGGGAAGTGCCCGTGGATGCTTCGGGAATGGGGCCTGCCGACTCAGAACCCCCGTTCCCTGTGGCTGCAGCCGGCCAGGGGGCTCCAGGGTCGGGTGCGCCGTGGGCCTGGGGGGCTTCTTGCCTGTGTGCAGGGCTTCTACGCACAAGGTGGCACCTCATCCCGGCCCAGGGGTGGTGGCAGGAACCCAGGTGGCGCTCGGGGACTCAGCAGGGCCTGCCCCCGGGGCCTGCCCGCAACACCTGATTGCCCGCGGGCGTGTTCGTCCACCCTCAAAAAGTTCTGCTGGGACAGCCCTGACCGAGCTCCGAGCTCCTCGCCCTTGGACCGCCCCAGTGGGCTGCAGGAGTGGGTGTGTGCCAGCAGCAGCCCTCCCCACTCACCCACCGTGCGTCGGCCCCGCCCGACAAGCCCCTAGGGCCGGCGGGGCTTCACAGGGGACCTATTTGCAACGCCGGGAAGCGCGGGGCAGTCCCTGTGTGCGTCCTGGGGACACCCGCAGGTGTGTGTGCTCCCCCCATGGCCGGCCGAGGCGGCTAGCCAGCACCTGGAGGCTGTTGGTAGCGCCCCTGGGCAGCCTCCTAGAGCCAGGGGTCTGGCAGGCTCCGGGGGCAAATGGACTACGGAAGCCGAGAGGGGCCCGTCCGCGCCAAAACCCAAAACGCGCTGCGGCCTCCAGGGAGGGACACAGGGGACACAAGTGGCTGTGTGGCTTGCAGTGCCCGGCCAGAGGGAGGGAGCTTGGCTGGCTGCTGAGGCGCAGCAGGTGTCAGCCCTTCGGGAAGTGCCCGTGGATGCTTCGGGAATGGGGCCTGCCAACTCAGAACCCCCGTTCCCTGTGGCTGCATCCGGCCAGGGGGCTCCAGGTTCGGGTGCGCTGCGGGCCTGGGGGGCTTCATGCCTGTCTGCAGGGCTTCTACGCACAAGGTGGCACCTCATCCCGGCCCAAGGGTGGTGGCAGGAACCCAGGTGGCGCTCGGGGACTCAGCAGGGCCTGCCCACAACACCTGATTGCCCGCGGGCGTGTCCGTCCACCCTCAAAATGTTCTGCTGGGACTGCCCTTACCGAGCTCCGAGCTCATCGTCCTTGGACCGCCCCAGTGGGCTTCAGGAGTGGGTGTGTGCCAGCAGCAGCCCTCCCCAGTCAACCACCGTGCGTCGGCCCCACCCGACAAGCCCCTAGGGCCGGCGGGGCTTCCCGGGGGTCCTATTTGCAACGCTGGGAAGCCCGGGGCAGTTCGTGTGTGCGGCCCGGGGACACCCGCAGGTGTGTGTGCTCCCCCCATGGCCGGCCGAGGCGGCTAGCCAGCACCTGGGGGCTGTTGGCAGCGCCCCTGGGCAGCCTCCTAGAGCCAGGGATCTGGCAGGCTCCGGGGGCAAATGGACTACGGAAGCCGAGAGGGGCCCGTCCGCACCAAAACCCAAAACGCGCTGCGGCCTCCAGGGAGGGACACAGGGGACACAAGTGGCTGTGTGGCTTGCAGTGCCCGACCAGAGGGAGGGAGGTTGGCTGGCTGCTGAGGCGCAGCAGGTGTCAGCCCTTCGGGAAGTGCCCGTGGATGCTTCGGGAATGGGGCCTGCCAACTCAGAACCCCCGTTCCCTGTGGCTGCAGCCGGCCAGGGGGCTCCAGGGTCGGGTACGCCGTGGGCCTGGGGGGCTTCTTGCCTGTGTGCAGGGCTTCTATGCACAAGGTGGCACCTCATCCCGGCCCAAGGGTGGTGGCAGGAACCCAGGTGGCGCTCGGGGACTCAGCAGGGCCTGCCCACAACACCTGATTGCCCGCGGGCGTGTCCGTCCACCCTCAAAAAGTTCTGCTGGGACAGCCCTTACCGAGCTCCGAGCTCATCGTCCTTGGTCGCCCCAGTGGGCTTCAGGAGTGGGTGTGTGCCAGCAGCAGCCCTCCCCAGTCAACCACCATGCGTCGGCCCCACCCGACAAGCCCCTAGGGCCGGCGGGGCTTCCCGGGGGGCCTATTTAAAACGCTGGGAAGCCCGGGGCAGTTCGTGTGTGCGGCCCGGGGACACCCGCAGGTGTGTGTGCTCCCCGCATGGCCGGCCGAGGCGGCTAGCCAGCACCTGGGGGCTGTTGGCAGCGCCCCTGGGCAGCCTCCTAGAGCCATTGGTCTGGCAGGCTCCGGGGGCAAATGGACTACGGAAGCTGAGAGGGGCCCGTCCGCGCCAAAACCCAAAACGCGCTGCGGCCTCCAGGGAGGGACACAGGGGACACAAGTGGCTGTGTGGCTTGCAGTGCCCGGCCAGAGGGAGGGAGGTTGGCTGGCTGCTGAGGCGCAGCAGGTGTCAGCCCTTCGGGAAGTGCCCGTGGATGCTTCGGGAATGGGGCCTGCCAACTCAGAACCCCCGTTCCCTGTGGCTGCATCCGGCCAGGGGGCTCCAGGGTCGGGTGCGCTGCGGGCCTGGGGGGCTTCATGCCTGTCTGCAGGGCTTCTACGCACAAGGTGGCACCTCATCCCGGCCCAAGGGTGGTGGCAGGAACCCAGGTGGCGCTCGGGGACTCAGCAGGGCCTGCCCCCGGGTCCTGCCCGCAACACCTGATTGCCCGCGGGCGTGTCCGTCCACCCTCAAAAAGTTCTGCTGGGACAGCCCTGACCGAGCTCCGAGCTCATCGTCCTTGGACCGCCCCAGTGGGCTTCAGGAGTGGGTGTGTGCCAGCAGCAGCCCTCCCCAGTCAACCACCATGGGTCCGCCCCACCCGACAAGCCCCTAGGGCCGGCGGGGCTTCCCGGGGGGCCTATTTAAAACGCTGGGAAGCCCGGGGCAGTTCGTGTGTGCGGCCCGGGGACACACGCAGGTGTGTGTGCTCCCCGCATGGCCGGCCGAGGCGGCTAGCCAGCACCTGGGGGCTGTTGGCAGCGCCCCTGGGCAGCCTCCTAGAGCCAGGGATCTGGCAGGCTCCGGGGGCAAATGGACTACGGAAGCCGAGAGGGGCCCGTCCGCGAAAAACCCAAAACGCGCTGCAGCATCCAGGGAGGGACACAGGGGACACAAGTGGCTGTGTGGCTTGCAGTGCCCGACCAGAGTGAAGGAGGTTGGCTGGCTGCTGAGGCGCAGCAGGTGTCAGCCCTTCGGGAAGTGCCCGTGGATGCTTCGGGAATGGGGCCTGCCAACTCAGAACCCCCGTTCCCTGTGGCTGCAGCCGGCCAGGGGGCTCCAGGGTCGGGTGCGCCGTGGGCCTGGGGGGCTTCTTGCCTGTGTGCAGGGCTTCTATGCACAAGGTGGCACCTCATCCCGGCCCAAGGGTGGTGGCAGGAACCCAGGTGGCGCTCGGGGACTCAGCAGGGCCTGCCCCCGGGGCCTGCCCGCAACACCTGATTGCCCGCGGGCGTGTCCGTCCACCCTCAAAAAGTTCTGCTGGGACAGCCCTGACCGAGCTCCGAGCTCCTCGCCCTTGGACCGCCCCAGTGGGCTGCAGGAGTGGGTGTGTGCCAGCAGCAGCCCTCCCCACTCACCCACCGTGCGTCGGCACCGCCCGACAAGCCCCTAGGGCCGGCGGGGCTTCCCGGGGGACCTATTTGCAATGCCGGGAAGCGCGGGGCAGTCCGTGTGTGCGGCCCGGGGACACCCGCAGGTGTGTGTGCTCCCCCCATGGCCGGCCGAGGCGGCTAGCCAGCACCTGGAGGCTGTCGCAGCGCCCCTGGGCAGCCTCCTAGAGCCAGGGATCTGGCAGGGTACGGTGGCAAATGCACTACGGAAGCTGAGAGGGGCCCGTCCGCGCCAAAACCCAAAACGCGCTGCGGCCTCCAGGGAGGGACACAGGGGACACAAGTGGCTGTGTGGCTTGCAGTGCCCGACCAGAGGGAGGGAGTTTGGCTGGCTGCTGAGGCGCAGCAGGTGTCAGCCCTTCGGGAAGTGCCCATGGATGCTTCGGGAATGGGGCCTGCCAACTCAGAACCCCCGTTCCCTGTGGCTGCAGCCGGCCAGGTGGCTCCAGGGTCGGGTGCGCCGCGGGCCTGGGGGGCTTCTTGCCTGTGTGCAGGGCTTCTACGCACAAGGTGGCACCTCATCCCGGCCCAAGGGTGGTGGCAGGAACCCAGGTGGCGCTCGGGGACTCAGCAGGGCCTGCCCACAACACCTGATTGCCCGCGGGCGTGTCCGTCCACCCTCAAAAAGTTCTGCTGGGACAGCCCTTACCGAGCTCCGAGCTCATCGTCCTTGGACCGCCCCAGTGGGCTTCAGGAGTGGGTGTGTGCCAGCAGCAGTCCTCCCCAGTCAACCACCATGCGTCGGCCCCACCCGAGAAGCTTCTAGGGCCGGCGGGGCTTCCCGGGGGGCCTATTTGCAATGCTGGGAAGCCCGGTGCAGTTCGTGTGTGCGGCCCGGGGACACCCGCAGGTGTGTGTGCTCCCCCCATGGCCGGCCGAGGCGGCTAGCCAGCACCTGGGGGCTGTTGGCAGCGCCCCTGGGCAGCCTCCTAGAGCCAGGGATCTGGCAGGCTCCGGGGGCAAATGGACTACGGAAGCCGAGAGGGGCCCGTCCGCGCCAAAACCCAAAATGCGCTGCGGCCTCCAGGGAGGGACACAGGGGACACAAGTGGCTGTGTGGCTTGCAGTGCCCGACCAGAGGGAGGGAGGTTGGCTGGCTGCTGAGGCGCAGCAGGTGTCAGCCCTTCGGGAAGTGCCCGTGGATGCTTCGGGAATGGGGCCTGCCAACTCAGAACCCCCGTTCCCTGTGGCTGCAGCCGGCCAGGGGGCTCCAGGGTCGGGTGCGCCGTGGGCCTGGGGGGCTTCTTGCCTGTGTGCAGGGCTTCTATGCACAAGGTGGCACCTCATCCCGGCCCAAGGGTGGTGGCAGGAACCCAGGTGGCGCTCGGGGACTCAGCAGGGCCTGCCCCCGGGGCCTGCCCGCAACACCTGATTGCCCGCGGGCGTGTTCGTCCACCCTCAAAAAGTTCTGCTGGGACAGCCCTGACCGAGCTCCGAGCTCCTCGCCCTTGGACCGCCCCAGTGGGCTGCAGGAGTGGGTGTGTGCCAGCAGCAGCCCTCCCCACTCACCCACCGTGCGTCGGCACCGCCCGACAAGCCCCTAGGGCCGGCGGGGCTTCACAGGGGACCTATTTGCAACGCCGGGAAGCGCGGGGCAGTCCCTGTGTGCGGCCTGGGGACACCCGCAGGTGTGTGTGCTCCCCCCATGGCCGGCCGAGGCGGCTAGCCAGCACCTGGAGGCTGTTGGTAGCGCCCCTGGGCAGCCTCCTAGAGCCAGGGGTCTGGCAGGCTCCGGGGGCAAATGGACTATGGAAGCCGAGAGGGGCCCGTCCGCGCCAAAACCCAAAACGCGCTGCGGCCTCCAGGGAGGGACACAGGGGACACAAGTGGCTGTGTGGCTTGCAGTGCCCGACCAGAGGGAGGGAGGTTGGCTGGCTGCTGAGGCGCAGCAGGTGTCAGCCCTTCGGAAGTGCCCGTGGATGCTTCGGGAATGGGGCCTGCCAACTCAGAACCCCCGTTCCCTGTGGCTGCAGCCGGCCAAGGGGCTCCAGGGTCGGGTGCGCCGTGGGCCTGGGGGACTTCTTGCCTGTGTGCAGGGCTTCTACGCACAAGGTGGCACCTCATCCCGGCCCAAGGGTGGTGGCAGGAACCCAGGTGGCGCTCGGGGACTCAGCAGGGCCTGCCCACAACACCTGATTGCCCGCGGGCGTGTCCGTCCACCCTCAAAAAGTTCTGCTGGGACAGCCCTTACCGAGCTCCGAGCTCATCGTCCTTGGTCGCCCCAGTGGGCTTCAGGAGTGGGTGTGTGCCATCAGCAGCCCTCCCCAGTCAACCACCATGCGTCGGCCCCACCCGACAAGCCCCTAGGGCCGGCGGGGCTTCCCGGGGGGCCTATTTAAAACGCTGGGAAGCCCGGGGCAGTTCGTGTGTGTGGCCCGGGGACACCCGCAGGTGTGTGTGCTCCCCCCATGGCCGGCCGAGGCGGCTAGCCAGCACCTGGGGGCTGTTGGCAGCGCCCCTGGGCAGCCTCCTAGAGCCATTGGTCTGGCAGGCTCCGGGGGCAAATGGACTACGGAAGCCGAGAGGGGCCCGTCCGCGCCAAAACCCAAAACGCGCTGCGGCCTCCAGGGAGGGACACAGGGGACACAAGTGGCTGTGTGGCTTGCAGTGCCCGGCCAGAGGGAGGGAGGTTGGCTGGCTGCTGAGGCGCAGCAGGTGTCAGCCCTTCGGGAAGTGCCCGTGGATGCTTCGGGAATGGGGCCTGCCAACTCAGAACCCCCGTTCCCTGTGGCTGCATCCGGCCAGGGGGCTCCAGGGTCGGGTGCGCTGCGGGCCTGGGGGGCTTCATGCCTGTCTGCAGGGCTTCTACGCACAAGGTGGCACCTCATCCCGGCCCAAGGGTGGTGGCAGGAACCCAGGTGGCGCTCGGGGACTCAGCAGGGCCTGCCCCCGGGGCCTGCCCGCAACACCTGATTGCCCGCGGGCGTGTCCGTCCACCCTCAAAAAGTTCTGCTGGGACAGCCCTGACCGAGCTCCGAGCTCCTCGCCCTTGGACCGCCCCAGTGGGCTTCAGGAGTGGGTGTGTGCCAGCAGCAGCCCTCCCCACTCACCCACCGTGCGTCGGCCCCGCCCGACAAGCCCCTAGGGCCGGCGGGGCTTCCCGGGGGACCTATTTGCAACGCCGGGAAGTGCGGGGCAGTCCGTGTGTGCGGCCTGGGGACACCCGCAGGTGTGTGTGCTCCCCCCATGGCCGGCCGACGCGGCTAGCCAGCACCTGGGGGCTGTTGGCAGCGCCCCTGGGCAGCCTCCTAGAGCCAGGGATCTGGCAGGCTCCGGGGGCAAATGGACTATGGAAGCCGAGAGGGGCCCGTCCGCGCCAAAACCCAAAACGCGCTGCGGCCTCCAGGGAGGGACACAGGGGACACAAGTGGCTGTGTGGCTTGCAGTGCCCGACCAGAGGGAGGGAGGTTGGCTGGCTGCTGAGGCGCAGCAGGTGTCAGCCCTTCGGGAAGTGCCCGTCGCTGCTTCTGGAATGGGGCCTGCCAACTCAGAACCCCCGTTCCCTGTGGCTGCAGCCGGCCAGGGGGCTCCAGGGTCGGGTGCGCCGTGGGCCTGGGGGGCTTCTTGCCTGTGTGCAGGGCTTCTATGCACAAGGTGGCACCTCATCCCGGCCCAAGGGTGGTGGCAGGAATCCAGGTGGCGCTCGGGGACTCAGCAGGAGCTGCCCCCGGGGCCTGCCCGCAACACCTGATTGCCCGCGGTCGTGTTCGTCCACCCTCAAAAAGTGCTGCTGGGACAGCCCTGACCGAGCTCCGAGCTCCTCGCCCTTGGACCGCCCCAGTGGGCTTCAGGAGTGGGTGTGTGCCAGCAGCAGCCCTCCCCACTCACCCACCGTGCGTCGGCACCACCCGACAAGCCCCTAGGGCCGGCGGGGCTTCCCGGGGGACCTATTTGCAACGCCGGGAAGCGCGGGGCAGTCCGTGTGTGCGGCCCGGGGACACCCGCAGGTGTGTGTGCTCCCCCCATGGCCGGCCGACGCGGCTAGCCAGCACCTGGGGGCTGTTGGCAGCGCCCCTGGGCAGCCTCCTAGAGCCAGGGATCTGGCAGGGTACGGGGGCAAATGGACTACGGAAGCTGAGAGGGGCCCGTCCGCGCCAAAACCCAAAATGCACTGCGGCCTCCAGGGAGGGACACAGGGGACACAAGTGGCTGTGTGGCTTGCAGTGCCCGACCAGAGGGAGGGAGGTTGGCTGGCTGCTGAGGCGCAGCAGGTGTCAGCCCTTCGGGAAGTGCCCGTGGATGCTTCGGGAATGGGGCCTGCCAACTCAGAACCCCCGTTCCCTGTGGCTGCATCCGGCCAGGGGGCTCCAGGTTCGGGTGTGCCGTGGGCCTGGGGGGCTTCTTGCCTGTGTGCAGGGCTTCTACGCACAAGGTGGCACCTCATCCCGGCCCAAGGGTGGTGGCAGGAACCCAGGTGGCGCTCAGGGACTCAGCAGGGCCTGCCCACAACACCTGATTGCCCGCGGGCGTGTCCGTCCACCCTCAAAAAGTTCTGCTGGGACAGCCCTGACCGAGCTCCGAGCTCATCGTCCTTGGACCGCCCCAGTGGGCTTCAGGAGTGGGTGTGTGCCAGCAGCAGCCCTCCCCACTCACCCACCGTGCGTCGGCCCCGCCCGACAAGCCCCTAGGGCCGGCGGGGCTTCCCGGGGGACCTATTTGCAACGCCGGGAAGTGCGGGGCAGTCCGTGTGTGCGGCCCGGGGACACCCGCAGGTGTGTGTGCTCCCCCCATGGCCGGCCGAAGCGGCTAGCCAGCACCTGGGGGCTGTTGGCAGCGCCCCTGGGCAGCCTCCTAGAGCCAGGGGTCTGGCAGGCTCCGGGGGCAAATGGACTACGGAAGCCGAGAGGGGCCCGTCCGCGCCAAAACCCAAAACGCGCTGCGGCCTCCAGGGAGGGACACAGGGGACACAAGTGGCTGTGTGGCTTGCAGTGCCCGACCAGAGGGAGGGAGGTTGGCTGGCTGCTGAGGCGCAGCAGGTGTCAGCCCTTCGGGAAGTGCCCGTGGATGCTTCGGGAATGGGGCCTGCCGACTCAGAACCCCCGTTCCCTGTGGCTGCATCGGGCCAGGGGGCTCCAGGGTCGGGTGCGCCGCGGGCCTGGGGGGCTTCTTGCCTGTGTGCAGGGCTTCTACGCACAAGGTGGCACCTCATCCCGGCCCAAGGGTGGTGGCAGGAACCCAGGTGGCGCTCGGGGACTCAGCAGGGCCTGCCCCCGGGGCCTGCCTGCAACACCTGATTGCCCGCGGGCGTGTCCGTCCACCCTCAAAAAGTTCTGCTGGGACAGCCCTGACCGAGCTCCGAGCTCCTCGCCCTTGGACCGCCCCAGTGGGCTTCAGGAGTGGGTGTGTGCCAGCAGCAGCCCTCCCCACTCACCCACCGTGCGTCGGCCCCACCCGACAAGCCCCTAGGGCCGGCGGGGCTTCCCGGGGGTCCTATTTGTAACGCCGGGAAGCGCGGGGCAGTCCCTGTGTGCGGCCTGGGGACACCCGCAGGTGTGTGTGCTCCCCCCATGGCCGGCCGACGCGGCTAGCCAGCACCTGGGGGCTGTTGGCAGCGCCCCTGGGCAGCCTCCTAGAGCCAGGGATCTGGCAGGCTCCGGGGGCAAATGGACTACGGAAGCCGAGAGGGGCCCGTCCGCGCCAAAACCCAAAACGCGCTGCGGCCTCCAGTGAGGGACACAGGGGACACAAGTGGCTGTGTGGCTTGCAGTGCCCGACCAGAGGGAGGGAGCTTGGCTGGCTGCTGAGGCGCAGCAGGTGTCAGCCCTTCGGGAAGTGCCCGTGGATGCTTCG
This sequence comes from Lepus europaeus, assembly GCF_033115175.1. Taxonomy (NCBI): domain Eukaryota; kingdom Metazoa; phylum Chordata; class Mammalia; order Lagomorpha; family Leporidae; genus Lepus; species Lepus europaeus. Next base: position 6,350,449 of record NW_026909167.1, on the reverse strand, counting down.
GGAATGGGGCCTGCCAACTCAGAACCCCCGTTCCCTGTGGCTGCAGCCGGCCAGGGGGCTCCAGGGTCGGGTGCGCCGTGGGCCTGGGGGGCTTCTTGCCTGTGTGCAGGGCTTCTATGCACAAGGTGGCACCTCATCCCGGCCCAAGGGTGGTGGCAGGAACCCAGGTGGCGCTCGGGGACTCAGCAGGGCCTGCCCCCGGGGCCTGCCCGCAACACCTGATTGCCCGCGGGCGTGTCCGTCCACCCTCAAAAAGTTCTGCTGGGACAGCCCTGACCGAGCTCCGAGCTCCTCGCCCTTGGACCGCCCCAGTGGGCTGCAGGAGTGGGTGTGTGCCAGCAGCAGCCCTCCCCACTCACCCACCGTGCGTCGGCACCGCCCGACAAGCCCCTAGGGCCGGCGGGGCTTCCCGGGGGACCTATTTGCAACGCCGGGAAGCGCGGGGCAGTCCGTGTGTGCGGCCCGGGGACACCCGCAGGTGTGTGTGCTCCCCCCATGGCCGGCCGAGGCGGCTAGCCAGCACCTGGGGGCTGTTGGCAGCGCCCCTGGGCAGCCTCCTAGAGCCAGGGATCTGGCAGGGTACGGGGGCAAATGGACTACGGAAGCTGAGAGGGGCCCGTCCGCGCCAAAACCCAAAATGCGCTGCGGCCTCCAGGGAGGGACACAGGGGACACAAGTGGCTGTGTGGCTTGCAGTGCCCGACCAGAGGGAGGGAGGTTGGCTGGCTGCTGAGGCGCAGCAGGTGTCAGCCCTTCGGGAAGTGCCCGTGGATGCTTCGGGAATGGGGCCTGCCAACTCAGAACCCCCGTTCCCTGTGGCTGCAGCCGGCCAGGGGGCTCCAGGGTCGGGTGCGCCGTGGGCCTGGGGGGCTTCTTGCCTGTGTGCAGGGCTTCTATGCACAAGGTGGCACCTCATCCCGGCCCAAGGGTGGTGGCAGGAACCCAGGTGGCGCTCGGGGACTCAGCACAACACCTGATTGCCCGCGGGCGTGTCCGTCCACCCTCAAAAAGTTCTGCTGCGACTGCCCTGACCGAGCTCCGAGCTCATCGTCCTTGGACCGCCCCAGTGGGCTTCAGGAGTGGGTGTGTGCCAGCAGCAGCCCTCCCCAGTCAACCACCATGCGTCGGCCCCACCCGACAAGCCCCTAGGGCCGGCGGGGCTTCCCGGGGGTCCTATTTGCAACGCTGGGAAGCCCGGGGCAGTTCGTGTGTGCAGCCCGGGGACACCTGCAGGTGTGTGTGCTCCCCCCATGGCCGGCCGACGCGGCTAGCCAGCACCTGGGGGCTGTTGGCAGCGCCCCTGGGCAGCCTCCTAGAGCCAGGGATCTGGCAGGCTCCGGGGGCAAATGGACTACGGAAGCCGAGAGGGGCCCGTCCGCGCCAAAACCCAAAATGCGCTGCGGCCTCCAGGGAGGGACACAGGGGACACAAGTGGCTGTGTGGCTTGCAGTGCCCGGCCAGAGGGAGGGAGGTTGGCTGGCTGCTGAGGCGCAGCAGGTGTCAGCCCTTCGGGAAGTGCCCGTCGATGCTTCGGGAATGGGGCCTGCCAACTCAGAACCCCCGTTCCCTGTGGCTGCAGCCGGCCAGGGGGCTCCAGGGTCGGGTGCGCCGTGGGCCTGGGGGGCTTCTTGCCTGTGTGCAGGGCTTCTATACACAAGGTGGCACCTCATCCCGGCCCAAGGGTGGTGGCAGGAACCCAGGTGGCGCTCGGGGACTCAGCAGGGCCTGCCCCCGGGGCCTGCCCGCAACACCTGATTGCCCGCGGGCGTGTTCGTCCACCCTCAAAAAGTTCTGCTGGGACAGCCCTGACCGAGCTCCGAGCTCCTCGCCCTTGGACCGCCCCAGTGGGCTGCAGGAGTGGGTGTGTGCCAGCAGCAGCCCTCCCCACTCACCCACCGTGCGTCGGCCCCGCCCGACAAGCCCCTTGGGCCGGCGGGGCTTCACAGGGGACCTATTTGCAACGCCGGGAAGCGCGGGGCAGTCCCTGTGTGCGGCCTGGGGACACACGAAGGTGTGTGTGCTCCCCCCATGGCCGGCCGAGGCGGCTAGCCAGCACCTGGAGGCTGTTGGTAGCGCCCCTGGGCAGCCTCCTAGAGCCAGGGGTCTGGCAGGCTCCGGGGGCAAATGGACTACGGAAGCCGACAGGGGCCCGTCCGCGCCAAAACCCAAAACGCGCTGCGGCCTCCAGGGAGGGACACAGGGGACACAAGTGGCTGTGTGGCTTGCAGTGCCCGACCAGAGGGAGGGAGCTTGGCTGGCTGCTGAGGCGCAGCAGGTGTCAGCCCTTCGGGAAGTGCCCATGGATGCTTCGGGAATGGGGCCTGCCAACTCAGAACCCCCGTTCCCTGTGGCTGCAGCCGGCCAGGGGGCTCCAGGGTCGGGTGCGCCGTGGGCCTGGGGGGCTTCTTGCCTGTGTGCAGGGCTTCTATGCACAAGGTGGCACCTCATCCCGGCCCAAGGGTGGTGGCAGGAACCCAGGTGGCGCTCGGGGACTCAGCAGGGCCTGCCCCCGGGGCCTGCCCGCAACACCTGATTGCCCGCGGGCGTGTCCGTCCACCCTCAAAAAGTTCTGCTGGGACAGCCCTGACCGAGCTCCGAGCTCCTCGCCCTTGGACCGCCCCAGTGGGCTGCAGGAGTGGGTGTGTGCCAGCAGCAGCCCTCCCCACTCACCCACCGTGCGTCGGCACCGCCCGACAAGCCCCTAGGGCCGGCGGGGCTTCCCAGGGGACCTATTTGCAACGCCGGGAAGCGCGGGGCAGTCCGTGTGTGCGGCCCGGGGACACCCGCAGGTGTGTGTGCTCCCCCCATGGCCGGCCGAGGCGGCTAGCCAGCGCCTGGTGGCTGTTGGCAGCGCCCCTGGGCAGCCTCCTAGAGCCAGGGATCTGGCAGGGTACGGGGGCAAATGGACTACGGAAGCTGAGAGGGGCCCGTCCGCGCCAAAACCCAAAATGCGCTGCGGCCTCCAGGGAGGGACACAGGGGACACAAGTGGCTGTGTGGCTTGCAGTGCCCGACCAGAGGGAGGGAGGTTGGCTGGCTGCTGAGGCGCAGCAGGTGTCAGCCCTTCGGGAAGTGCCCGTGGATGCTTCGGGAATGGGGCCTGCCAACTCAGAACCCCCGTTCCCTGTGGCTGCAGCCGGCCAGGGGGCTCCAGGGTAGGGTGCGCCGTGGGCCTGGGGGGCTTCTTGCCTGTGTGCAGGGCTTCTATGCACAAGGTGGCACCTCATCCCGGCCCAAGGGTGGTGGCAGGAACCCAGGTGGCGCTCGGGGACTCAGCACAACACCTGATTGCCCGCGGGCGTGTCCGTCCACCCTCAAAAAGTTCTGCTGCGACTGCCCTGACCGAGCTCCGAGCTCATCGTCCTTGGACCGCCCCAGTGGGCTTCAGGAGTGGGTGTGTGCCAGCAGCAGCCCTCCCCAGTCAACCACCATGCGTCGGCCCCACCCGACAAGCCCCTAGGGCCGGCGGGGCTTCCCGGGGGTCCTATTTGCAACGCTGGGAAGCCCGGGGCAGTTCGTGTGTGCAGCCCGGGGACACCTGCAGGTGTGTGTGCTCCCCCCATGGCCGGCCGACGCGGCTAGCCAGCACCTGGGGGCTGTTGGCAGCGCCCCTGGGCAGCCTCCTAGAGCCAGGGATCTGGCAGGCTCCGGGGGCAAATGGACTACGGAAGCTGAGAGGGGCCCGTCCGCGCCAAAACCCAAAATGCGCTGCGGCCTCCAGGGAGGGACACAGGGGACACAAGTGGCTGTGTGGCTTGCAGTGCCCGGCCAGAGGGAGGGAGGTTGGCTGGCTGCTGAGGCGCAGCAGGTGTCAGCCCTTCGGGAAGTGCCCGTCGATGCTTCGGGAATGGGGCCTGCCAACTCAGAACCCCCATTCCCTGTGGCTGCAGCCGGCCAGGGGGCTCCAGGGTCGGGTGCGCCGTGGGCCTGGGGGGCTTCTTGCCTGTGTGCAGGGCTTCTATACACAAGGTGGCACCTCATCCCGGCCCAAGGGTGGTGGCAGGAACCCAGGTGGCGCTCGGGGACTCAGCAGGGCCTGCCCCCGGGGCCTGCCCGCAACACCTGATTGCCCGCGGGCGTGTTCGTCCACCCTCAAAAAGTTCTGCTGGGACAGCCCTGACCGAGCTCCGAGCTCCTCGCCCTTGGACCGCCCCAGTGGGCTGCAGGAGTGGGTGTGTGCCAGCAGCAGCCCTCCCCACTCACCCACCGTGCGTCGGCCCCGCCCGACAAGCCCCTAGGGCCGGCGGGGCTTCACAGGGGACCTATTTGCAACGCCGGGAAGCGCGGGGCAGTCCCTGTGTGCGGCCTGGGGACACACGAAGGTGTGTGTGCTCCCCCCATGGCCGGCCGAGGCGGCTAGCCAGCACCTGGAGGCTGTTGGTAGCGCCCCTGGGCAGCCTCCTAGAGCCAGGGGTCTGGCAGGCTCCGGGGGCAAATGGACTACGGAAGCCGAGAGGGGCCCGTCCGCGCCAAAACCCAAAACGCGCTGCGGCCTCCAGGGAGGGACACAGGGGACACAAGTGGCTGTGTGGCTTGCAGTGCCCGGCCAGAGGGAGGGAGGTTGGCTGGCTGCTGAGGCGCAGCAGGTGTCAGCCCTTCGGGAAGTGCCCGTGGATGCTTCGGGAATGGGGCCTGCCAACTCAGAACCCCCGTTCCCTGTGGCTGCATCCGGCCAGGGGGCTCCAGGGTCGGGTGCGCCGCGGGCCTGGGGGGCTTCTTGCCTGTGTGCAGGGCTTCTACGCACAAGGTGGCACCTCATCCCGGCCCAAGGGTGGTGGCAGGAACCCAGGTGGCGCTCGGGGACTCAGCAGGGCCTGCCCCCGGGGCCTGCCTGCAACACCTGATTGCCCGCGGGCGTGTCCGTCCACCCTCAAAAAGTTCTGCTGGGACAGCCCTGACCGAGCTCCGAGCTCCTCGCCCTTGGACCGCCCCAGTGGGCTTCAGGAGTGGGTGTGTGCCAGCAGCAGCCCTCCCCACTCACCCACCGTGCGTCGGCCCCACCCGACAAGCCCCTAGGGCCGGCGGGGCTTCCCGGGGGTCCTATTTGTAACGCCGGGAAGCGCGGGGCAGTCCCTGTGTGCGGCCTGGGGACACCTGCAGGTGTGTGTGCTCCCCCCATGGCCGGCCGACGCGGCTAGCCAGCACCTGGGGGCTGTTGGCAGCGCCCCTGGGCAGCCTCCTAGAGCCAGGGATCTGGCAGGCTCCGGGGGCAAATGGACTACGGAAGCCGAGAGGGGCCCGTCCGCGCCAAAACCCAAAACGCGCTGCGGCCTCCAGGGAGGGACACAGGGGACACAAGTGGCTGTGTGGCTTGCAGTGCCCGACCAGAGGGAGGGAGCTTGGCTGGCTGCTGAGGCGCAGCAGGTGTCAGCCCTTCGGGAAGTGCCCATGGATGCTTCGGGAATGGGGCCTGCCAACTCAGAACCCCCGTTCCCTGTGGCTGCAGCCGGCCAGGGGGCTCCAGGGTCGGGTGCGCCGTGGGCCTGGGGGGCTTCTTGCCTGTGTGCAGGGCTTCTATGCACAAGGTGGCACCTCATCCCGGCCCAAGGGTGGTGGCAGGAACCCAGGTGGCGCTCGGGGACTCAGCAGGGCCTGCCCCCGGGGCCTGCCCGCAACACCTGATTGCCCGCGGGCGTGTCCGTCCACCCTCAAAAAGTTCTGCTGGGACAGCCCTGACCGAGCTCCGAGCTCCTCGCCCTTGGACCGCCCCAGTGGGCTGCAGGAGTGGGTGTGTGCCAGCAGCAGCCCTCCCCACTCACCCACCGTGCGTCGGCACCGCCCGACAAGCCCCTAGGGCCGGCGGGGCTTCCCGGGGGACCTATTTGCAACGCCGGGAAGCGCGGGGCAGTCCGTGTGTGCGGCCCGGGGACACCCGCAGGTGTGTGTGCTCCCCCCATGGCCGGCCGAGGCGGCTAGCCAGCGCCTGGAGGCTGTTGGCAGCGCCCCTGGGCAGCCTCCTAGAGCCAGGGATCTGGCAGGGTACGGGGGCAAATGGACTACGGAAGCTGAGAGGGGCCCGTCCGCGCCAAAACCCAAAATGCGCTGCGGCCTCCAAGGAGGGACACAGGGGCACAAGTGGCTGTGTGGCTTGCAGTGCCCGACCAGAGGGAGGGAGGTTGGCTGGCTGCTGAGGCGCAGCAGGTGTCAGCCCTTCGGGAAGTGCCCGTGGATGCTTCGGGAATGGGGCCTGCCAACTCAGAACCCCCGTTCCCTGTGGCTGCAGCCGGCCAGGGGGCTCCAGGGTCGGGTGCGCCGTGGGCCTGGGGGGCTTCTTGCCTGTATGCAGGGCTTCTATGCACAAGGTGGCACCTCATCCCGGCCCAAGGGTGGTGGCAGGAACCCAGGTGGCGCTCGGGGACTCAGCACAACACCTGATTGCCCGCGGGCGTGTCCGTCCACCCTCAAAAAGTTCTGCTGCGACTGCCCTGACCGAGCTCCGAGCTCATCGTCCTTGGACCGCCCCAGTGGGCTTCAGGAGTGGGTGTGTGCCAGCAGCAGCCCTCCCCAGTCAACCACCATGCGTCGGCCCCACCCGACAAGCCCCTAGGGCCGGCGGGGCTTCCCGGGGGTCCTATTTGCAACGCTGGGAAGCCCGGGGCAGTTCGTGTGTGCAGCCCGGGGACACCCGCAGGTGTGTGTGCTCCCCCCATGGCCGGCCGACGCGGCTAGCCAGCACCTGGGGGCTGTTGGCAGCGCCCCTGGGCAGCCTCCTAGAGCCAGGGATCTGGCAGGCTCCGGGGGCAAATGGACTACGGAAGCCGAGAGGGGCCCGTCCGCGCCAAAACCCAAAATGCGCTGCGGCCTCCAGGGAGGGACACAGGGGACACAAGTGGCTGTGTGGCTTGCAGTGCCCGGCCAGAGGGAGGGAGGTTGGCTGGCTGCTGAGGCGCAGCAGGTGTCAGCCCTTCGGGAAGTGCCCGTCGATGCTTCGGGAATGGGGCCTGCCAACTCAGAACCCCCGTTCCCTGTGGCTGCAGCCGGCCAGGGGGCTCCAGGGTCGGGTGCGCCGTGGGCCTGGGGGGCTTCTTGCCTGTGTGCAGGGCTTCTATACACAAGGTGGCACCTCATCCCGGCCCAAGGGTGGTGGCAGGAACCCAGGTGGCGCTCGGGGACTCAGCAGGGCCTGCCCCCGGGGCCTGCCCGCAACACCTGATTGCCCGCGGGCGTGTTCGTCCACCCTCAAAAAGTTCTGCTGGGACAGCCCTGACCGAGCTCCGAGCTCCTCGCCCTTGGACCGCCCCAGTGGGCTGCAGGAGTGGGTGTGTGCCAGCAGCAGCCCTCCCCACTCACCCACCGTGCGTCGGCCCCGCCCGACAAGCCCCTAGGGCCGGCGGGGCTTCACAGGGGACCTATTTGCAACGCCGGGAAGCGCGGGGCAGTCCCTGTGTGCGGCCTGGGGACACACGAAGGTGTGTGTGCTCCCCCCATGGCCGGCCGAGGCGGCTAGCCAGCACCTGGAGGCTGTTGGTAGCGCCCCTGGGCAGCCTCCTAGAGCCAGGGGTCTGGCAGGCTCCGGGGGCAAATGGACTACGGAAGCCGAGAGGGGCCCGTCCGCGCCAAAACCCAAAACGCGCTGCGGCCTCCAGGGAGGGACACAGGGGACACAAGTGGCTGTGTGGCTTGCAGTGCCCGGCCAGAGGGAGGGAGGTTGGCTGGCTGCTGAGGCGCAGCAGGTGTCAGCCCTTCGGGAAGTGCCCGTCGATGCTTCGGGAATGGGGCCTGCCAACTCAGAACCCCCGTTCCCTGTGGCTGCATCCGGCCAGGGGGCTCCAGGGTCGGGTGCGCCGCGGGCCTGGGGGGCTTCTTGCCTGTGTGCAGGGCTTCTACGCACAAGGTGGCACCTCATCCCGGCCCAAGGGTGGTGGCAGGAACCCAGGTGGCGCTCGGGGACTCAGCAGGGCCTGCCCCCGGGGCCTGCCTGCAACACCCTGATTGCCCGCGGGCGTGTCCGTCCACCCTCAAAAAGTTCTGCTGGGACAGCCCTGACCGAGCTCCGAGCTCCTCGCCCTTGGACCGCCCCAGTGGGCTTCAGGAGTGGGTGTGTGCCAGCAGCAGCCCTCCCCACTCACCCACCGTGCGTCGGCCCCACCCGACAAGCCCCTAGGGCCGGCGGGGGCTTCCCGGGGGTCCTATTTGTAACGCCGGGAAGCGCGGGGCAGTCCCTGTGTGCGGCCTGGGGACACCCGCAGGTGTGTGTGCTCCCCCCATGGCCGGCCGACGCGGCTAGCCAGCACCTGGGGGCTGTTGGCAGCGCCCCTGGGCAGCCTCCTAGAGCCAGGGATCTGGCAGGCTCCGGGGGCAAATGGACTACGGAAGCCGAGAGGGGCCCGTCCGCGCCAAAACCCAAAACGCGCTGCGGCCTCCAGGGAGGGACACAGGGGACACAAGTGGCTGTGTGGCTTGCAGTGCCCGACCAGAGGGAGGGAGCTTGGCTGGCTGCTGAGGCGCAGCAGGTGTCAGCCCTTCGGGAAGTGCCCATGGATGCTTCGGGAATGGGGCCTGCCAACTCAGAACCCCCGTTCCCTGTGGCTGCAGCCGGCCAGGGGGCTCCAGGGTCGGGTGCGCCGTGGGCCTGGGGGGCTTCTTGCCTGTGTGCAGGGCTTCTATGCACAAGGTGGCACCTCATCCCGGCCCAAGGGTGGTGGCAGGAACCCAGGTGGCGCTCGGGGACTCAGCAGGGCCTGCCCCCGGGGCCTGCCCGCAACACCTGATTGCCCGCGGGCGTGTCCGTCCACCCTCAAAAAGTTCTGCTGGGACAGCCCTGACCGAGCTCCGAGCTCCTCGCCCTTGGACCGCCCCAGTGGGCTGCAGGAGTGGGTGTGTGCCAGCAGCAGCCCTCCCCACTCACCCACCGTGCGTCGGCACCGCCCGACAAGCCCCTAGGGCCGGCGGGGCTTCCCAGGGGACATATTTGCAACGCCGGGAAGCGCGGGGGCAGTCCGTGTGTGCGGCCCGGGGACACCCGCAGGTGTGTGTGCTCCCCCCATGGCCGGCCGAGGCGGCTAGCCAGCGCCTGGTGGCTGTTGGCAGCGCCCCTGGGCAGCCTCCTAGAGCCAGGGATCTGGCAGGGTACGGGGGCAAATGGACTACGGAAGCTGAGAGGGGCCCGTCCGCGCCAAAACCCAAAATGCGCTGCGGCCTCCAGGGAGGGACACAGGGAACACAAGTGGCTGTGTGGCTTGCAGTGCCCGACCAGAGGGAGGGAGGTTGGCTGGCTGCTGAGGCGCAGCAGGTGTCAGCCCTTCGGGAAGTGCCCGTGGATGCTTCGGGAATGGGGCCTGCCAACTCAGAACCCCCGTTCCCTGTGGCTGCAGCCGGCCAGGGGGCTCCAGGGTCGGGTGCGCCGTGGGCCTGGGGGGCTTCTTGCCTGTGTGCAGGGCTTCTATGCACAAGGTGGCACCTCATCCCGGCCCAAGGGTGGTGGCAGGAACCCAGGTGGCGCTCGGGGACTCAGCACAACACCTGATTGCCCGCGGGCGTGTCCGTCCACCCTCAAAAAGTTCTGCTGCGACTGCCCTGACCGAGCTCCGAGCTCATCGTCTTTGGACCGCCCCAGTGGGCTTCAGGAGTGGGTGTGTGCCAGCAGCAGCCCTCCCCAGTCAACCACCATGCGTCGGCCCCACCCGACAAGCCCCTAGGGCCGGCGGGGCTTCCCGGGGGTCCTATTTGCAACGCTGGGAAGCCCGGGGCAGTTCGTGTGTGCAGCCCGGGGACACCCGCAGGTGTGTGTGCTCCCCCCATGGCCGGCCGACGCGGCTAGCCAGCACCTGGGGGCTGTTGGCAGCGCCCCTGGGCAGCCTCCTAGAGCCAGGGATCTGGCAGGCTCCGGGGCAAATGGACTACGGAAGCCGAGAGGGGCCCGTCCGCGCCAAAACCCAAAATGCGCTGCGGCCTCCAGGGAGGGACACAGGGGACACAAGTGGCTGTGTGGCTTGCAGTGCCCGGCCAGAGGGAGGGAGGTTGGCTGGCTGCTGAGGCGCAGCAGGTGTCAGCCCTTCGGGAAGTGCCCGTCGATGCTTCGGGAATGGGGCCTGCCAACTCAGAACCCCCGTTCCCTGTGGCTGCAGCCGGCCAGGGGGCTCCAGGGTCGGGTGCGCCGTGGGCCTGGGGGGCTTCTTGCCTGTGTGCAGGGCTTCTATACACAAGGTGGCACCTCATCCCGGCCCAAGGGTGGTGGCAGGAACCCAGGTGGCGCTCGGGGACTCAGCAGGGCCTGCCCCCGGGGCCTGCCCGCAACACCTGATTGCCCGCGGGCGTGTTCGTCCACCCTCAAAAAGTTCTGCTGGGACAGCCCTGACCGAGCTCCGAGCTCCTCGCCCTTGGACCGCCCCAGTGGGCTGCAGGAGTGGGTGTGTGCCAGCAGCAGCCCTCCCCACTCACCCACCGTGCGTCGGCCCCGCCCGACAAGCCCCTAGGGCCGGCGGGGCTTCACAGGGGACCTATTTGCAACGCCGGGAAGCGCGGGGCAGTCCCTGTGTGCGGCCTGGGGACACACGAAGGTGTGTGTGCTCCCCCCATGGCCGGCCGAGGCGGCTAGCCAGCACCTGGAGGCTGTTGGTAGCGCCCCTGGGCAGCCTCCTAGAGCCAGGGGTCTGGCAGGCTCCGGGGGCAAATGGACTACGGAAGCCGAGAGGGGCCCGTCCGCGCCAAAACCCAAAACGCGCTGCGGCCTCCAGGGAGGGACACAGGGGACACAAGTGGCTGTGTGGCTTGCAGTGCCCGGCCAGAGGGAGGGAGGTTGGCTGGCTGCTGAGGCGCAGCAGGTGTCAGCCCTTCGGGAAGTGCCCGTGGATGCTTCGGGAATGGGGCCTGCCAACTCAGAACCCCCGTTCCCTGTGGCTGCATCCGGCCAGGGGGCTCCAGGGTCGGGTGCGCCGCGGGCCTGGGGGGCTTCTTGCCTGTGTGCAGGGCTTCTACGCACAAGGTGGCACCTCATCCCGGCCCAAGGGTGGTGGCAGGAACCCAGGTGGCGCTCGGGGACTCAGCAGGGCCTGCCCCCGGGGCCTGCCTGCAACACCTGATTGCCCGCGGGCGTGTCCGTCCACCCTCAAAAAGTTCTGCTGGGACAGCCCTGACCGAGCTCCGAGCTCCTCGCCCTTGGACCGCCCCAGTGGGCTTCAGGAGTGGGTGTGTGCCAGCAGCAGCCCTCCCCACTCACCCACCGTGCGTCGGCCCCACCCGACAAGCCCCTAGGGCCGGCGGGGCTTCCCGGGGGTCCTATTTGTAACGCCGGGAAGCGCGGGGCAGTCCCTGTGTGCGGCCTGGGGACACCCGCAGGTGTGTGTGCTCCCCCCATGGCCGGCCGACGCGGCTAGCCAGCACCTGGGGGCTGTTGGCAGCGCCCCTGGGCAGCCTCCTAGAGCCAGGGATCTGGCAGGCTCCGGGGGCAAATGGACTACGGAAGCCGAGAGGGGCCCGTCCGCGCCAAAACCCAAAACGCGCTGCGGCCTCCAGGGAGGGACACAGGGGACACAAGTGGCTGTGTGGCTTGCAGTGCCCGACCAGAGGGAGGGAGCTTGGCTGGCTGCTGAGGCGCAGCAGGTGTCAGCCCTTCGGGAAGTGCCCATGGATGCTTCGGGAATGGGGCCTGCCAACTCAGAACCCCCGTTCCCTGTGGCTGCAGCCGGCCAGGGGGCTCCAGGGTCGGGTGCGCCGTGGGCCTGGGGGGCTTCTTGCCTGTGTGCAGGGCTTCTATGCACAAGGTGGCACCTCATCCCGGCCCAAGGGTGGTGGCAGGAACCCAGGTGGCGCTCGGGGACTCAGCAGGGCCTGCCCCCGGGGCCTGCCCGCAACACCTGATTGCCCGCGGGCGTGTCCGTCCACCCTCAAAAAGTTCTGCTGGGACAGCCCTGACCGAGCTCCGAGCTCCTCGCCCTTGGACCGCCCCAGTGGGCTGCAGGAGTGGGTGTGTGCCAGCAGCAGCCCTCCCCACTCACCCACCGTGCGTCGGCACCGCCCGACAAGCCCCTAGGGCCGGCGGGGCTTCCCGGGGGACCTATTTGCAACGCCGGGAAGCGCGGGGCAGTCCGTGTGTGCGGCCCGGGGACACCCGCAGGTGTGTGTGCTCCCCCCATGGCCGGCCGAGGCGGCTAGCCAGCGCCTGGAGGCTGTTGGCAGCGCCCCTGGGCAGCCTCCTAGAGCCAGGGATCTGGCAGGGTACGGGGGCAAATGGACTACGGAAGCTGAGAGGGGCCCGTCCGCGCCAAAACCCAAAATGCGCTGCGGCCTCCAAGGAGCGACACAGGGGCACAAGTGGCTGTGTGGCTTGCAGTGCCCGACCAGAGGGAGGGAGGTTGGCTGGCTGCTGAGGCGCAGCAGGTGTCAGCCCTTCGGGAAGTGCCCGTGGATGCTTCGGGAATGGGGCCTGCCAACTCAGAACCCCCATTCCCTATGGCTGCAGCCGGCCAGGGGGCTCCAGGGTCGGGTGCGCCGTGGGCCTGGGGGGCTTCTTGCCTGTGTGCAGGGCTTCTATGCACAAGGTGGCACCTCATCCCGGCCCAAGGGTGGTGGCAGGAACCCAGGTGGCGCTCGGGGACTCAGCACAACACCTGATTGCCCGCGGGCGTGTCCGTCCACCCTCAAAAAGTTCTGCTGCGACTGCCCTGACCGAGCTCCGAGCTCATCGTCCTTGGACCGCCCCAGTGGGCTTCAGGAGTGGGTGTGTGCCAGCAGCAGCCCTCCCCAGTCAACCACCATGCGTCGGCCCCACCCGACAAGCCCCTAGGGCCGGCGGGGCTTCCCGGGGGTCCTATTTGCAACGCTGGGAAGCCCGGGGCAGTTCGTGTGTGCAGCCCGGGGACACCCGCAGGTGTGTGTGCTCCCCCCATGGCCGGCCGACGCGGCTAGCCAGCACCTGGGGGCTGTTGGCAGCGCCCCTGGGCAGCCTCCTAGAGCCAGGGATCTGGCAGGCTCCGGGGGCAAATGGACTACGGAAGCCGAGAGGGGCCCGTCCGCGCCAAAACCCAAAATGCGCTGCGGCCTCCAGGGAGGGACACAGGGGACACAAGTGGCTGTGTGGCTTGCAGTGCCCGGCCAGAGGGAGGGAGGTTGGCTGGCTGCTGAGGCGCAGCAGGTGTCAGCCCTTCGGGAAGTGCCCGTCGATGCTTCGGGAATGGGGCCTGCCAACTCAGAACCCCCGTTCCCTGTGGCTGCAGCCGGCCAGGGGGCTCCAGGGTCGGGTGCGCCGTGGGCCTGGGGGGCTTCTTGCCTGTGTGCAGGGCTTCTATACACAAGGTGGCACCTCATCCCGGCCCAAGGGTGGTGGCAGGAACCCAGGTGGCGCTCGGGGACTCAGCAGGGCCTGCCCCCGGGGCCTGCCCGCAACACCTGATTGCCCGCGGGCGTGTTCGTCCACCCTCAAAAAGTTCTGCTGGGACAGCCCTGACCGAGCTCCGAGCTCCTCGCCCTTGGACCGCCCCAGTGGGCTGCAGGAGTGGGTGTGTGCCAGCAGCAGCCCTCCCCACTCACCCACCGTGCGTCGGCCCCGCCCGACAAGCCCCTAGGGCCGGCGGGGCTTCACAGGGGACCTATTTGCAACGCCGGGAAGCGCGGGGCAGTCCCTGTGTGCGGCCTGGGGACACACGCAGGTGTGTGTGCTCCCCCCATGGCCGGCCGAGGCGGCTAGCCAGCACCTGGAGGCTGTTGGTAGCGCCCCTGGGCAGCCTCCTACAGCCAGGGGTCTGGCAGGCTCCGGGGGCAAATGGACTACGGAAGCCGAGAGGGGCCCGTCCGCGCCAAAACCCAAAACGCGCTGCGGCCTCCAGGGAGGGACACAGGGGACACAAGTGGCTGTGTGGCTTGCAGTGCCCGGCCAGAGGGAGGGAGGTTGGCTGGCTGCTGAGGCGCAGCAGGTGTCAGCCCTTCGGGAAGTGCCCGTGGATGCTTCGGGAATGGGGCCTGCCAACTCAGAACCCCCGTTCCCTGTGGCTGCATCCGGCCAGGGGGCTCCAGGGTCGGGTGCGCTGCGGGCCTGGGGGGCTTCATGCCTGTCTGCAGGGCTTCTACGCACAAGGTGGCACCTCATCCCGGCCCAAGGGTGGTGGCAGGAACCCAGGTGGCGCTCGGGGACTCAGCAGGGCCTGCCCCCGGGGCCTGCCCGCAACACCTGATTGCCCGCGGGCGTGTCCGTCCACCCTCAAAAAGTTCTGCTGGGACAGCCCTGACCGAGCTCCGAGCTCCTCGCCCTTGGACCGCCCCAGTGGGCTTCAGGAGTGGGTGTGTGCCAGCAGCAGCCCTCCCCACTCACCCACCGTGCGTCGGCCCCACCCGACAAGCCCCTAGGGCCGGCGGGGCTTCCCGGGGGTCCTATTTGTAACGCCGGGAAGCGCGGGGCAGTCCGTGTGTGCGGCCTGGGGACACCCGCAGGTGTGTGTGCTCCCCCCATGGCCGGCCGACGCGGCTAGCCAGCACCTGGGGGCTGTTGGCAGCGCCCCTGGGCAGCCTCCTAGAGCCAGGGATCTGGCAGGCTCCGGGGGCAAATGGACTACGGAAGCCGAGAGGGGCCCGTCCGCGCCAAAACCCAAAACGCGCTGCGGCCTCCAGGGAGGGACACAGGGGACACAAGTGGCTGTGTGGCTTGCAGTGCCCGACCAGAGGTAGGGAGCTTGGCTGGCTGCTGAGGCGCAGCAGGTGTCAGCCCTTCGGGAAGTGCCCGTGGATGCTTCGGGAATGGGGCCTGCCAACTCAGAACCCCCGTTCCCTGTGGCTGCAGCCGGCCAGGGGGCTCCAGGGTCAGGTGCGCCGTGGGCCTGGGGGGCTTCTTGCCTGTGTGCAGGGCTTCTATGCACAAGGTGGCACCACATCTTGGCCCAAGGGTGGTGGCAGGAACCCAGGTGGCGCTCGGGGACTCAGCAGGGCCTGCCCCCGGGGCCTGCCCACAACACCTGATTGCCCGCGGGCGTGTCCGTCCACCCTCAAAAAGTTCTGCTGGGACAGCCCTGACCGAGCTCCGAGCTCCTCGCCCTTGGACCGCCCCAGTGGGCTGCAGGAGTGGGTGTGTGCCAGCAGCAGCCCTCCCCACTCACCCACCGTGCGTCGGCCCCGCCCGACAAGCCCCTAGGGCCGGCGGGGCTTCCCGGGGGACCTATTTGCAACGCCGGGAAGCGCGGGGCAGTCCGTGTGTGCGGCCCGGGGACACCCGCAGGTGTGTGTGCTCCCCCCATGGCCGGCCGAGGCGGCTAGCCAGCACCTGGAGGCTGTTGGCAGCGCCCCTGGGCAGCCTCCTAGAGCCAGGGATCTGGCAGGGTACGGGGGCAAATGGACTACGGAAGCTGAGAGGGGCCCGTCCGCGCCAAAACCCAAAATGCGCTGCGGCCTCCAGGGAGGGACACAGGGGCACAAGTGGCTGTGTGGCTTGCAGTGCCCGACCAGAGGGAGGGAGGTTGGCTGGCTGCTGAGGTGCAGCAGGTGTCAGCCCTTCGGGAAGTGCCCGTGGATGCTTCGGGAATGGGGCCTGCCAACTCAGAACCCCCGTTCCCTGTGGCTGCAGCCGGCCAGGGGGCTCCAGGGTCGGGTGCGCCGTGGGCCTGGGGGGCTTCTTGCCTGTGTGCAGGGCTTCTATGCACAAGGTGGCACCTCATCCCGGCCCAAGGGTGGTGGCAGGAACCCAGGTGGCGCTCGGGGACTCAGCAGGGGCTGCCCCCGGGTCCTGCCCGCAACACCTGATTGCCCGCGGGCGTGTCCGTCCACCCTCAAAAAGTTCTGCTGGGACAGCCCTGACCGAGCTCCGAGCTCATCGTCCTTGGACCGCCCCAGTGGGCTTCAGGAGTGGGTGTGTGCCAGCAGCAGCCCTCCCCAGTCAACCACCATGGGTCGGCCCCACCCGACAAGCCCCTAGGGCCGGCGGGACTTCCCGGGGGGCCTATTTGCAACGCTGGGAAGCCCGGGGCAGTTCGTGTGTGTGGCCCGGGGACACCCGCAGGTGTGTGTGCTCCCCCCATGGCCGGCCGAGGCGGCTAGCCAGCACCTGGGGGCTGTTGGCAGCGCCCCTGGGCAGCCTCCTAGAGCCATTGGTCTGGCAGGCTCCGGGGGCAAATGGACTACGGAAGCCGAGAGGGGCCCGTCCGCGCCAAAACCCAAAACGCGCTGCGGCCTCCAGGGAGGGACACAGGGGACACAAGTGGCTGTGTGGCTTGCAGTGCCCGGCCAGAGGGAGGGAGGTTGGCTGGCTGCTGAGGCGCAGCAGGTGTCAGCCCTTCGGGAAGTGCCCGTCGATGCTTCGGGAATGGGGCCTGCCAACTCAGAACCCCCGTTCCCTGTGGCTGCATCCGGCCAGGGGGCTCCAGGGTCGGGTGCGCTGCGGGCCTGGGGGGCTTCATGCCTGTCTGCAGGGCTTCTACGCACAAGGTGGCACCTCATCCCGGCCCAAGGGTGGTGGCAGGAACCCAGGTGGCGCTCGGGGACTCAGCAGGGCCTGCCCCCGGGGCCTGCCCGCAACACCTGATTGCCCGCGGGCGTGTCCGTCCACCCTCAAAAAGTTCTGCTGGGACAGCCCTGACCGAGCTCCGAGCTCCTCGCCCTTGGACCGCCCCAGTGGGCTTCAGGAGTGGGTGTGTGCCAGCAGCAGCCCTCCCCACTCACCCACCGTGCGTCGGCCCCACCCGACAAGCCCCTAGGGCCGGCGGGGCTTCCCGGGGGTCCTATTTGTAACGCCGGGAAGCGCGGGGCAGTCCGTGTGTGCGGCCTGGGGACACCCGCAGGTGTGTGTGCTCCCCCCATGGCCGGCCGACGCGGCTAGCCAGCACCTGGGGGCTGTTGGCAGCGCCCCTGGGCAGCCTCCTAGAGCCAGGGATCTGGCAGGCTCCGGGGGCAAATGGACTACGGAAGCCGAGAGGGGCCCGTCCGCGCCAAAACCCAAAACGCGCTGCGGCCTCCAGGGAGGGACACAGGGGACACAAGTGGCTGTGTGGCTTGCAGTGCCCGACCAGAGGGAGGGAGCTTGGCTGGCTGCTGAGGCGCAGCAGGTGTCAGCCCTTCGGGAAGTGCCCGTGGATGCTTCGGGAATGGGGCCTGCCAACTCAGAACCCCCGTTCCCTGTGGCTGCAGCCGGCCAGGGGGCTCCAGGGTCGGGTGCACCGTGGGCCTGGGGGGCTTCTTGCCTGTGTGCAGGGCTTCTATGCACAAGGTGGCACCTCATCCCGGCCCAGGGGTGGTGGCAGGAACCCAGGTGGCGCTCGGGGACTCAGCAGGGCCTGCCCCCGGGGCCTGCCCGCAACACCTGATTGCCCGCGGGCGTGTCCGTCCACCCTCAAAAAGTTCTGCTGGGACAGCCCTGACCGAGCTCCGAGCTCCTCGCCCTTGGACCGCCCCAGTGGGCTGCAGGAGTGGGTGTGTGCCAGCAGCAGCCCTCCCCACTCACCCACCGTGCGTCGGCCCCGCCCGACAAGCCCCTAGGGCCGGCGGGGCTTCCCGGGGGACCTATTTGCAACGCCGGGAAGCGCGGGGCAGTCCGTGTGTGCGGCCCGGGGACACCCGCAGGTGTGTGTGCTCCCCCCATGGCCGGCCGAGGCGGCTAGCCAGCGACTGGAGGCTGTTGGCAGCGCCCCTGGGCAGCCTCCTAGAGCCAGGGATCTGGCAGGGTATGGGGGCAAATGGACTACGGAAGCTTAGAGGGGCCCGTCCGCGCCAAAACCCAAAATGCGCTGCGGCCTCCAGGGAGGGACACAGGGGACACAAGTGGCTGTGTGGCTTGCAGTGCCCGACCAGAGGGAGGGAGGTTGGCTGGCTGCTGAGGCGCAGCAGGTGTCAGCCCTTCGGGAAGTGCCCGTGGATGCTTCGGGAATGGGGCCTGCCAACTCAGAACCCCCGTTCCCTGTGGCTGCAGCCGGCCAGGGGGCTCCAGGGTCGGGTGCGCCGCGGGCCTGGGGGGCTTCTTGCCTGTGTGCAGGGCTTCTACGCACAAGGTGGCACCTCATCCCGGCCCAAGGGTGGTGGCAGGAACCCAGGTGGCGCTCGGGGACTCAGCACAACACCTGATTGCCCGCGGGCGTGTCCGTCCACCCTCAAAAAGTTCTGCTGCGACTGCCCTGACCGAGCTCCGAGCTCATCGTCCTTGGACCGCCCCAGTGGGCTTCAGGAGTGGGTGTGTGCCAGCAGCAGCCCTCCCCAGTCAACCACCATGCGTCGGCCCCACCCGACAAGCCCCTAGGGCCGGCGGGGCTTCCCAGGGGTCCTATTTGCAACGCTGGGAAGCCCGGGGCAGTTCGTGTGTGCAGCCCGGGGACACCCGCAGGTGTGTGTGCTCCCCCCATGGCCGGCCGACGCGGCTAGCCAGCACCTGGGGGCTGTTGGCAGCGCCCCTGGGCAGCCTCCTAGAGCCAGGGATCTGGCAGGCTCCGGGGGCAAATGGACTACGGAAGCCGAGAGGGGCCCGTCCGCGCCAAAACCCAAAATGCGCTGCGGCCTCCAGGGAGGGACACAGGGGACACAAGTGGCTGTGTGGCTTGCAGTGCCCGACCAGAGGGAGGGAGGTTGGCTGGCTGCTGAGGCGCAGCAGGTGTCAGCCCTTCGGGAAGTGCCCGTCGATGCTTCGGGAATGGGGCCTGCCAACTCAGAACCCCCGTTCCCTGTGGCTGCAGCCGGCCAGGGGGCTCCAGGGTCGGGTGCGCCGTGGGCCTGGGGGGCTTCTTGCCTGTGTGCAGGGCTTCTATACACAAGGTGGCACCTCATCCCGGCCCAAGGGTGGTGGCAGGAACCCAGGTGGCGCTCGGGGACTCAGCAGGGCCTGCCCCCGGGGCCTCCCCGCAACACCTGATTGCCCGCGGGCGTGTTCGTCCACCCTCAAAAAGTTCTGCTGGGACAGCCCTGACCGAGCTCCGAGCTCCTCGCCCTTGGACCGCCCCAGTGGGCTGCAGGAGTGGGTGTGTGCCAGCAGCAGCCCTCCCCACTCACCCACCGTGCGTCGGCCCCGCCCGACAAGCCCCTAGGGCCGGCGGGGCTTCACAGGGGACCTATTTGCAACGCCGGGAAGCGCGGGGCAGTCCCTGTGTGCGGCCTGGGGACACACGCAGGTGTGTGTGCTCCCCCCATGGCCGGCCGAGGCGGCTAGCCAGTACCTGGAGGCTGTTGGTAGCGCCCCTGGGCAGCCTCCTAGAGCCAGGGGTCTGGCAGGCTCCGGGGGCAAATGGACTACGGAAGCCGAGAGGGGCCCGTCCGCGCCAAAACCCAAAACGCGCTGCGGCCTCCAGGGAGGGACACAGGGGACACAAGTGGCTGTGTGGCTTGCAGTGCCCGGCCAGAGGGAGGGAGCTTGGCTGGCTGCTGAGGCGCAGCAGGTGTCAGCCCTTCGGGAAGTGCCCGTGGATGCTTCGGGAATGGGGCCTGCCAACTCAGAACCCCCGTTCCCTGTGGCTGCATCCGGCCAGGGGGCTCCAGGGTCGGGTGCGCTGCGGGCCTGGGGGGCTTCATGCCTGTCTGCAGGGCTTCTACGCACAAGGTGGCACCTCATCCCGGCCCAAGGGTGGTGGCAGGAACCCAGGTGGCGCTCGGGGACTCAGCAGGGCCTGCCCCCGGGGCCTGCCCGCAACACCTGATTGCCCGCGGGCGTGTCCGTCCACCCTCAAAAAGTTCTGCTGGGACAGCCCTGACCGAGCTCCGAGCTCATCGTCCTTGGACCGCCCCAGTGGGCTTCAGGAGTGGGTGTGTGCCAGCAGCAGCCCTCCCCAGTCAACCACCATGGGTCGGCCCCACCCGACAAGCCCCTAGGGCCGGCGGGACTTCCCGGGGGGCCTATTTGCAACGCTGGGAAGCCCGGGGCAGTTCGTGTGTGTGGCCCGGGGACACCCGCAGGTGTGTGTGCTCCCCCCATGGCCGGCCGAGGCGGCTAGCCAGCACCTGGGGGCTGTTGGCAGCGCCCCTGGGCAGCCTCCTAGAGCCATTGGTCTGGCAGGCTCCGGGGGCAAATGGACTACGGAAGCCGAGAGGGGCCCGTCCGCGCCAAAACCCAAAACGCGCTGCGGCCTCCAGGGAGGGACACAGGGGACACAAGTGGCTGTGTGGCTTGCAGTGCCCGACCAAAGGGAGGGAGGTTGGCTGGCTGCTGAGGCGCAGCAGGTGTCAGCCCTTCGGGAAGTGCCCGTGGATGCTTCGGGAATGGGGCCTGCCAACTCAGAACCCCCGTTCCCTGTGGCTGCAGCCGGCCAAGGGGCTCCAGGGTCGGGTGCGCCGTGGGCCTGGGGGACTTCTTGCCTGTGTGCAGGGCTTCTACGCACAAGGTGGCACCTCATCCCGGCCCAAGGGTGGTGGCAGGAACCCAGGTGGCGCTCGGGGACTCAGCAGGGCCTGCCCACAACACCTGATTGCCCGCGGGCGTGTCTGTCCACCCTCAAAAAGTGCTGCTGGGACAGCCCTGACCGAGCTCCGAGCTCCTCGCCCTTGGACCGCCCCAGTGGGCTTCAGGAGTGGGTGTGTGCCAGCAGCAGCCCTCCCCACTCACCCACCGTGCGTCGGCCCCGCCCGACAAGCCCCTAGGGCCGGCGGGGCTTCCCGGGGGACCTATTTGCAACGCCGGGAAGCGCGGGGCAGTCCGTGTGTGCGGCCCGGGGACACCCGCAGGTGTGTGTGCTCCCCCCATGGCCGGCCGACGCGGCTAGCCAGCACCTGGGGGCTGTTGGCAGCGCCCCTGGGCAGCCTCCTAGAGCCAGGGATCTGGCAGGCTACGGGGGCAAATGGACTACGGAAGCCGAGAGGGGCCCGTCCGCGCCAAAACCCAAAATGCGCTGCGGCCTCCAGGGAGGGACACAGGGGACACAAGTGGCTGTGTGGCTTGCAGTGCCCGACCAGAGGGAGGGAGGTTGGCTGGCTGCTGAGGCGCAGCAGGTGTCAGCCCTTCAGGAAGTGCCCGTGGATGCTTCGGGAATGGGGCCTGCCAACTCAGAACCCCCGTTCCCTGTGGCTGCAGCCGGCCAGGGGGCTCCAGGTTCGGGTGTGCTGTGGGCCTGGGGGGCTTCTTGCCTGTGTGCAGGGCTTCTACGCACAAGGTGGCACCTCATCCCTGCCCAAGGGTGGTGGCAGGAACCCAGGTGGCGCTCAGGGACTCAGCAGGGCCTGCCCACAACACCTGATTGCCCGCGGGCGTGTCCGTCCACCCTCAAAAAGTTCTGCTGGGACAGCCCTGACCGAGCTCCGAGCTCATCGTCCTTGGACCGCCCCAGTGGGCTTCAGGAGTGGGTGTGTGCCAGCAGCAGCCCTCCCCACTCACCCACCGTGCGTCGGCCCCGCCCGACAAGCCCCTAGGGCCGGCGGGGCTTCCCGGGGGACCTATTTGCAACGCCGGGAAGTGCGGGGCAGTCCGTGTGTGCGGCCCGGGGACACCCGCAGGTGTGTGTGCTCCCCCCATGGCCGGCCGAAGCGGCTAGCCAGCACCTGGGGGCTGTTGGCAGCGCCCCTGGGCAGCCTCCTAGAGCCAGGGGTCTGGCAGGCTCCGGGGGCAAATGGACTACGGAAGCCGAGAGGGGCCCGTCCGCGCCAAAACCCAAAACGCGCTGCGGCCTCCAGAGAGGGACACAGGGGACACAAGTGGCTGTGTGGCTTGCAGTGCCCGGCCAGAGGGAGGGAGGTTGGCTGGCTGCTGAGGCGCAGCAGGTGTCAGCCCTTCGGGAAGTGCCCGTGGATGCTTCGGGAATGGGGCCTGCCGACTCAGAACCCCCGTTCCCTGTGGCTGCATCCGGCCAGGGGGCTCCAGGGTCGGGTGCGCCGCGGGCCTGGGGGGCTTCTTGCCTGTGTGCAGGGCTTCTACGCACAAGGTGGCACCTCATCCCGGCCCAAGGGTGGTGGCAGGAACCCAGGTGGCGCTCGGGGACTCAGCAGGGCCTGCCCCCGGGGCCTGCCCGCAACACCTGATTGCCCGCGGGCGTGTCCGTCCACCCTCAAAAAGTTCTGCTGGGACAGCCCTGACCGAGCTCCGAGCTCCTCGCCCTTGGACCGCCCCAGTGGGCTTCAGGAGTGGGTGTGTGCCAGCAGCAGCCCTCCCCACTCACCCACCGTGCGTCGGCCCCACCCGACAAGCCCCTAGGGCCGGCGGGGCTTCCCGGGGGTCCTATTTGTAACGCCGGGAAGCGCGGGGCAGTCCGTGTGTGCGGCCTGGGGACACCCGCAGGTGTGTGTGCTCCCCCCATGGCCGGCCGACGCGGCTAGCCAGCACCTGGGGGCTGTTGGCAGCGCCCCTGGGCAGCCTCCTAGAGCCAGGGATCTGGCAGGCTCCGGGGGCAAATGGACTACGGAAGCCGAGAGGGGCCCGTCCGCGCCAAAACCCAAAACGCGCTGCGGCCTCCAGGGAGGGACACAGGGGACACAAGTGGCTGTGTGGCTTGCAGTGCCCGACCAGAGGGAGGGAGCTTGTCTGGCTGCTGAGGCGCAGCAGGTGTCAGCCCTTCGGGAAGTGCCCGTGGATGCTTCGGGAATGGGGCCTGCCAACTCAGAACCCCCGTTCCCTGTGGCTGCAGCCGGCCAGGGGGCTCCAGGGTCGGGTGCGCCGTGGGCCTGGGGGGCTTCTTGCCTGTGTGCAGGGCTTCTATGCACAAGGTGGCACCTCATCCCGGCCCAAGGGTGGTGGCAGGAACCCAGGTGGCGCTCGGGGACTCAGCAGGGCCTGCCCCCGGGGCCTGCCCGCAACACCTGATTGCCCGCGGTCGTGTTCGTCCACCCTCAAAAAGTGCTGCTGGGACAGCCCTGACCGAGCTCCGAGCTCCTCGCCCTTGGACCGCCCCAGTGGGCTACAGGAGTGGGTGTGTGCCAGCAGCAGCCCTCCCCACTCACCCACCATGCGTCGGCCCCGCCCGACAAGCCCCTAGGGCCGGCGGGGCTTCACAGGGGACCTATTTGCAACGCCGGGAAGCGCAGGGCAGTCCGTGTGTGCGGCCCGGGGACACCCGCAGGTGTGTGTGCTCCCCCCATGGCCGGCCGACGCGGCTAGCCAGCACCTGGGGGCTGTTGGCAGCGCCCCTGGGCAGCCTCCTAGAGCCAGGGATCTGGCAGGGTACGGGGGCAAATGGACTACGGAAGCTGAGAGGGGCCCGTCCGCGCCAAAACCCAAAATGCGCTGCGGCCTCCAGGGAGGGACACAGGGGACACAAGTGGCTGTGTGGCTTGCAGTGCCCGACCAGAGGGAGGGAGGTTGGCTGGCTGCTGAGGCGCAGCAGGTGTCAGCCCTTCGGGAAGTGCCCGTGGATGCTTCGGGAATGGGGCCTGCCAACTCAGAACCCCCGTTCCCTGTGGCTGCAGCCGGCCAGGGGGCTCCAGGTTCGGGTGTGCTGTGGGCCTGGGGGGCTTCTTGCCTGTGTGCAGGGCTTCTACGCACAAGGTGGCACCTCATCCCGGCCCAAGGGTGGTGGCAGGAACCCAGGTGGCGCTCAGGGACTCAGCAGGGCCTGCCCACAACACCTGATTGCCCGCGGGCGTGTCCGTCCACCCTCAAAAAGTTCTGCTGGGACAGCCCTGACCGAGCTCCGAGCTCATCGTCCTTGGACCGCCCCAGTGGGCTTCAGGAGTGGGTGTGTGCCAGCAGCAGCCCTCCCCACTCACCCACCGTGCGTCGGCCCCGCCCGACAAGCCCCTAGGGCCGGCGGGGCTTCCCGGGGGACCTCTTTGCAACGCCGGGAAGTGCAGGGCAGTCCGTGTGTGCGGCCCGGGGACACCCGCAGGTGTGTGTGCTCCCCCCATGGCCGGCCGAAGCGGCTAGCCAGCACCTGGGGGCTGTTGGCAGCGCCCCTGGGCAGCCTCCTAGAGCCAGGGGTCTGGCAGGCTCCGGGGGCAAATGGACTACGGAAGCCGAGAGGGGCCCGTCCGCGCCAAAACCCAAAACGCGCTGCGGCCTCCAGGGAGGGACACAGGGGACACAAGTGGCTGTGTGGCTTGCAGTGCCCGACCAGAGGGAGGGAGGTTGGCTGGCTGCTGAGGCGCAGCAGGTGTCAGCCCTTCGGGAAGTGCCCGTGGATGCTTCGGGAATGGGGCCTGCCGACTCAGAACCCCCGTTCCCTGTGGCTGCATCCGGCCAGGGGGCTCCAGGGTCGGGTGCGCCGCGGGCCTGGGGGGCTTCTTGCCTGTGTGCAGGGCTTCTACGCACAAGGTGGCACCTCATCCCGGCCCAAGGGTGGTGGCAGGAACCCAGGTGGCGCTCGGGGACTCAGCAGGGCCTGCCCCCGGGGCCTGCCCGCAACACCTGATTGCCCGCGGGCGTGTCCGTCCACCCTCAAAAAGTTCTGCTGGGACAGCCCTGACCGAGCTCCGAGCTCCTCGACCTTGGACCGCCCCAGTGGGCTGCAGGAGTGGGTGTGTGCCAGCAGCAGCCCTCCCCACTCACCCACCGTGTGTCGGCACCGCCCGACAAGCCCCTAGGGCCGGCGGGGCTTCCCGGGGGACCTATTTGCAACGCCGGGAAGCGCGGGGCAGTCCGTGTGTGCGGCCCGGGAACACCCGCAGGTGTGTGTGCTCCCCCCATGGCCGGCCGAGGCGGCTAGCCAGCGCCTGGAGGCTGTTGGCAGCGCCCCTGGGCAGCCTCCTAGAGCCAGGGATCTGGCAGGGTACGGGGGCAAATGGACTACGGAAGCTGAGAGGGGCCCGTCCGCGCCAAAACCCAAAATGCGCTGCGGCCTCCAAGGAGGGACACAGGGGCACAAGTGGCTGTGTGGCTTGCAGTGCCCGACCAGAGGGAGGGAGGTTGGCTGGCTGCTGAGGCGCAGCAGGTGTCAGCCCTTCGGGAAGTGCCCGTGGATGCTTCGGGAATGGGGCCTGCCAACTCAGAACCCCCGTTCCCTGTGGCTGCAGCCGGCCAGGGGGCTCCAGGGTCGGGTGCGCCGTGGGCCTGGGGGGCTTCTTGCCTGTGTGCAGGGCTTCTATGCACAAGGTGGCACCTCATCCCGGCCCAAGGGTGGTGGCAGGAACCCAGGTGGCGCTCGGGGACTCAGCACAACACCTGATTGCCCGCGGGCGTGTCCGTCCACCCTCAAAAAGTTCTGCTGCGACTGCCCTGACCGAGCTCCGAGCTCATCGTCCTTGGACCGCCCCAGTGGGCTTCAGGAGTGGGTGTGTGCCAGCAGCAGCCCTCCCCAGTCAACCACCATGCGTCGGCCCCACCCGACAAGCCCCTAGGGCCGGCGGGGCTTCCCGGGGGTCCTATTTGCAACGCTGGGAAGCCCGGGGCAGTTCGTGTGTGCAGCCCGGGGACACCCGCAGGTGTGTGTGCTCCCCCCATGGCCGGCCGACGCGGCTAGCCAGCACCTGGGGGCTGTTGGCAGCGCCCCTGGGCAGCCTCCTAGAGCCAGGGATCTGGCAGGCTCCGGGGGCAAATGGACTACGGAAGCCGAGAGGGGCCCGTCCGCGCCAAAACCCAAAATGCGCTGCGGCCTCCAGGGAGGGACACAGGGGACACAAGTGGCTGTGTGGCTTGCAGTGCCCGGCCAGAGGGAGGGAGGTTGGCTGGCTGCTGAGGCGCAGCAGGTGTCAGCCCTTCGGGAAGTGCCCGTCGATGCTTCGGGAATGGGGCCTGCCAACTCAGAACCCCCGTTCCCTGTGGCTGCAGCCGGCCAGGGGGCTCCAGGGTCGGGTGCGCCGTGGGCCTGGGGGGCTTCTTGCCTGTGTGCAGGGCTTCTATACACAAGGTGGCACCTCATCCCGGCCCAAGGGTGGTGGCAGGAACCCAGGTGGCGCTCGGGGACTCAGCAGGGCCTGCCCCCGGGGCCTGCCCGCAACACCTGATTGCCCGCGGGCGTGTTCGTCCACCCTCAAAAAGTTCTGCTGGGACAGCCCTGACCGAGCTCCGAGCTCCTCGCCCTTGGACCGCCCCAGTGGGCTGCAGGAGTGGGTGTGTGCCAGCAGCAGCCCTCCCCACTCACCCACCGTGCGTCGGCCCCGCCCGACAAGCCCCTAGGGCCGGCGGGGCTTCACAGGGGACCTATTTGCAACGCCGGGAAGCGCGGGGCAGTCCCTGTGTGCGGCCTGGGGACACACGAAGGTGTGTGTGCTCCCCCCATGGCCGGCCGAGGCGGCTAGCCAGCACCTGGAGGCTGTTGGTAGCGCCCCTGGGCAGCCTCCTAGAGCCAGGGGTCTGGCAGGCTCCGGGGGCAAATGGACTACGGAAGCCGAGAGGGGCCCGTCCGCGCCAAAACCCAAAACGCGCTGCGGCCTCCAGGGAGGGACACAGGGGACACAAGTGGCTGTGTGGCTTGCAGTGCCCGGCCAGAGGGAGGGAGGTTGGCTGGCTGCTGAGGCGCAGCAGGTGTCAGCCCTTCGGGAAGTGCCCGTGGATGCTTCGGGAATGGGGCCTGCCAACTCAGAACCCCCGTTCCCTGTGGCTGCATCCGGCCAGGGGGCTCCAGGGTCGGGTGCGCCGCGGGCCTGGGGGGCTTCTTGCCTGTGTGCAGGGCTTCTACGCACAAGGTGGCACCTCATCCCGGCCCAAGGGTGGTGGCAGGAACCCAGGTGGCGCTCGGGGACTCAGCAGGGCCTGCCCCCGGGGCCTGCCTGCAACACCTGATTGCCCGCGGGCGTGTCCGTCCACCCTCAAAAAGTTCTGCTGGGACAGCCCTGACCGAGCTCCGAGCTCCTCGCCCTTGGACCGCCCCAGTGGGCTTCAGGAGTGGGTGTGTGCCAGCAGCAGCCCTCCCCACTCACCCACCGTGCGTCGGCCCCACCCGACAAGCCCCTAGGGCCGGCGGGGCTTCCCGGGGGTCCTATTTGTAACGCCGGGAAGCGCGGGGCAGTCCCTGTGTGCGGCCTGGGGACACCCGCAGGTGTGTGTGCTCCCCCCATGGCCGGCCGACGCGGCTAGCCAGCACCTGGGGGCTGTTGGCAGCGCCCCTGGGCAGCCTCCTAGAGCCAGGGATCTGGCAGGCTCCGGGGGCAAATGGACTACGGAAGCCGAGAGGGGCCCGTCCGCGCCAAAACCCAAAACGCGCTGCGGCCTCCAGGGAGGGACACAGGGGACACAAGTGGCTGTGTGGCTTGCAGTGCCCGACCAGAGGGAGGGAGCTTGGCTGGCTGCTGAGGCGCAGCAGGTGTCAGCCCTTCGGGAAGTGCCCATGGATGCTTCGGGAATGGGGCCTGCCAACTCAGAACCCCCGTTCCCTGTGGCTGCAGCCGGCCAGGGGGCTCCAGGGTCGGGTGCGCCGTGGGCCTGGGGGGCTTCTTGCCTGTGTGCAGGGCTTCTATGCACAAGGTGGCACCTCATCCCGGCCCAAGGGTGGTGGCAGGAACCCAGGTGGCGCTCGGGGACTCAGCAGGGCCTGCCCCCGGGGCCTGCCCGCAACACCTGATTGCCCGCGGGCGTGTCCGTCCACCCTCAAAAAGTTCTGCTGGGACAGCCCTGACCGAGCTCCGAGCTCCTCGCCCTTGGACCGCCCCAGTGGGCTGCAGGAGTGGGTGTGTGCCAGCAGCAGCCCTCCCCACTCACCCACCGTGCGTCGGCACCGCCCGACAAGCCCCTAGGGCCGGCGGGGCTTCCCAGGGGACATATTTGCAACGCCGGGAAGCGCGGGGCAGTCCGTGTGTGCGGCCCGGGGACACCCGCAGGTGTGTGTGCTCCCCCCATGGCCGGCCGAGGCGGCTAGCCAGCGCCTGGTGGCTGTTGGCAGCGCCCCTGGGCAGCCTCCTAGAGCCAGGGATCTGGCAGGGTACGGGGGCAAATGGACTACGGAAGCTGAGAGGGGCCCGTCCGCGCCAAAACCCAAAATGCGCTGCGGCCTCCAGGGAGGGACACAGGGAACACAAGTGGCTGTGTGGCTTGCAGTGCCCGACCAGAGGGAGGGAGGTTGGCTGGCTGCTGAGGCGCAGCAGGTGTCAGCCCTTCGGGAAGTGCCCGTGGATGCTTCGGGAATGGGGCCTGCCAACTCAGAACCCCCGTTCCCTGTGGCTGCAGCCGGCCAGGGGGCTCCAGGGTCGGGTGCGCCGTGGGCCTGGGGGGCTTCTTGCCTGTGTGCAGGGCTTCTATGCACAAGGTGGCACCTCATCCCGGCCCAAGGGTGGTGGCAGGAACCCAGGTGGCGCTCGGGGACTCAGCACAACACCTGATTGCCCGCGGGCGTGTCCGTCCACCCTCAAAAAGTTCTGCTGCGACTGCCCTGACCGAGCTCCGAGCTCATCGTCCTTGGACCGCCCCAGTGGGCTTCAGGAGTGGGTGTGTGCCAGCAGCAGCCCTCCCCAGTCAACCACCATGCGTCGGCCCCACCCGACAAGCCCCTAGGGCCGGCGGGGCTTCCCGGGGGTCCTATTTGCAACGCTGGGAAGCCCGGGGCAGTTCGTGTGTGCAGCCCGGGGACACCTGCAGGTGTGTGTGCTCCCCCCATGGCCGGCCGACGCGGCTAGCCAGCACCTGGGGGCTGTTGGCAGCGCCCCTGGGCAGCCTCCTAGAGCCAGGGATCTGGCAGGCTCCGGGGGCAAATGGACTACGGAAGCCGAGAGGGGCCCGTCCGCGCCAAAACCCAAAATGCGCTGCGGCCTCCAGGGAGGGACACAGGGGACACAAGTGGCTGTGTGGCTTGCAGTGCCCGGCCAGAGGGAGGGAGGTTGGCTGGCTGCTGAGGCGCAGCAGGTGTCAGCCCTTCGGGAAGTGCCCGTCGATGCTTCGGGAATGGGGCCTGCCAACTCAGAACCCCCGTTCCCTGTGGCTGCAGCCGGCCAGGGGGCTCCAGGGTCGGGTGCGCCGTGGGCCTGGGGGGCTTCTTGCCTGTGTGCAGGGCTTCTATACACAAGGTGGCACCTCATCCCGGCCCAAGGGTGGTGGCAGGAACCCAGGTGGCGCTCGGGGACTCAGCAGGGCCTGCCCCCGGGGCCTGCCCGCAACACCTGATTGCCCGCGGGCGTGTTCGTCCACCCTCAAAAAGTTCTGCTGGGACAGCCCTGACCGAGCTCCGAGCTCCTCGCCCTTGGACCGCCCCAGTGGGCTGCAGGAGTGGGTGTGTGCCAGCAGCAGCCCTCCCCACTCACCCACCGTGCGTCGGCCCCGCCCGACAAGCCCCTAGGGCCGGCGGGGCTTCACAGGGGACCTATTTGCAACGCCGGGAAGCGCGGGGCAGTCCCTGTGCGCGGCCTGGGGACACACGAAGGTGTGTGTGCTCCCCCCATGGCCGGCCGAGGCGGCTAGCCAGCACCTGGAGGCTGTTGGTAGCGCCCCTGGGCAGCCTCCTAGAGCCAGGGGTCTGGCAGGCTCCGGGGGCAAATGGACTACGGAAGCCGAGAGGGGCCCGTCCGCGCCAAAACCCAAAACGCGCTGCGGCCTCCAGGGAGGGACACAGGGGACACAAGTGGCTGTGTGGCTTGCAGTGCCCGGCCAGAGGGAGGGAGGTTGGCTGGCTGCTGAGGCGCAGCAGGTGTCAGCCCTTCGGGAAGTGCCCGTGGATGCTTCGGGAATGGGGCCTGCCAACTCAGAACCCCCGTTCCCTGTGGCTGCATCCGGCCAGGGGGCTCCAGGGTCGGGTGCGCCGCGGGCCTGGGGGGCTTCTTGCCTGTGTGCAGGGCTTCTACGCACAAGGTGGCACCTCATCCCGGCCCAAGGGTGGTGGCAGGAACCCAGGTGGCGCTCGGGGACTCAGCAGGGCCTGCCCCCGGGTCCTGCCTGCAACACCTGATTGCCCGCGGGCGTGTCCGTCCACCCTCAAAAAGTTCTGCTGGGACAGCCCTGACCGAGCTCCGAGCTCCTCGCCCTTGGACCGCCCCAGTGGGCTTCAGGAGTGGGTGTGTGCCAGCAGCAGCCCTCCCCACTCACCCACCGTGCGTCGGCCCCACCCGACAAGCCCCTAGGGCCGGCGGGGCTTCCCGGGGGTCCTATTTGTAACGCCGGGAAGCGCGGGGCAGTCCCTGTGTGCGGCCTGGGGACACCGGCAGGTGTGTGTGCTCCCCCCATGGCCGGCCGACGCGGCTAGCCAGCACCTGGGGGCTGTTGGCAGCGCCCCTGGGCAGCCTCCTAGAGCCAGGGATCTGGCAGGCTCCGGGGGCAAATGGACTACGGAAGCCGAGAGGGGCCCGTCCGCGCCAAAACCCAAAACGCGCTGCGGCCTCCAGGGAGGGACACAGGGGACACAAGTGGCTGTGTGGCTTGCAGTGCCCGACCAGAGGGAGGGAGCTTGGCTGGCTGCTGAGGCGCAGCAGGTGTCAGCCCTTCGGGAAGTGCCCATGGATGCTTCGGGAATGGGGCCTGCCAACTCAGAACCCCCGTTCCCTGTGGCTGCAGCCGGCCAGGGGGCTCCAGGGTCGGGTGCGCCGTGGGCCTGGGGGGCTTCTTGCCTGTGTGCAGGGCTTCTATGCACAAGGTGGCACCTCATCCCGGCCCAAGGGTGGTGGCAGGAACCCAGGTGGCGCTCGGGGACTCAGCAGGGCCTGCCCCCGGGGCCTGCCCGCAACACCTGATTGCCCGCGGGCGTGTCCGTCCACCCTCAAAAAGTTCTGCTGGGACAGCCCTGACCGAGCTCCGAGCTCCTCGCCCTTGGACCGCCCCAGTGGGCTGCAGGAGTGGGTGTGTGCCAGCAGCAGCCCTCCCCACTCACCCACCGTGCGTCGGCACCGCCCGACAAGCCCCTAGGGCCGGCGGGGCTTCCCGGGGGACCTATTTGCAACGCCGGGAAGCGCGGGGCCGTCCGTGTGTGCGGCCCGGGGACACCCGCAGGTGTGTGTGCTCCCCCCATGGCCGGCCGAGGCGGCTAGCCAGCGCCTGGAGGCTGTTGGCAGCGCCCCTGGGCAGCCTCCTAGAGCCAGGGATCTGGCAGGGTACGGGGGCAAATGGACTACGGAAGCTGAGAGGGGCCCGTCCGCGCCAAAACCCAAAATGCGCTGCGGCCTCCAAGGAGCGACACAGGGGCACAAGTGGCTGTGTGGCTTGCAGTGCCCGACCAGAGGGAGGGAGGTTGGCTGGCTGCTGAGGCGCAGCAGGTGTCAGCCCTTCGGGAAGTGCCCGTGGATGCTTCGGGAATGGGGCCTGCCAACTCAGAACCCCCATTCCCTGTGGCTGCAGCCGGCCAGGGGGCTCCAGGGTCGGGTGCGCCGTGGGCCTGGGGGGCTTCTTGCCTGTGTGCAGGGCTTCTATGCACAAGGTGGCACCTCATCCCGGCCCAAGGGTGGTGGCAGGAACCCAGGTGGCGCTCGGGGACTCAGCACAACACCTGATTGCCCGCGGGCGTGTCCGTCCACCCTCAAAAAGTTCTGCTGCGACTGCCCTGACCGAGCTCCGAGCTCATCGTCCTTGGACCGCCCCAGTGGGCTTCAGGAGTGGGTGTGTGCCAGCAGCAGCCCTCCCCAGTCAACCACCATGCGTCGGCCCCACCCGACAAGCCCCTAGGGCCGGCGGGGCTTCCCGGGGGTCCTATTTGCAACGCTGGGAAGCCCGGGGCAGTTCGTGTGTGCAGCCCGGGGACACCCGCAGGTGTGTGTGCTCCCCCCATGGCCGGCCGACGCGGCTAGCCAGCACCTGGGGGCTGTTGGCAGCGCCCCTGGGCAGCCTCCTAGAGCCAGGGATCTGGCAGGCTCCGGGGGCAAATGGACTACGGAAGCCGAGAGGGGCCCGTCCGCGCCAAAACCCAAAATGCGCTGCGGCCTCCAGGGAGGGACACAGGGGACACAAGTGGCTGTGTGGCTTGCAGTGCCCGGCCAGAGGGAGGGAGGTTGGCTGGCTGCTGAGGCGCAGCAGGTGTCAGCCCTTCGGGAAGTGCCCGTCGATGCTTCGGGAATGGGGCCTGCCAACTCAGAACCCCCGTTCCCTGTGGCTGCAGCCGGCCAGGGGGCTCCAGGGTCGGGTGCGCCGTGGGCCTGGGGGGCTTCTTGCCTGTGTGCAGGGCTTCTATACACAAGGTGGCACCTCATCCCGGCCCAAGGGTGGTGGCAGGAACCCAGGTGGCGCTCGGGGACTCAGCAGGGCCTGCCCCCGGGGCCTGCCCGCAACACCTGATTGCCCGCGGGCGTGTTCGTCCACCCTCAAAAAGTTCTGCTGGGACAGCCCTGACCGAGCTCCGAGCTCCTCGCCCTTGGACCGCCCCAGTGGGCTGCAGGAGTGGGTGTGTGCCAGCAGCAGCCCTCCCCACTCACCCACCGTGCGTCGGCCCCGCCCGACAAGCCCCTAGGGCCGGCGGGGCTTCACAGGGGACCTATTTGCAACGCCGGGAAGCGCGGGGCAGTCCCTGTGTGCGGCCTGGGGACACACGCAGGTGTGTGTGCTCCCCCCATGGCCGGCCGAGGCGGCTAGCCAGCACCTGGAGGCTGTTGGTAGCGCCCCTGGGCAGCCTCCTACAGCCAGGGGTCTGGCAGGCTCCGGGGGCAAATGGACTACGGAAGCCGAGAGGGGCCCGTCCGCGCCAAAACCCAAAACGCGCTGCGGCCTCCAGGGAGGGACACAGGGGACACAAGTGGCTGTGTGGCTTGCAGTGCCCGGCCAGATGGAGGGAGGTTGGCTGGCTGCTGAGGCGCAGCAGGTGTCAGCCCTTCGGGAAGTGCCCGTGGATGCTTCGGGAATGGGGCCTGCCAACTCAGAACCCCCGTTCCCTGTGGCTGCATCCGGCCAGGGGGCTCCAGGGTCGGGTGCGCTGCGGGCCTGGGGGGCTTCATGCCTGTCTGCAGGGCTTCTACGCACAAGGTGGCACCTCATCCCGGCCCAAGGGTGGTGGCAGGAACCCAGGTGGCGCTCGGGGACTCAGCAGGGCCTGCCCCCGGGGCCTGCCCGCAACACCTGATTGCCCGCGGGCGTGTCCGTCCACCCTCAAAAAGTTCTGCTGGGACAGCCCTGACCGAGCTCCGAGCTCCTCGCCCTTGGACCGCCCCAGTGGGCTTCAGGAGTGGGTGTGTGCCAGCAGCAGCCCTCCCCACTCACCCACCGTGCGTCGGCCCCACCCGACAAGCCCCTAGGGCCGGCGGGGCTTCCCGGGGGTCCTATTTGTAACGCCGGGAAGCGCGGGGCAGTCCGTGTGTGCGGCCTGGGGACACCCGCAGGTGTGTGTGCTCCCCCCATGGCCGGCCGACGCGGCTAGCCAGCACCTGGGGGCTGTTGGCAGCGCCCCTG
Organism: Lepus europaeus; assembly: GCF_033115175.1. Lineage (NCBI taxonomy): Eukaryota > Metazoa > Chordata > Mammalia > Lagomorpha > Leporidae > Lepus > Lepus europaeus. The sequence continues at coordinate 6,317,483 of NW_026909167.1, read as the reverse complement.
GGCAGCCTCCTAGAGCCAGGGATCTGGCAGGCTCCGGGGGCAAATGGACTACGGAAGCCGAGAGGGGCCCGTCCGCGCCAAAACCCAAAACGCGCTGCGGCCTCCAGGGAGGGACACAGGGGACACAAGTGGCTGTGTGGCTTGCAGTGCCCGACCAGAGGGAGGGAGCTTGGCTGGCTGCTGAGGCGCAGCAGGTGTCAGCCCTTCGGGAAGTGCCCGTGGATGCTTCGGGAATGGGGCCTGCCAACTCAGAACCCCCGTTCCCTGTGGCTGCAGCCGGCCAGGGGGCTCCAGGGTCGGGTGCGCCGTGGGCCTGGGGGGCTTCTTGCCTGTGTGCAGGGCTTCTATGCACAAGGTGGCACCTCATCCCGGCCCAGGGGTGGTGGCAGGAACCCAGGTGGCGCTCGGGGACTCAGCAGGGCCTGCCCCCGGGGCCTGCCCGCAACACCTGATTGCCCGCGGGCGTGTCCGTCCACCCTCAAAAAGTTCTGCTGGGACAGCCCTGACCGAGCTCCGAGCTCCTCGCCCTTGGACCGCCCCAGTGGGCTGCAGGAGTGGGTGTGTGCCAGCAGCAGCCCTCCCCACTCACCCACCGTGCGTCGGCCCCGCCCGACAAGCCCCTAGGGCCGGCGGGGCTTCCCGGGGGACCTATTTGCAACGCCGGGAAGCGCGGGGCAGTCCGTGTGTGCGGCCCGGGGACACCCGCAGGTGTGTGTGCTCCCCCCATGGCCGGCCGAGGCGGCTAGCCAGCGACTGGAGGCTGTTGGCAGCGCCCCTGGGCAGCCTCCTAGAGCCAGGGATCTGGCAGGGTATGGGGGCAAATGGACTACGGAAGCTTAGAGGGGCCCGTCCGCGCCAAAACCCAAAATGCGCTGCGGCCTCCAGGGAGGGACACAGGGGACACAAGTGGCTGTGTGGCTTGCAGTGCCCGACCAGAGGGAGGGAGGTTGGCTGGCTGCTGAGGCGCAGCAGGTGTCAGCCCTTCGGGAAGTGCCCGTGGATGCTTCGGGAATGGGGCCTGCCAACTCAGAACCCCCGTTCCCTGTGGCTGCAGCCGGCCAGGGGGCTCCAGGGTCGGGTGCGCCGCGGGCCTGGGGGGCTTCTTGCCTGTGTGCAGGGCTTCTACGCACAAGGTGGCACCTCATCCCGGCCCAAGGGTGGTGGCAGGAACCCAGGTGGCGCTCGGGGACTCAGCACAACACCTGATTGCCCGCGGGCGTGTCCGTCCACCCTCAAAATGTTCTGCTGCGACTGCCCTGACCGAGCTCCGAGCTCATCGTCCTTGGACCGCCCCAGTGGGCTTCAGGAGTGGGTGTGTGCCAGCAGCAGCCCTCCCCAGTCAACCACCATGCGTCGGCCCCACCCAACAAGCCCCTAGGGCCGGCGGGGCTTCCCAGGGGTCCTATTTGCAACGCTGGGAAGCCCGGGGCAGTTCGTGTGTGCAGCCCGGGGACACCCGCAGGTGTGTGTGCTCCCCCCATGGCCGGCCGACGCGGCTAGCCAGCACCTGGGGGCTGTTGGCAGCGCCCCTGGGCAGCCTCCTAGAGCCAGGGATCTGGCAGGCTCCGGGGGCAAATGGACTACGGAAGCCGAGAGGGGCCCGTCCGCGCCAAAACCCAAAATGCGCTGCGGCCTCCAGGGAGGGACACAGGGGACACAAGTGGCTGTGTGGCTTGCAGTGCCCGACCAGAGGGAGGGAGGTTGGCTGGCTGCTGAGGCGCAGCAGGTGTCAGCCCTTCGGGAAGTGCCCGTCGATGCTTCGGGAATGGGGCCTGCCAACTCAGAACCCCCGTTCCCTGTGGCTGCAGCCGGCCAGGGGGCTCCAGGGTCGGGTGCGCCGTGGGCCTGGGGGGCTTCTTGCCTGTGTGCAGGGCTTCTATACACAAGGTGGCACCTCATCCCGGCCCAAGGGTGGTGGCAGGAACCCAGGTGGCGCTCGGGGACTCAGCAGGGCCTGCCCACAACACCTGATTGCCCGCGGGCGTGTCTGTCCACCCTCAAAAAGTGCTGCTGGGACAGCCCTGACCGAGCTCCGAGCTCCTCGCCCTTGGACCGCCCCAGTGGGCTTCAGGAGTGGGTGTGTGCCAGCAGCAGCCCTCCCCACTCACCCACCGTGCGTCGGCCCCGCCCGACAAGCCCCTAGGGCCGGCGGGGCTTCCCGGGGGACCTATTTGCAACGCCGGGAAGCGCGGGGCAGTCCGTGTGTGCGGCCCGGGGACACCCGCAGGTGTGTGTGCTCCCCCCATGGCCGGCCGACGCGGCTAGCCAGCACCTGGGGGCTGTTGGCAGCGCCCCTGGGCAGCCTCCTAGAGCCAGGGATCTGGCAGGTTCCGGGGGCAAATGGACTACGGAAGCCGAGAGGGGCCCGTCCGCGCCAAAACCCAAAATGCGCTGCGGCCTCCAGGGAGGGACACAGGGGACACAAGTGGCTGTGTGGCTTGCAGTGCCCGACCAGAGGGAGGGAGGTTGGCTGGCTGCTGAGGCGCAGCAGGTGTCAGCCCTTCAGGAAGTGCCCGTGGATGCTTCGGGAATGGGGCCTGCCAACTCAGAACCCCCGTTCCCTGTGGCTGCAGCCGGCCAGGGGGCTCCAGGTTCGGGTGTGCTGTGGGCCTGGGGGGCTTCTTGCCTGTGTGCAGGGCTTCTACGCACAAGGTGGCACCTCATCCCGGCCCAAGGGTGGTGGCAGGAACCCAGGTGGCGCTCAGGGACTCAGCAGGGCCTGCCCACAACACCTGATTGCCCGCGGGCGTGTCCGTCCACCCTCAAAAAGTTCTGCTGGGACAGCCCTGACCGAGCTCCGAGCTCATCGTCCTTGGACCGCCCCAGTGGGCTTCAGGAGTGGGTGTGTGCCAGCAGCAGCCCTCCCCACTCACCCACCGTGCGTCGGCCCCGCCCGACAAGCCCCTAGGGCCGGCGGGGCTTCCCGGGGGACCTATTTGCAACGCCGGGAAGTGCGGGGCAGTCCGTGTGTGCGGCCCGGGGACACCCGCAGGTGTGTGTGCTCCCCCCATGGCCGGCCGAAGCGGCTAGCCAGCACCTGGGGGCTGTTGGCAGCGCCCCTGGGCAGCCTCCTAGAGCCAGGGGTCTGGCAGGCTCCGGGGGCAAATGGACTACGGAAGCCGAGAGGGGCCCGTCCGCGCCAAAACCCAAAACGCGCTGCGGCCTCCAGAGAGGGACACAGGGGACACAAGTGGCTGTGTGGCTTGCAGTGCCCGGCCAGAGGGAGGGAGGTTGGCTGGCTGCTGAGGCGCAGCAGGTGTCAGCCCTTCGGGAAGTGCCCGTGGATGCTTCGGGAATGGGGCCTGCCGACTCAGAACCCCCGTTCCCTGTGGCTGCATCCGGCCAGGGGGCTCCAGGGTCGGGTGCGCCGCGGGCCTGGGGGGCTTCTTGCCTGTGTGCAGGGCTTCTACGCACAAGGTGGCACCTCATCCCGGCCCAAGGGTGGTGGCAGGAACCCAGGTGGCGCTCGGGGACTCAGCAGGGCCTGCCCCCGGGGCCTGCCCGCAACACCTGATTGCCCGCGGGCGTGTCCGTCCACCCTCAAAAAGTTCTGCTGGGACAGCCCTGACCGAGCTCCGAGCTCCTCGCCCTTGGACCGCCCCAGTGGGCTTCAGGAGTGGGTGTGTGCCAGCAGCAGCCCTCCCCACTCACCCACCGTGCGTCGGCCCCACCCGACAAGCCCCTAGGGCCGGCGGGGCTTCCCGGGGGTCCTATTTGTAACGCCGGGAAGCGCGGGGCAGTCCGTGTGTGCGGCCTGGGGACACACGCAGGTGTGTGTGCTCCCCCCATGGCCGGCCGACGCGGCTAGCCAGCACCTGGGGGCTGTTGGCAGCGCCCCTGGGCAGCCTCCTAGAGCCAGGGATCTGGCAGGCTCCGGGGGCAAATGGACTACGGAAGCCGAGAGGGGCCCGTCCGCGCCAAAACCCAAAACGCGCTGCGGCCTCCAGGGAGGGACACAGGGGACACAAGTGGCTGTGTGGCTTGCAGTGCCCGACCAGAGGGAGGGAGCTTGTCTGGCTGCTGAGGCGCAGCAGGTGTCAGCCCTTCGGGAAGTGCCCGTGGATGCTTCGGGAATGGGGCCTGCCAACTCAGAACCCCCGTTCCCTGTGGCTGCATCCGGCCAGGGGGCTCCAGGGTCGGGTGCGCCGTGGGCCTGGGGGGCTTCTTGCCTGTGTGCAGGGCTTCTATGCACAAGGTGGCACCTCATCCCGGCCCAAGGGTGGTGGCAGGAACCCAGGTGGCGCTCGGGGACTCAGCAGGGCCTGCCCCCGGGGCCTGCCCGCAACACCTGATTGCCCGCGGTCGTGTTCGTCCACCCTCAAAAAGTGCTGCTGGGACAGCCCTGACCGAGCTCCGAGCTCCTCGCCCTTGGACCGCCCCAGTGGGCTACAGGAGTGGGTGTGTGCCAGCAGCAGCCCTCCCCACTCACCCACCGTGCGTCGGCCCCGCCCGACAAGCCCCTAGGGCCGGCGGGGCTTCACAGGGGACCTATTTGCAACGCCGGGAAGCGCGGGGCAGTCCGTGTGTGCGGCCCGGGGACACCCGCAGGTGTGTGTGCTCCCCCCATGGCCGGCCGACGCGGCTAGCCAGCACCTGGGGGCTGTTGGCAGCGCCCCTGGGCAGCCTCCTAGAGCCAGGGATCTGGCAGGGTACGGGGGCAAATGGACTACGGAAGCTGAGAGGGGCCCGTCCGCGCCAAAACCCAAAATGCGCTGCGGCCTCCAGGGAGGGACACAGGGGACACAAGTGGCTGTGTGGCTTGCAGTGCCCGACCAGAGGGAGGGAGGTTGGCTGGCTGCTGAGGCGCAGCAGGTGTCAGCCCTTCGGGAAGTGCCCGTGGATGCTTCGGGAATGGGGCCTGCCAACTCAGAACCCCCGTTCCCTGTGGCTGCAGCCGGCCAGGGGGCTCCAGGTTCGGGTGTGCTGTGGGCCTGGGGGGCTTCTTGCCTGTGTGCAGGGCTTCTACGCACAAGGTGGCACCTCATCCCGGCCCAAGGGTGGTGGCAGGAACCCAGGTGGCGCTCAGGGACTCAGCAGGGCCTGCCCACAACACCTGATTGCCCGCGGGCGTGTCCGTCCACCCTCAAAAAGTTCTGCTGGGACAGCCCTGACCGAGCTCCGAGCTCATCGTCCTTGGACCGCCCCAGTGGGCTTCAGGAGTGGGTGTGTGCCAGCAGCAGCCCTCCCCACTCACCCACCGTGCGTCGGCCCCGCCCGACAAGCCCCTAGGGCCGGCGGGGCTTCCCGGGGGACCTCTTTGCAACGCCGGGAAGTGCAGGGCAGTCCGTGTGTGCGGCCCGGGGACACCCGCAGGTGTGTGTGCTCCCCCCATGGCCGGCCGAAGCGGCTAGCCAGCACCTGGGGGCTGTTGGCAGCGCCCCTGGGCAGCCTCCTAGAGCCAGGGGTCTGGCAGGCTCCGGGGGCAAATGGACTACGGAAGCCGAGAGGGGCCCGTCCGCGCCAAAACCCAAAACGCGCTGCGGCCTCCAGGGAGGGACACAGGGGACACAAGTGGCTGTGTGGCTTGCAGTGCCCGACCAGAGGGAGGGAGGTTGGCTGGCTGCTGAGGCGCAGCAGGTGTCAGCCCTTCGGGAAGTGCCCGTGGATGCTTCGGGAATGGGGCCTGCCGACTCAGAACCCCCGTTCCCTGTGGCTGCATCCGGCCAGGGGGCTCCAGGGTCGGGTGCGCCGCGGGCCTGGGGGGCTTCTTGCCTGTGTGCAGGGCTTCTACGCACAAGGTGGCACCTAATCCCGGCCCAAGGGTGGTGGCAGGAACCCAGGTGGCGCTCGGGGACTCAGCAGGGCCTGCCCCCGGGGCCTGCCCGCAACACCTGATTGCCCGCGGGCGTGTCCGTCCACCCTCAAAAAGTTCTGCTGGGACAGCCCTGACCGAGCTCCGAGCTCATCGCCCTTGGACCGCCCCAGTGGGCTTCAGGAGTGGGTGTGTGCCAGCAGCAGCCCTCCCCACTCACCCACCGTGCGTCGGCCCCACCCGAGAAGCCCCTAGGGCCGGCGGGGCTTCCCGGGGGTCCTATTTGTAACGCCGGGAAGCGCGGGGCAGTCCGTGTATGCGGCCTGGGGACACCCGCAGGTGTGTGTGCTCCCCCCATGGCCGGCCGACGCGGCTAGCCAGCACCTGGGGGCTGTTGGCAGCGCCCCTGGGCAGCCTCCTAGAGCCAGGGATCTGGCAGGCTCCGGGGGCAAATGGACTACGGAAGCCGAGAGGGGCCCGTCCGCGCCAAAACCCAAATCGCGCTGCGGCCTCCAGGGAGGGACACAGGGGACACAAGTGGCTGTGTGGCTTGCAGTGCCCGGCCAGAGGGAGGGAGGTTGGCTGGCTGCTGAGGCGCAGCAGGTGTCAGCCCTTCGGGAAGTGCCCGTGGATGCTTCGGGAATGGGGCCTGCCAACTCAGAACCCCCGTTCCCTGTGGCTGCAGCCGGCCAGGGGGCTCCAGGGTCGGGTGCGCCGTGGGCCTGGGGGGCTTCTTGCCTGTGTGCAGGGCTTCTATGCACAAGGTGGCACCTCATCCCGGCCCAAGGGTGGTGGCAGGAACCCAGGTGGCGCTCGGGGACTCAGCACAACACCTGATTGCCCGCGGGCGTGTCCGTCCACCCTCAAAAAGTTCTGCTGCGACTGCCCTGACCGAGCTCCGAGCTCATCGTCCTTGGACCGCCCCAGTGGGCTTCAGGAGTGGGTGTGTGCCAGCAGCAGCCCTCCCCAGTCAACCACCATGCGTCGGCCCCACCCGACAAGCCCCTAGGGCCGGCGGGGCTTCCCGGGGGTCCTATTTGCAACGCTGGGAAGCCCGGGGCAGTTCGTGTGTGCAGCCCGGGGACACCCGCAGGTGTGTGTGCTGCCCCCATGGCCGGCCGACGCGGCTAGCCAGCACCTGGGGGCTGTTGGCAGCGCCCCTGGGCAGCCTCCTAGAGCCAGGGGTCTGGCAGGCTCCGGGGCAAATGGACTACGGAAGCCGAGAGGGGCCCGTCCGCGCCAAAACCCAAAACGCGCTGCGGCCTCCAGGGACACAGGGGACACAAGTGGCTGTGTGGCTTGCAGTGCCCGACCAGAGGGAGGGAGGTTGGCTGGCTGCTGAGGCGCAGCAGGTGTCAGCCCTTCGGGAAGTGCCCGTCGATGCTTCGGGAATGGGGCCTGCCAACTCAGAACCCCCGTTCCCTGTGGCTGCAGCCGGCCAGGGGGCTCCAGGGTCGGGTGCGCCGTGGGCCTGGGGGGCTTCTTGCCTGTGTGCAGGGCTTCTATACACAAGGTGGCACCTCATCCCGGCCCAAGGGTGGTGGCAGGAACCCAGGTGGCGCTCGGGGACTCAGCAGGGCCTGCCCCCGGGGCCTGCCCGCAACACCTGATTGCCCGCGGGCGTGTTCGTCCACCCTCAAAAAGTTCTGCTGGGACAGCCCTGACCGAGCTCCGAGCTCCTCGCCCTTGGACCGCCCCAGTGGGCTGCAGGAGTGGGTGTGTGCCAGCAGCAGCCCTCCCCACTCACCCACCGTGCGTCGGCCCCGCCCGACAAGCCCCTAGGGCCGGCGGGGCTTCACAGGGGACCTATTTGCAACGCCGGGAAGCGCGGGGCAGTCCCTGTGTGCGGCCTGGGGACACACGCAGGTGTGTGTGCTCCCCCCATGGCCGGCCGAGGCGGCTAGCCAGCACCTGGAGGCTGTTGGTAGCGCCCCTGGGCAGCCTCCTAGAGCCAGGGGTCTGGCAGGCTCCGGGGGCAAATGGACTATGGAAGCCGAGAGGGGCCCGTCCGCGCCAAAACCCAAAACGCGCTGCGGCCTCCAGGGAGGGACACAGGGGACACAAGTGGCTGTGTGGCTTGCAGTGCCCGACCAGAGGGAGGGAGGTTGGCTGGCTGCTGAGGCGCAGCAGGTGTCAGCCCTTCGGGAAGTGCCCGTGGATGCTTCGGGAATGGGGCCTGCCAACTCAGAACCCCCGTTCCCTGTGGCTGCAGCCGGCCAAGGGGCTCCAGGGTCGGGTGCGCCGTGGGCCTGGGGGACTTCTTGCCTGTGTGCAGGGCTTCTACGCACAAGGTGGCACCTCATCCCGGCCCAAGGGTGGTGGCAGGAACCCAGGTGGCGCTCGGGGACTCAGCAGGGCCTGCCCACAACACCTGATTGCCCGCGGGCGTGTCCGTCCACCCTCAAAAACCTCTGCTGGGACAGCCCTGACCGAGCTCCGAGCTCATCGCCCTTGGACCGCCCCAGTGGGCTTCAGGAGTGGGTGTGTGCCAGCAGCAGCCCTCCCCAGTCAACCACCATGCGTCGGCCCCACCCGACAAGCCCCTAGGGCCGGCGGGGCTTCCCGGGGGGCCTATTTGCAACACTGGGAAGCCCGGGGCAGTTCGTGTGTGCGGCCCGGGGACACCCGCAGGTGTGTGTGCTCCCCCCATGGCCGGCCGAGGCGGCTAGCCAGCACCTGGGGGCTGTTGGCAGCGCCCCTGGGCAGCCTCCTAGAGCCAGGGGTCTGGCAGGCTCCGGGGGCAAATGGACTACGGAAGCCGAGAGGGGCCCGTCCGCGCCAAAACCCAAAACGCGCTGCGGCCTCCAGGGAGGGATACAGGGGACACAAGTGGCTGTGTGGCTTGCAGTGCCCGGCCAGAGGGAAGGAGGTTGGCTGGCTGCTGAGGCGCAGCAGGTGTCAGCCCTTCGGGAAGTGCCCGTGGATGCTTCGGGAATGGGGCCTGCCAACTCAGAACCCCCGTTCCCTGTGGCTGCAGCCGGCCAGGGGGCTCCAGGGTCGGGTGCGCTGCGGGCCTGGGGGGCTTCATGCCTGTCTGCAGGGCTTCTACGCACAAGGTGGCACCTCATCCCGGCCCAAGGGTGGTGGCAGGAACCCAGGTGGCGCTCGGGGACTCAGCAGGGCCTGCCCCCGGGGCCTGCCTGCAACACCTGATTGCCGCGGGCGTGTCCGTCCACCCTCAAAAAGTTCTGCTGGGACAGCCCTGACCGAGCTCCGAGCTCATCGTCCTTGGACCGCCCCAGTGGGCTTCAGGAGTGGGTGTGTGCCAGCAGCAGCCCTCCCCAGTCAACCACCATGGGTCGGCCCCACCCGACAAGCCCCTAGGGCCGGCGGGACTTCCCGGGGGGCCTATTTGCAACGCTGGGAAGCCCGGGGCAGTTCGTGTGTGTGGCCCGGGGACACCCGCAGGTGTGTGTGCTCCCCCCATGGCCGGCCGAGGCGGCTAGCCAGCACCTGGGGGCTGTTGGCAGCGCCCCTGGGCAGCCTCCTAGAGCCATTGGTCTGGCAGGCTCCGGGGGCAAATGGACTACGGAAGCCGAGAGGGGCCCGTCCGCGCCAAAACCCAAAACGCGCTGCGGCCTCCAGGGAGGGACACAGGGGACACAAGTGGCTGTGTGGCTTGCAGTGCCCGGCCAGAGGGAGGGAGCTTGGCTGGCTGCTGAGGCGCAGCAGGTGTCAGCCCTTCGGGAAGTGCCCGTGGATGCTTCGGGAATGGGGCCTGCCAACTCAGAACCCCCGTTCCCTGTGGCTGCATCCGGCCAGGGGGCTCCAGGGTCGGGTGCGCTGCGGGCCTGGGGGGCTTCATGCCTGTCTGCAGGGCTTCTACGCACAAGGTGGCACCTCATCCCGGCCCAAGGGTGGTGGCAGGAACCCAGGTGGCGCTCGGGGACTCAGCAGGGCCTGCCCCCGGGGCCTGCCCGCAACACCTGATTGCCCGCGGGCGTGTCTGTCCACCCTCAAAAAGTTCTGCTGGGACAGCCCTGACCGAGCTCCGAGCTCCTCGCCCTTGGACCGCCCCAGTGGGCTGCAGGAGTGGGTGTGTGCCAGCAGCAGCCCTCCCCACTCACCCACCGTGCGTCGGCCCCGCCCGACAAGCCCCTAGGGCCGGCGGGGCTTCACAGGGGACCTATTTGCAACGCCGGGAAGCGCGGGGCAGTCCCTGTGTGCGGCCTGGGGACACCCGCAGGTGTGTGTGCTCCCCCCATGGCCGGCCGAGGCGGCTAGCCAGCACCTGGAGGCTGTTGGTAGCGCCCCTGGGCAGCCTCCTAAGGCCAGGGGTCTGGCAGGCTCCGGGGGCAAATGGACTATGGAAGCCGAGAGGGGCCCGTCCGCGCCAAAACCCAAAACGCGCTGCGGCCTCCAGGGAGGGACACAGGGGACACAAGTGGCTGTGTGGCTTGCAGTGCCCGACCAGAGGGAGGGAGGTTGGCTGGCTGCTGAGGCGCAGCAGGTGTCAGCCCTTCGGGAAGTGCCCGTGGATGCTTCGGGAATGGGGCCTGCCAACTCAGAACCCCCGTTCCCTGTGGCTGCAGCAGGCCAAGGGGCTCCAGGGTCGGGTGCGCGGTGGGCCTGGGGGACTTCTTGCCTGTGTGCAGGGCTTCTACGCACAAGGTGGCACCTCATCCCGGCCCAAGGGTGGTGGCAGGAACCCAGGTGGCGCTCGGGGACTCAGCAGGGCCTGCCCACAACACCTGATTGCCCGCGGGCGTGTCCGTCCACCCTCAAAAAGTTCTGCTGAGACAGCCCTGACCGAGCTCCGAGCTCATCGCCCTTGGACCGCCCCAGTGGGCTTCAGGAGTGGGTGTGTGCCAGCAGCAGCCCTCCCCAGTCAACCACCATGCGTCGGCCCCACCCGACAAGCCCCTAGGGCCGGCGGGGCTTCCCGGGGGGCCTATTTGCAACGCTGGGAAGCCCGGGGCAGTTCGTGTGTGCGGCCCGGGGACACCCGCAGGTGTGTGTGCTCCCCGCATGGCCGGCCGAGGCGGCTAGCCAGCACCTGGGGGCTGTTGGCAGTGCCCCTGGGCAGCCTCCTAGAGCCAGGGGTCTGGCAGGCTCCGGGGGCAAATGGACTACGGAAGCCGAGAGGGGCCCGTCCGCGCCAAAACCCAAAACGCGCTGCGGCCTCCAGGGAGGGACACAGGGGACACAAGTGGCTGTGTGGCTTGCAGTGCCCGGCCAGAGGGAGGGAGGTTGGCTGGCTGCTGAGGCGCAGCAGGTGTCAGCCCTTCGGGAAGTGCCCGTGGATGCTTCGGGAATGGGGCCTGCCAACTCAGAACCCCCGTTCCCTGTGGCTGCATCCGGCCAGGGGGCTCCAGGGTCGGGTGCGCTGCGGGCCTGGGGGGCTTCATGCCTGTCTGCAGGGCTTCTACGCACAAGGTGGCACCTCATCCCGGCCCAAGGGTGGTGGCAGGAACCCAGGTGGCGCTCGGGGACTCAGCAGGGCCTGCCCCCGGGGCCTGCCCGCAACACCTGATTGCCCGCGGGCGTGTCCGTCCACCCTCAAAAAGTGCTGCTGGGACAGCCCTGACCGAGCTCCGAGCTCCTCGCCCTTGGACCGCCCCAGTGGGCTTCAGGAGTGGGTGTGTGCCAGCAGCAGCCCTCCCCACTCACCCACCGTGCGTCGGCCCCGCCCGACAAGCCCCTAGGGCCGGCGGGGCTTCCCGGGGGACCTATTTGCAACGACGGGAAGTGCGGGGCAGTCCGTGTGTGCGGCCTGGGGACACCCGCAGGTGTGTGTGCTCCCCCCATGGCCGGCCGACGCGGCTAGCCAGCACCTGGGGGCTGTTGGCAGCGCCCCTGGGCAGCCTCCTAGAGCCAGGGATCTGGCAGGCTCCGGGGGCAAATGGACTATGGAAGCCGAGAGGGGCCCGTCCGCGCCAAAACCCAAAACGCGCTGTGGCCTCCAGGGAGGCACACAGGGGACACAAGTGGCTGTGTGGCTTGCAGTGCCCGACCAGAGGGAGGGAGGTTGGCTGGCTGCTGAGGCGCAGCAGGTGTCAGCCCTTCGGGAAGTGCCCGTGGATGCTTCGGGAATGGGGCCTGCCAACTCACAACCCCCGTTCCCTGTGGCTGCAGCCGGCCAGGGGGCTCCAGGGTCGGGTGCGCCGTGGGCCTGGGGGGCTTCTTGCCTGTGTGCAGGGCTTCTATGCACAAGGTGGCACCTCATCCCGGCCCAAGGGTGGTGGCAGGAACCCAGGTGGCGCTCGGGGACTCAGCAGGGCCTGCCCCCGGGGCCTGCCCGCAACACCTGATTGCCCGCGGTCGTGTTCGTCCACCCTCAAAAAGTTCTGCTGGGACAGCCCTGACCGAGCTCCGAGCTCCTCGCCCTTGGACCGCCCCAGTGGGCTGCAGGAGTGGGTGTGTGCCAGCAGCAGCCCTCCCCACTCACCCACCGTGGGTCGGCCCCGCCCGACAAGCCCCTAGGGCCGGCGGGGCTTCCCAGGGGACCTATTTGCAACGCCGGGAAGCGCAGGGCAGTCCCTGTGTGCGTCCTGGGGACACCCGCAGGTGTGTTTGCTCCCCCCATGGCCGGCCGAGGCGGCTAGCCAGCACCTGGGGGCTGTTGGCAGCGCCCCTGGGCAGCCTCCTAGAGCCATGGGTCTGGCAGGCTCCGGGGGCAAATGGACTATGGATGCCGAGAGGGGCCCGTCCGCGCCAAAACCCAAAACGCGCTGTGGCCTCCAGGGAGGCACACAGGGGACACAAGTGGCTGTGTGGCTTGCAGTGCCCGACCAGAGGGAGGGAGGTTGGCTGGCTGCTGAGGCGCAGCAGGTGTCAGCCCTTCGGGAAGTGCCCGTGGATGCTTCGGGAATGGGGCCTGCCAACTCAGAACCCCCGTTCCCTGTGGCTGCAGCCGGCCAGGGGGCTCCAGGGTCGGGTGCGCCGTGGGCCTGGGGGACTTCTTGCCTGTGTGCAGGGCTTCTACGCACAAGGTGGCACCTCATCCCGGCCCAAGGGTGGTGGCAGGAACCCAGGTGGCGCTCGGGGACTCAGCAGGGCCTGCCCCCGGGGCCTGCCCGCAACACCTGATTGCCCGCGGGCGTGTCCGTCCACCCTCAAAAAGTTCTGCTGGGACAGCCCTGACCGAGCTCCGAGCTCATCGTCCTTGGACCGCCCCAGTGGGCTTCAGGAGTGGGTGTGTGCCAGCAGCAGCCCTCCCCAGTCAACCACCATGGGTCGGCCCCACCCGACAAGCCCCTAGGGCCGGCGGGACTTCCCGGGGGGCCTATTTGCAACGCTGGGAAGCCCGGGGCAGTTCGTGTGTGTGGCCCGGGGACACCCGCAGGTGTGTGTGCTCCCCCCATGGCCGGCCGAGGCGGCTAGCCAGCACCTGGGGGCTGTTGGCAGCGCCCCTGGGCAGCCTCCTAGAGCCATTGGTCTGGCAGGCTCCGGGGGCAAATGGACTACGGAAGCCGAGAGGGGCCCGTCCGCGCCAAAACCCAAAACGCGCTGCGGCCTCCAGGGAGGGACACAGGGGACACAAGTGGCTGTGTGGCTTGCAGTGCCCGGCCAGAGGGAGGGAGGTTGGCTGGCTGCTGAGGCGCAGCAGGTGTCAGCCCTTCGGGAAGTGCCCGTGGATGCTTCGGGAATGGGGCCTGCCAACTCAGAACCCCCGTTCCCTGTGGCTGCATCCGGCCAGGGGGCTCCAGGGTCGGGTGCGCTGCGGGCCTGGGGGGCTTCATGCCTGTCTGCAGGGCTTCTACGCACAAGGTGGCACCTCATCCCGGCCCAAGGGTGGTGGCAGGAACCCAGGTGGCGCTCGGGGACTCAGCAGGGCCTGCCCCCGGGGCCTGCCCGCAACACCTGATTGCCCGCGGGCGTGTTCGTCCACCCTCAAAAAGTTCTGCTGGGACAGCCCTGACCGAGCTCCGAGCTCCTCGCCCTTGGACCGCCCCAGTGGGCTGCAGGAGTGGGTGTGTGCCAGCAGCAGCCCTCCCCACTCACCCACCGTGGGTCGGCCCCGCCCGACAAGCCCCTAGGGCCGGCGGGGCTTCACAGGGGACCTATTTGCAACGCCGGGAAGCGCGGGGCAGTCCCTGTGTGCGGCCTGGGGACACCCGCAGGTGTGTGTGCTCCCCCCATGGCCGGCCGAGGCGGCTAGCCAGCACCTGGAGGCTGTTGGTAGCGCCCCTGGGCAGCCTCCTAAGGCCAGGGGTCTGGCAGGCTCCGGGGGCAAATGGACTATGGAAGCCGAGAGGGGCCCGTCCGCGCCAAAACCCAAAACGCGCTGCGGCCTCCAGGGAGGGACACAGGGGACACAAGTGGCTGTGTGGCTTGCAGTGCCCGACCAGAGGGACGGAGCTTGGCTGGCTGCTGAGGCGCAGCAGGTGTCAGCCCTTCGGGAAGTGCCCGTGGATGCTTCGGGAATGGGGCCTGCCAACTCAGAACCCCCGTTCCCTGTGGCTGCAGCAGGCCAAGGGGCTCCAGGGTCGGGTGCGCGGTGGGCCTGGGGGACTTCTTGCCTGTGTGCAGGGCTTCTACGCACAAGGTGGCACCTCATCCCGGCCCAAGGGTGGTGGCAGGAACCCAGGTGGCGCTCGGGGACTCAGCAGGGCCTGCCCACAACACCTGATTGCCCGCGGGCGTGTCCGTCCACCCTCAAAAAGTTCTGCTGAGACAGCCCTGACCGAGCTCCGAGCTCATCGCCCTTGGACCGCCCCAGTGGGCTTCAGGAGTGGGTGTGTGCCAGCAGCAGCCCTCCCCAGTCAACCACCATGCGTCGGCCCCACCCGACAAGCCCCTAGGGCCGGCGGGGCTTCCCGGGGGGCCTATTTGCAACGCTGGGAAGCCCGGGGCAGTTCGTGTGTGCGGCCCGGGGACACCCGCAGGTGTGTGTGCTCCCCGCATGGCCGGCCGAGGCGGCTAGCCAGCACCTGGGGGCTGTTGGCAGTGCCCCTGGGCAGCCTCCTAGAGCCAGGGGTCTGGCAGGCTCCGGGGGCAAATGGACTACGGAAGCCGAGAGGGGCCCGTCCGCGCCAAAACCCAAAACGCGCTGCGGCCTCCAGGGAGGGACACAGGGGACACAAGTGGCTGTGTGGCTTGCAGTGCCCGGCCAGAGGGAGGGAGGTTGGCTGGCTGCTGAGGCGCAGCAGGTGTCAGCCCTTCGGGAAGTGCCCGTGGATGCTTCGGGAATGGGGCCTGCCAACTCAGAACCCCCGTTCCCTGTGGCTGCATCCGGCCAGGGGGCTCCAGGGTCGGGTGCGCTGCGGGCCTGGGGGGCTTCATGCCTGTCTGCAGGGCTTCTACGCACAAGGTGGCACCTCATCCCGGCCCAAGGGTGGTGGCAGGAACCCAGGTGGCGCTCGGGGACTCAGCAGGGCCTGCCCCCGGAGCCTGCCCGCAACACCTGATTGCCCGCGGGCGTGTCCGTCCACCCTCAAAAAGTGCTGCTGGGACAGCCCTGACCGAGCTCCGAGCTCCTCGCCCTTGGACCGCCCCAGTGGGCTTCAGGAGTGGGTGTGTGCCAGCAGCAGCCCTCCCCACTCACCCACCGTGCGTCGGCCCCGCCCGACAAGCCCCTAGGGCCGGCGGGGCTTCCCGGGGGACCTATTTGCAACGACGGGAAGTGCGGGGCAGTCCGTGTGTGCGGCCTGGGGACACCCGCAGGTGTGTGTGCTCCCCCCATGGCCGGCCGACGCGGCTAGCCAGCACCTGGGGGCTGTTGGCAGCGCCCCTGGGCAGCCTCCTAGAGCCATTGGTCTGGCAGGCTCCGGGGGCAAATGGACTACGGAAGCCGAGAGGGGCCCGTTCGCGCCAAAACCCAAAACGCGCTGCGGCCTCCAGGGAGGGACACAGGGGACACAAGTGGCTGTGTGGCTTGCAGTGCCCGGCCAGAGGGAGGGAGGTTGGCTGGCTGCTGAGGCGCAGCAGGTGTCAGCCCTTCGGGAAGTGCCCGTGGATGCTTCGGGAATGGGGCCTGCCAACTCAGAACCCCCGTTCCCTGTGGCTGCAGCCGGCCAGGGGGCTCCAGGGTCGGGTGCGCCGTGGGCCTGGGGGGCTTCATGCCTGTCTGCAGGGCTTCTACGCACAAGGTGGCACCTCATCCCGGCCCAAGGGTGGTGGCAGGAACCCAGGTGGCGCTCGGGGACTCAGCAGGGCCTGCCCCCGGGGCCTGCCCGCAACACCTGATTGCCCGCGGGCGTGTCCGTCCACCCTCAAAAAGTTCTGCTGGGACAGCCCTGACCGAGCTCCGAGCTCATCGTCCTTGGACCGCCCCAGTGGGCTTCAGGAGTGGGTGTGTGCCAGCAGCAGCCCTCCCCAGTCAACCACCATGCGTCGGCCCCACCCGACAAGCCCCTAGGGCCGGCGGGACTTCCCGGGGGGCCTATTTGCAACGCTGGGAAGCCCGGGGCAGTTCGTGTGTGTGGCCCGGGGACACCCGCAGGTGTGTGTGCTCCCACCATGGCCGGCCGACGCGGCTAGCCAGCACCTGGGGGCTGTTGGCAGCGCCCCTGGGCAGCCTCCTAGAGCCAGGGATCTGGCAGGCTCCGGGGGCAAATGGACTATGGAAGCCGAGAGGGCCCGTCCGCGCCAAAACCCAAAACGCGCTGCGGCCTCCAGGGAGGGACACAGGGGACACAAGTGGCTGTGTGGCTTGCAGTGCCCGACCAGAGGGAGGGTTGTTGGCTGGCTGCTGAGGTGCAGCAGGTGTCAGCCCTTCGGGAAGTGCCCGTCGCTGCTTCGGGAATGGGGCCTGCCAACTCAGAACCCCCGTTCCCTGTGGCTGCAGCCGGCCAGGGGGCTCCAGGGTCGGGTGCGCCGTGGGCCTGGGGGGCTTCTTGCCTGTGTGCAGGGCTTCTATGCACAAGGTGGCACCTCATCCCGGCCCAAGGGTGGTGGCAGGAACCCAGGTGGCGCTCGGGGACTCAGCAGGGCCTGCCCCCGGGGCCTGCCCGCAACACCTGATTGCCCGCGGGCGTGTTCGTCCACCCTCAAAAAGTTCTGCTGGGACAGCCCTGACCGAGCTCCGAGCTCCTCGCCCTTGGACCGCCCCAGTGGGCTGCAGGAGTGGGTGTGTGCCAGCAGCAGCCCTCCCCACTCACCCACCGTGCGTCGGCCCCGCCCAACAAGCCCCTAGGGCCGGCGGGGCTTCCCAGGGGACCTCTTTGCAACGCCGGGAAGCGCAGGGCAGTCCCTGTGTGCGTCCTGGGGACACCCGCAGGTGTGTGTGCTCCCCCCATGGCCGGCCGAGGCGGCTAGCCAGCACCTGGGGGCTGTTGGCAGCGCCCCTGGGCAGCCTCCTAGAGCCAGGGGTCTGGCAGGCTCCGGGGGCAAATGGACTATGGAAGCCGAGAGGGGCCCGTCCGCGCCAAAACCCAAAACGCGCTGTGGCCTCCAGGGAGGCACACAGGGGACACAAGTGGCTGTGTGGCTTGCAGTGCCTGACCAGAGGGAGGGAGGTTGGCTGGCTGCTGAGGCGCAGCAGGTGTCAGCCCTTCGGGAAGTGCCCGTGGATGCTTCGGGAATGGGGCCTGCCAACTCAGAACCCCCGTTCCCTGTGGCTGCAGCCGGCCAGGGGGCTCCAGGGTCGGGTGCGCCGTGGGCCTGGGGGACTTCTTGCCTGTGTGCAGGGCTTCTACGCACAAGGTGGCACCTCATCCCGGCCCAAGGGTGGTGGCAGGAACCCAGGTGGCGCTCGGGGACTCAGCAGGGCCTGCCCACAACACCTGATTGCCCGCGGGCGTGTCTGTCCACCCTCAAAAAGTTCTGCTGGGACAGCCCTGACCGAGCTCCGAGCTCATCGTCCTTGGACCGCCCCAGTGGGCTTCAGGAGTGGGTGTGTGCCAGCAGCAGCCCTCCCCAGTCAACCACCATGCGTCGGCCCCACCCGACAAGCCCCTAGGGCCGGCGGGGCTTCCCGGGGGGCTTATTTGCAACGCTGGGAAGCCCGGGGCAGTTCCTGTGTGCGGCCCGGGGACACCCGCAGGTGTGTGTGCTCCCCGCATGGCCGGCCGAGGCGGCTAGCCAGCACCTGGGGGCTGTTGGCAGCGCCCCTGGGCAGCCTCCTAGAGCCATTGGTCTGGCAGGCTCCGGGGGCAAATGGACTACGGAAGCCGAGAGGGGCCCGTCCGCGCCAAAACCCAAAACGCGCTGCGGCCTCCAGGGAGGGACACAGGGGACACAAGTGGCTGTGTGGCTTGCAGTGCCCGGCCAGAGGGAGGGAGGTTGGCTGGCTGCTGAGGCGCAGCAGGTGTCAGCCCTTCGGGAAGTGCCCGTGGATGCTTCGGGAATGGGGCCTGCCAACTCAGAACCCCCGTTCCCTGTGGCTGCATCCGGCCAGGGGGCTCCAGGGTCGGGTGCGCCGCGGGCCTGGGGGGCTTCATGCCTGTCTGCAGGGCTTCTACGCACAAGGTGGCACCTCATCCCGGCCCAAGGGTGGTGGCAGGAACCCAGGTGGCGCTCGGGGACTCAGCAGGGCCTGCCCCCGGGGCCTGCCCACAACACCTGATTGCCCGCGGGCGTGTCCGTCCACCCTCAAAAAGTTCTGCTGGGACAGCCCTGACCGAGCTCCGAGCTCCTCGCCCTTGGACCGCCCCAGTGGGCTTCAGGAGTGGGTGTGTGCCAGCAGCAGCCCTCCCCACTCACCCACCGTGCGTCGGCCCCGCCCGACAAGCCCCTAGGGCCGGCGGGGCTTCCCGGGGGACCTATTTGCAACGCCGGGAAGTGCGGGGCAGTCCGTGTGTGCGGCCTGGGGACACCCGCAGGTGTGTGTGCTCCCCCCATGGCCGGCCGACGCGGCTAGCCAGCACCTGGGGGCTGTTGGCAGCGCCCCTGGGCAGCCTCCTAGAGCCAGGGATCTGGCAGGCTCCGGGGGCAAATGGACTACGGAAGCCGAGAGGGGCCCATCCGCGCCAAAACCCAAAACGCGCTGCGGCCTCCAGGGAGGGACACAGGGGACACAAGTGGCTGTGTGGCTTGCAGTGCCCGACCAGAGGGACGGAGCTTGGCTGGCTGCTGAGGCGCAGCAGGTGTCAGCCCTTCGGGAAGTGCCCCTCGCTGCTTCGGGAATGGGGCCTGCCAACTCAGAACCCCCGTTCCCTGTGGCTGCAGCCGGCCAGGGGGCTCCAGGGTCGGGTGCGCCGTGGGCCTGGGGGGCTTCTTGCCTGTCTGCAGGGCTTCTATGCACAAGGTGGCACCTCATCCCGGCCCAAGGGTGGTGGCAGGAACCCAGGTGGCGCTCGGGGACTCAGCAGGGCCTGCCCCCGGGGCCTGCCCGCAACACCTGATTGCCCGCGGGCGTGTCCGTCCACCCTCAAAAAGTTCTGCTGGGACAGCCCTGACCGAGCTCCGAGCTCATCGTCCTTGGACCGCCCCAGTGGGCTTCAGGAGTGGGTGTGTGCCAGCAGCAGCCCTCCCCAGTCAACCACCATGGGTCGGCCCCACCCGACAAGCCCCTAGGGCCGGCGGGACTTCCCGGGGGGCCTATTTGCAATGCAGGGAAGCCCGGGGCAGTTCGTGTGTGTGGCCCGGGGACACCCGCAGGTGTGTGTGCTCCCCCCATGGCCGGCCGAGGCGGCTAGCCAGCACCTGGGGGCTGTTGGCAGCGCCCCTGGGCAGCCTCCTAGAGCCATTGGTCTGGCAGGCTCCGGGGGCAAATGGACTACGGAAGCCGAGAGGGGCCCGTTCACGCCAAAACCCAAAACGCGCTGCGGCCTCCAGGGAGGGACACCGGGGACACAAGTGGCTGTGTGGCTTGCAGTGCCCGGCCAGAGGGAGGGAGGTTGGCTGGCTGCTGAGGCGCAGCAGGTGTCAGCCCTTCGGGAAGTGCCCGTGGATGCTTCGGGAATGGGGCCTGCCAACTCAGAACCCCCGTTCCCTGTGGCTGCATCCGGCCAGGGGGCTCCAGGGTCGGGTGCGCTGCGGGCCTGGGGGGCTTCATGCCTGTCTGCAGGGCTTCTACGCACAAGGTGGCACCTCATCCCGGCCCAAGGGTGGTGGCAGGAACCCAGGTGGCGCTCGGGGACTCAGCAGGGCCTGCCCGCAACACCTGATTGCCCGCGGGCGTGTTCGTCCACCCTCAAAAAGTTCTGCTGGGACAGCCCTGACCGAGCTCCGAGCTCCTCGCCCTTGGACCGCCCCAGTGGGCTTCAGGAGTGGGTGTGTGCCAGCAGCAGCCCTCCCCACTCACCCACCGTGCGTCGGCCCCGCCCGACAAGCCCCTAGGGCCGGCGGGGCTTCCCGGGGGACCTATTTGCAACGCCGGGAAGCGCGTGGCAGTCCGTGTGTGCGGCCTGGGGACACCCGCAGGTGTGTGTGCTCCCCCCATGGCCGGCCGAGGCGGCTAGCCAGCACCTGGGGGCTGTTGGTAGCGCCCCTGGGCAGCCTCCTAGAGCCAGGGGTCTGGCAGGCTCCGGGGGCAAATGGACTATGGAAGCCGAGAGGGGCCCGTCCGCGCCAAAACCCAAAACGCGCTGCGGCCTCCAGGGAGGGACACAGGGGACACAAGTGGCTGTGTGGCTTGCAGTGCCCGACCAGAGGGAGGGAGGTTGGCTGGCTGCTGAGGCGCAGCAGGTGTCAGCCCTTCGGGAAGTGCCCGTGGATGCTTCGGGAATGGGGCCTGCCAACTCAGAACCCCCGTTCCCTGTGGCTGCAGCCGGCCAGGGGGCTCCAGGGTCGGGTGCGCCGTGGGCCTGGGGGACTTCTTGCCTGTGTGCAGGGCTTCTACGCACAAGGTGGCACCTCATCCCGGCCCAAGGGTGGTGGCAGGAACCCAGGTGGCGCTCGGGGACTCAGCAGGGCCTGCCCAAAACACCTGATTGCCCGCGGGCGTGTCCGTCCACCCTCAAAAAGTTCTGCTGGGACAGCCCTTACCGAGCTCCGAGCTCATCGCCCTTGGACCGCCCCAGTGGGCTTCAGGAGTGGGTGTGTGCCAGCAGCAGCCCTCCCCAGTCAACCACCATGCGTCGGCCCCACCCGACAAGCACCTAGGGCCAGCGGGGCTTCCCGGGGGGCCTATTTGCAACGCTGGGAAGCCCGGGGCAGTTCGTGTGTGCGGCCCGGGGACACCCGCAGGTGTGTGTGCTCCCCGCATGGCCGGCCGAGGCGGCTAGCCAGCACCTGGGGGCTGTTGGCAGCGCCCCTGGGCAGCCTCCTAGAGCCATTGGTCTGGCAGGCTCCGTGGGCAAATGGACTACGGAAGCCGAGAGGGGCCCGTCCGCGCCAAAACCCAAAACGCGCTGCGGCCTCCAGGGAGGGACACAGGGGACACAAGTGGCTGTGTGGCTTGCAGTGCCCGGCCAGAGGGAGGGAGGTTGGCTGGCTGCTGAGGCGCAGCAGGTGTCAGCCCTTCGGGAAGTGCCCGTGGATGCTTCGGGAATGGGGCCTGCCAACTCAGAACCCCCGTTCCCTGTGGCTGCATCCGGCCAGGGGGCTCCAGGGTCGGGTGCGCCGCGGGCCTGGGGGGCTTCATGCCTGTCTGCAGGGCTTCTACGCACAAGGTGGCACCTCATCCCGGCCCAAGGGTGGTGGCAGGAACCCAGGTGGCGCTCGGGGACTCAGCAGGGCCTGCCCCCGGGGCCTGCCCGCAACACCTGATTGCCCGCGGGCGTGTCCGTCCACCCTCAAAAAGTTCTGCTGGGACAGCCCTGACCGAGCTCCGAGCTCCTCGCCCTTGGACCGCCCCAGTGGGCTTCAGGAGTGGGTGTGTGCCAGCAGCAGCCCTCCCCACTCACCCACCGTGCGTCGGCCCCGCCCGACAAGCCCCTAGGGCCGGCGGGGCTTCCCGGGGGACCTATTTGCAACGCCGGGAAGTGCGGGGCAGTCCGTGTGTGCGGCCTGGGGACACCCGCAGGTGTGTGTGCTCCCCCCATGGCCGGCCGAGGCGGCTAGCCAGCACCTGGGGGCTGTTGGCAGCGCCCCTGGGCAGCCTCCTAGAGCCAGGGGTCTGGCAGGCTCCGGGGGCAAATGGACTATGGAAGCCGAGAGGGGCCCGTCCGCGCCAAAACCCAAAACGCGCTGCGGCCTCCAGGGAGGGACACAGGGGACACAAGTGGCTGTGTGGCTTGCAGTGCCCGACCAGAGGGAGGGAGGTTGGCTGGCTGCTGAGGCGCAGCAGGTGTCAGCCCTTCGGGAAGTGCCCGTGGATGCTTCGGGAATGGGGCCTGCCAACTCAGAACCCCCGTTCCCTGTGGCTGCAGCCGGCCAGGGGGCTCCAGGGTCGGGTGCGCCGCGGGCCTGGGGGACTTCTTGCCTGTGTGCAGGGCTTCTACGCACAAGGTGGCACCTCATCCCGGCCCAAGGGTGGTGGCAGGAACCCAGGTGGCGCTCGGGGACTCAGCAGGGCCTGCCCACAACACCTGATTGCCCGCGGGCGTGTCTGTCCACCCTCAAAAAGTTCTGCTGGGACAGCCCTGACCGAGCTCCGAGCTCCTCGCCCTTGGACCGCCCCAGTGGGCTTCAGGAGTGGGTGTGTGCCAGCAGCAGCCCTCCCCAGTCAACCACCATGCGTCGGCCCCACCCGACAAGCCCCTAGGGCCGGCGGGGCTTCCCGGGGGGCCTATTTGCAACGCTGGGAAGCCCGGGGCAGTTCGTGTGTGCGGCCCGGGGACACCCGCAGGTGTGTGTGCTCCCCGCATGGCCGGCCGAGGCGGCTAGCCAGCACCTGGGGGCTGTTGGCAGCGCCCCTGGGCAGCCTCCTAGAGCCATTGGTCTGGCAGGCTCCGGGGGCAAATGGAATACGGAAGCCGAGAGGGGCCCGTCCGCGCCAAAACCCAAAACGCGCTGCGGCCTCCAGGGAGGGACACAGGGGACACAAGTGGCTGTGTGGCTTGCAGTGCCCGGCCAGAGGGAGGGAGGTTGGCTGGCTGCTGAGGCGCAGCAGGTGTCAGCCCTTCGGGAAGTGCCCGTGGATGCTTCGGGAATGGGGCCTGCCAACTCAGAACCCCCGTTCCCTGTGGCTGCATCCGGCCAGGGGGCTCCAGGGTCGGGTGCGCCGCGGGCCTGGGGGGCTTCTTGCCTGTGTGCAGGGCTTCTACGCACAAGGTGGCACCTCATCCCGGCCCAAGGGTGGTGGCAGGAACCCAGGTGGCGCTCGGGGACTCAGCAGGGCCTGCCCACAACACCTGATTGCCCGCGGGCGTGTCCGTCCACCCTCAAAAAGTTCTGCTGGGACAGCCCTGACCGAGCTCCGAGCTAATCGTCCTTGGACCGCCCCAGTGGGCTTCAGGAGTGGGTGTGTGCCAGCAGCAGCCCTCCCCACTCACCCACCGTGCGTCGGCCCTGCCCGACAAGCCCCTAGGGCCGGCGGGGCTTCCCGGGGGACCTATTTGCAACGCCGGGAAGTGCGGGGCAGTCCGTGTGTGCGGCCCGGGGACACCCGCAGGTGTGTGTGCTCCCCCCATGGCCGGCCGACGCGGCTAGCCAGCACCTGGGGGCTGTTGGCAGCGCCCCTGGGCAGCCTCCTAGAGCCAGGGATCTGGCAGGCTCCGGGGGCAAATGGACTACGGAAGCCGAGAGGGGCCCATCCGCGCCAAAACCCAAAATGCGCTGCGGCCTACAGGGAGGGACACAGGGGACACAAGTGGCTTTGTGGCTTGCAGTGCCCGACCAGAGGGAGGGAGGTTGGCTGGCTGCTGAGGCGCAGCAGGTGTCAGCCCTTCGGGAAGTGCCCGTGGATGCTTCGGGAATGGGGCCTGCCAACTCAGAACCCCCGTTCCCTGTGGCTGCAGCCGGCCAGGGGGCTCCAGGGTCGGGTGCGCCGCGGGCCTGGGGGGCTTCTTGCCTGTGTGCAGGGCTTCTACGCACAAGGTGGCACCTCATCCCGGCCCAAGGGTGGTGGCAGGAACCCAGGTGGCGCTCGGGGACTCAGCAGGGCCTGCCCCCGGGGCCTGCCCGCAACACCTGATTGCCCGCGGGCGTGTCCGTCCACCCTCAAAAAGTTCTGCTGGGACAGCCCTGACCGAGCTCCGAGCTCCTCGCCCTTGGACCGCCCCAGTGGGCTTCAGGAGTGGGTGTGTGCCAGCAGCAGCCCTCCCCACTCACCCACCGTGCGTCGGCCCCGCCCGACAAGCCCCTAGGGCCGGCGGGGCTTCCCGGGGGACCTATTTGCAACGCCGGGAAGTGCGGGGCAGTCCGTGTGTGCGGCCTGGGGACACCCGCAGGTGTGTGTGCTCCCCCCATGGCCGGCCGAGGCGGCTAGCCAGCACCTGGGGGCTGTTGGCAGCGCCCCTGGGCAGCCTCCTAGAGCCAGGGGTCTGGCAGGCTCCGGGGGCAAATGGACTATGGAAGCCGAGAGGGGCCCGTCCGCGCCAAAACCCAAAACGCGCTGTGGCCTCCAGGGAGGCACACAGGGGACACAAGTGGCTGTGTGGCTTGCAGTGCCCGACCAGAGGGAGGGAGGTTGGCTGGCTGCTGAGGCGCAGCAGGTGTCAGCCCTTCGGGAAGTGCCCGTGGATGCTTCGGGAATGGGGCCTGCCAACTCAGAACCCCCGTTCCCTGTGGCTGCAGCCGGCCAGGGGGATCCAGGGTCGGGTGCGCCGTGGGTCTGGGGGACTTCTTGCCTGTCTGCAGGGCTTCTACGCACAAGGTGGCACCTCATCCCGGCCCAAGGGTGGTGGCAGGAACCCAGGTGGCGCTCGGGGACTCAGCAGGGCCTGCCCACAACACCTGATTGCCCGCGGGCGTGTCTGTCCACCCTCAAAAAGTTCTGCTGGGACAGCCCTGACCGAGCTCCGAGCTCATCGTCCTTGGACCGCCCCAGTGGACTTCAGGAGTGGGTGTGTGCCAGCAGCAGCCCTCCCCATTCAACCACCATGCGTCGGCCCCACCCGACAAGCCCCTAGGGCCGGCGGGGCTTCCCGGGGTTCCTATTTGCAACGCTGGGAAGCCCGGGGCAGTTCGTGTGTGCGGCCCGGGGACACCCGCAGGTGTGTGTGCTCCCCCCATGGCCGGCCAACGCGGCTAGCCAGCACCTGGGGGCTGTTGGCAGCGCCCCTGGCAGCCTCCTAGAGCCAGGGATCTGGCAGGCTCCGGGGGCAAATGGACTACGGAAGCCGAGAGGGGCCCGTCCGCGCCAAAACCCAAAACGTGCTGCAGCCTCCAGGGAGGGACACAGGGGACACAAGTGGCTGTGTGGCTTGCAGTGCCCGACCAGAGGGAGGGAGGTTGGCTGGCTGCTGAGGCGCAGCAGGTGTCAGCCCTTCGGGAAGTGCCCGTGGATGCTTCGGGAATGGGGCCTGCCAACTCAGAACCCCCGTTCCCTGTGGCTGCAGCCGGCCAGGGGGCTCCAGGGTTGGGTGCGCCGTGGGCCTGGGGGGCTTCTTGCCTGTGTGCAGGGCTTCTATGCACAAGGTGGCACCTCATCCCGGCCCAAGGGTGGTGGCAGGAACCCAGGTGGCGCTCGGGGACTCAGCAGGGCCTGCCCGCAACACCTGATTGCCCGCGGGCGTGTTCATCCACCCTCAAAAAGTTCTGCTGGGACAGCCCTGACCGAGCTCCGAGCTCCTCGCCCTTGGACCGCCCCAGTGGGCTTCAGGAGTGGGTGTGTGCCAGCAGCAGCCCTCCCCACTCACCCACCGTGCGTCGGCCCCGCCCGACAAGCCCCTAGGGCCGGCGGGGCTTCCCGGGGGACCTATTTGCAACGCCGGGAAGCGCGTGGCAGTCCGTGTGTGCGGCCTGGGGACACCCGCAGGTGTGTGTGCTCCCCCCATGGCCGGCCGAGGTGGCTAGCCAGCACCTGGGGGCTGTTGGTAGCGCCCCTGGGCAGC
The DNA here is from genome assembly GCF_033115175.1 of Lepus europaeus. Taxonomy (NCBI): domain Eukaryota; kingdom Metazoa; phylum Chordata; class Mammalia; order Lagomorpha; family Leporidae; genus Lepus; species Lepus europaeus. Next base: position 6,292,028 of record NW_026909167.1, on the reverse strand, counting down.
CTCCTAGAGCCAGGGGTCTGGCAGGCTCCGGGGGCAAATGGACTATGGAAGCCGAGAGGGGCCCGTCCGCGCCAAAACCCAAAACGCGCTGCGGCCTCCAGGGAGGGACACAGGGGACACAAGTGGCTGTGTGGCTTGCAGTGCCCGACCAGAGGGAGGGAGGTTGGCTGGCTGCTGAGGCGCAGCAGGTGTCAGCCCTTCGGGAAGTGCCCGTGGATGCTTCGGGAATGGGGCCTGCCAACTCAGAACCCCCGTTCCCTGTGGCTGCAGCCGGCCAGGGGGCTCCAGGGTCGGGTGCGCCGTGGGCCTGGGGGACTTCTTGCCTGTGTGCAGGGCTTCTACGCACAAGGTGGCACCTCATCCCGGCCCAAGGGTGGTGGCAGGAACCCAGGTGGCGCTCGGGGACTCAGCAGGGCCTGCCCAAAACACCTGATTGCCCGCGGGCGTGTCCGTCCACCCTCAAAAAGTTCTGCTGGGACAGCCCTTACCGAGCTCCGAGCTCATCGCCCTTGGACCGCCCCAGTGGGCTTCAGGAGTGGGTGTGTGCCAGCAGCAGCCCTCCCCAGTCAACCACCATGCGTCGGCCCCACCCGACAAGCACCTAGGGCCAGCGGGGCTTCCCGGGGGGCCTATTTGCAACGCTGGGAAGCCCGGGGCAGTTCGTGTGTGCGGCCCGGGGACACCCGCAGGTGTGTGTGCTCCCCGCATGGCCGGCCGAGGCGGCTAGCCAGCACCTGGGGGCTGTTGGCAGCGCCCCTGGGCAGCCTCCTAGAGCCATTGGTCTGGCAGGCTCCGTGGGCAAATGGACTACGGAAGCCGAGAGGGGCCCGTCCGCGCCAAAACCCAAAACGCGCTGCGGCCTCCAGGGAGGGACACAGGGGACACAAGTGGCTGTGTGGCTTGCAGTGCCCGGCCAGAGGGAGGGAGGTTGGCTGGCTGCTGAGGCGCAGCAGGTGTCAGCCCTTCGGGAAGTGCCCGTGGATGCTTCGGGAATGGGGCCTGCCAACTCAGAACCCCCGTTCCCTGTGGCTGCATCCGGCCAGGGGGCTCCAGGGTCGGGTGCGCCGCGGGCCTGGGGGGCTTCATGCCTGTCTGCAGGGCTTCTACGCACAAGGTGGCACCTCATCCCGGCCCAAGGGTGGTGGCAGGAACCCAGGTGGCGCTCGGGGACTCAGCAGGGCCTGCCCCCGGGGCCTGCCCGCAACACCTGATTGCCCGCGGGCGTGTCCGTCCACCCTCAAAAAGTTCTGCTGGGACAGCCCTGACCGAGCTCCGAGCTCCTCGCCCTTGGACCGCCCCAGTGGGCTTCAGGAGTGGGTGTGTGCCAGCAGCAGCCCTCCCCACTCACCCACCGTGCGTCGGCCCCGCCCGACAAGCCCCTAGGGCCGGCGGGGCTTCCCGGGGGACCTATTTGCAACGCCGGGAAGTGCGGGGCAGTCCGTGTGTGCGGCCTGGGGACACCCGCAGGTGTGTGTGCTCCCCCCATGGCCGGCCGAGGCGGCTAGCCAGCACCTGGGGGCTGTTGGCAGCGCCCCTGGGCAGCCTCCTAGAGCCAGGGGTCTGGCAGGCTCCGGGGGCAAATGGACTATGGAAGCCGAGAGGGGCCCGTCCGCGCCAAAACCCAAAACGCGCTGCGGCCTCCAGGGAGGGACACAGGGGACACAAGTGGCTGTGTGGCTTGCAGTGCCCGACCAGAGGGAGGGAGGTTGGCTGGCTGCTGAGGCGCAGCAGGTGTCAGCCCTTCGGGAAGTGCCCGTGGATGCTTCGGGAATGGGGCCTGCCAACTCAGAACCCCCGTTCCCTGTGGCTGCAGCCGGCCAGGGGGCTCCAGGGTCGGGTGCGCCGCGGGCCTGGGGGACTTCTTGCCTGTGTGCAGGGCTTCTACGCACAAGGTGGCACCTCATCCCGGCCCAAGGGTGGTGGCAGGAACCCAGGTGGCGCTCGGGGACTCAGCAGGGCCTGCCCACAACACCTGATTGCCCGCGGGCGTGTCTGTCCACCCTCAAAAAGTTCTGCTGGGACAGCCCTGACCGAGCTCCGAGCTCCTCGCCCTTGGACCGCCCCAGTGGGCTTCAGGAGTGGGTGTGTGCCAGCAGCAGCCCTCCCCAGTCAACCACCATGCGTCGGCCCCACCCGACAAGCCCCTAGGGCCGGCGGGGCTTCCCGGGGGGCCTATTTGCAACGCTGGGAAGCCCGGGGCAGTTCGTGTGTGCGGCCCGGGGACACCCGCAGGTGTGTGTGCTCCCCGCATGGCCGGCCGAGGCGGCTAGCCAGCACCTGGGGGCTGTTGGCAGCGCCCCTGGGCAGCCTCCTAGAGCCATTGGTCTGGCAGGCTCCGGGGGCAAATGGAATACGGAAGCCGAGAGGGGCCCGTCCGCGCCAAAACCCAAAACGCGCTGCGGCCTCCAGGGAGGGACACAGGGGACACAAGTGGCTGTGTGGCTTGCAGTGCCCGGCCAGAGGGAGGGAGGTTGGCTGGCTGCTGAGGCGCAGCAGGTGTCAGCCCTTCGGGAAGTGCCCGTGGATGCTTCGGGAATGGGGCCTGCCAACTCAGAACCCCCGTTCCCTGTGGCTGCATCCGGCCAGGGGGCTCCAGGGTCGGGTGCGCCGCGGGCCTGGGGGGCTTCTTGCCTGTGTGCAGGGCTTCTACGCACAAGGTGGCACCTCATCCCGGCCCAAGGGTGGTGGCAGGAACCCAGGTGGCGCTCGGGGACTCAGCAGGGCCTGCCCACAACACCTGATTGCCCGCGGGCGTGTCCGTCCACCCTCAAAAAGTTCTGCTGGGACAGCCCTGACCGAGCTCCGAGCTAATCGTCCTTGGACCGCCCCAGTGGGCTTCAGGAGTGGGTGTGTGCCAGCAGCAGCCCTCCCCACTCACCCACCGTGCGTCGGCCCTGCCCGACAAGCCCCTAGGGCCGGCGGGGCTTCCCGGGGGACCTATTTGCAACGCCGGGAAGTGCGGGGCAGTCCGTGTGTGCGGCCCGGGGACACCCGCAGGTGTGTGTGCTCCCCCCATGGCCGGCCGACGCGGCTAGCCAGCACCTGGGGGCTGTTGGCAGCGCCCCTGGGCAGCCTCCTAGAGCCAGGGATCTGGCAGGCTCCGGGGGCAAATGGACTACGGAAGCCGAGAGGGGCCCATCCGCGCCAAAACCCAAAATGCGCTGCGGCCTACAGGGAGGGACACAGGGGACACAAGTGGCTTTGTGGCTTGCAGTGCCCGACCAGAGGGAGGGAGGTTGGCTGGCTGCTGAGGCGCAGCAGGTGTCAGCCCTTCGGGAAGTGCCCGTGGATGCTTCGGGAATGGGGCCTGCCAACTCAGAACCCCCGTTCCCTGTGGCTGCAGCCGGCCAGGGGGCTCCAGGGTCGGGTGCGCCGCGGGCCTGGGGGGCTTCTTGCCTGTGTGCAGGGCTTCTACGCACAAGGTGGCACCTCATCCCGGCCCAAGGGTGGTGGCAGGAACCCAGGTGGCGCTCGGGGACTCAGCAGGGCCTGCCCCCGGGGCCTGCCCGCAACACCTGATTGCCCGCGGGCGTGTCCGTCCACCCTCAAAAAGTTCTGCTGGGACAGCCCTGACCGAGCTCCGAGCTCCTCGCCCTTGGACCGCCCCAGTGGGCTTCAGGAGTGGGTGTGTGCCAGCAGCAGCCCTCCCCACTCACCCACCGTGCGTCGGCCCCGCCCGACAAGCCCCTAGGGCCGGCGGGGCTTCCCGGGGGACCTATTTGCAACGCCGGGAAGTGCGGGGCAGTCCGTGTGTGCGGCCTGGGGACACCCGCAGGTGTGTGTGCTCCCCCCATGGCCGGCCGAGGCGGCTAGCCAGCACCTGGGGGCTGTTGGCAGCGCCCCTGGGCAGCCTCCTAGAGCCAGGGGTCTGGCAGGCTCCGGGGGCAAATGGACTATGGAAGCCGAGAGGGGCCCGTCCGCGCCAAAACCCAAAACGCGCTGTGGCCTCCAGGGAGGCACACAGGGGACACAAGTGGCTGTGTGGCTTGCAGTGCCCGACCAGAGGGAGGGAGGTTGGCTGGCTGCTGAGGCGCAGCAGGTGTCAGCCCTTCGGGAAGTGCCCGTGGATGCTTCGGGAATGGGGCCTGCCAACTCAGAACCCCCGTTCCCTGTGGCTGCAGCCGGCCAGGGGGATCCAGGGTCGGGTGCGCCGTGGGTCTGGGGGACTTCTTGCCTGTCTGCAGGGCTTCTACGCACAAGGTGGCACCTCATCCCGGCCCAAGGGTGGTGGCAGGAACCCAGGTGGCGCTCGGGGACTCAGCAGGGCCTGCCCACAACACCTGATTGCCCGCGGGCGTGTCTGTCCACCCTCAAAAAGTTCTGCTGGGACAGCCCTGACCGAGCTCCGAGCTCATCGTCCTTGGACCGCCCCAGTGGACTTCAGGAGTGGGTGTGTGCCAGCAGCAGCCCTCCCCATTCAACCACCATGCGTCGGCCCCACCCGACAAGCCCCTAGGGCCGGCGGGGCTTCCCGGGGTTCCTATTTGCAACGCTGGGAAGCCCGGGGCAGTTCGTGTGTGCGGCCCGGGGACACCCGCAGGTGTGTGTGCTCCCCCCATGGCCGGCCAACGCGGCTAGCCAGCACCTGGGGGCTGTTGGCAGCGCCCCTGGCAGCCTCCTAGAGCCAGGGATCTGGCAGGCTCCGGGGGCAAATGGACTACGGAAGCCGAGAGGGGCCCGTCCGCGCCAAAACCCAAAACGTGCTGCAGCCTCCAGGGAGGGACACAGGGGACACAAGTGGCTGTGTGGCTTGCAGTGCCCGACCAGAGGGAGGGAGGTTGGCTGGCTGCTGAGGCGCAGCAGGTGTCAGCCCTTCGGGAAGTGCCCGTGGATGCTTCGGGAATGGGGCCTGCCAACTCAGAACCCCCGTTCCCTGTGGCTGCAGCCGGCCAGGGGGCTCCAGGGTTGGGTGCGCCGTGGGCCTGGGGGGCTTCTTGCCTGTGTGCAGGGCTTCTATGCACAAGGTGGCACCTCATCCCGGCCCAAGGGTGGTGGCAGGAACCCAGGTGGCGCTCGGGGACTCAGCAGGGCCTGCCCGCAACACCTGATTGCCCGCGGGCGTGTTCATCCACCCTCAAAAAGTTCTGCTGGGACAGCCCTGACCGAGCTCCGAGCTCCTCGCCCTTGGACCGCCCCAGTGGGCTTCAGGAGTGGGTGTGTGCCAGCAGCAGCCCTCCCCACTCACCCACCGTGCGTCGGCCCCGCCCGACAAGCCCCTAGGGCCGGCGGGGCTTCCCGGGGGACCTATTTGCAACGCCGGGAAGCGCGTGGCAGTCCGTGTGTGCGGCCTGGGGACACCCGCAGGTGTGTGTGCTCCCCCCATGGCCGGCCGAGGTGGCTAGCCAGCACCTGGGGGCTGTTGGTAGCGCCCCTGGGCAGCCTCCTAGAGCCAGGGGTCTGGCAGGCTCCGGGGGCAAATGGACTATGGAAGCCGAGAGGGGCCCGTCCGCGCCAAAACCCAAAACGCGCTGCGGCCTCCAGGGAGGGACACAGGGGACACAAGTGGCTGTGTGGCTTGCAGTGCCCGACCAGAGGGAGGGAGGTTGGCTGGCTGCTGAGGCGCAGCAGGTGTCAGCCCTTCGGGAAGTGCCCGTGGATGCTTCGGGAATGGGGCCTGCCAACTCAGAACCCCCGTTCCCTGTGGCTGCAGCCGGCCAAGGGGCTCCAGGGTCGGGTGCGCCGTGGGCCTGGGGGACTTCTTGCCTGTGTGCAGGGCTTCTACGCACAAGGTGGCACCTCATCCCGGCCCAAGGGTGGTGGCAGGAACCCAGGTGGCGCTCGGGGACTCAGCAGGGCCTGCCCAAAACACCTGATTGCCCGCGGGCGTGTCCGTCCACCCTCAAAAAGTTCTGCTGGGACAGCCCTTACCGAGCTCCGAGCTCATCGCCCTTGGACCGCCCCAGTGGGCTTCAGGAGTGGGTGTGTGCCAGCAGCAGCCCTCCCCAGTCAACCACCATGCGTCGGCCCCACCCGACAAGCCCCTAGGGCCGGCGGGGCTTCCCGGGGGGCCTATTTGCAACGCTGGGAAGCCCGGGGCAGTTCGTGTGTGCGGCCCGGGGACACCCGCAGGTATGTGTGCTCCCCGCATGGCCGGCCGAGGCGGCTAGCCAGCACCTGGGGGCTGTTGGCAGCGCCCCTGGGCAGCCTCCTAGAGCCATTGGTCTGGCAGGCTCCGGGGGCAAATGGACTACGGAAGCCGAGAGGGGCCCGTCCGCGCCAAAACCCAAAACGCGCTGCGGCCTCCAGGGAGGGACACAGGGGACACAAGTGGCTGTGTGGCTTGCAGTGCCCGGCCAGAGGGAGGGAGGTTGGCTGGCTGCTGAGGCGCAGCAGGTGTCAGCCCTTCGGGAAGTGCCCGTGGATGCTTCGGGAATGGGGGCTGCCAACTCAGAACCCCCGTTCCCTGTGGCTGCATCCGGCCAGGGGGCTCCAGGGTCGGGTGCGCCGCGGGCCTGGGGGGCTTCATGCCTGTCTGCAGGGCTTCTACGCACAAGGTGGCACCTCATCCCGGCCCAAGGGTGGTGGCAGGAACCCAGGTGGCGCTCGGGGACTCAGCAGGGCCTGCCCCCGGGGCCTGCCTGCAACACCTGATTGCCCGCGGGCGTGTCCGTCCACCCTCAAAAAGTTCTGCTGGGACAGCCCTGACCGAGCTCCGAGCTCCTCGCCCTTGGACCGCCCCAGTGGGCTTCAGGAGTGGGTGTGTGCCAGCAGCAGCCCTCCCCAGTCAACCACCATGCGTCGGCCCCACCCGACAAGCCCCTAGGGCCGGCGGGACTTCCCGGGGGGCCTATTTGCAACGCTGGGAAGCCCGGGGAAGTTCGTGTGTGTGGCCCGGGGACACCCGCAGGTGTGTGTGCTCCCCGCATGGCCGGCCGAGGCGGCTAGCCAGCACCTGGGGGCTGTTGGCAGCGCCCCTGGGCAGCCTCCTAGAGCCATTGGTCTGGCAGGCTCCGGGGGCAAATGGACTACGGAAGCCGAGAGGGGCCCGTCCGCGCCAAAACCCAAAACGCGCTGCGGCCTACAGGGAGGGACACAGGGGACACAAGTGGCTGTGTGGCTTGCAGTGCCCGACCAGAGGGAGGGAGGTTGGCTGGCTGCTGAGGCGCAGCAGGTGTCAGCCCTTCGGGAAGTGCCCGTGGATGCTTCGGGAATGGGGGCTGCCAACTCAGAACCCCCGTTCCCTGTGGCTGCAGCCGGCCAGGGGGCTCCAGGGTCGGGTGCGCCGTGGGCCTGGGGGGCTTCTTGCCTGTCTGCAGGGCTTCTATGCACAAGGTGGCACCTCATCCCGGCCCAAGGGTGGTGGCAGGAACCCAGGTGGCGCTCCGGGACTCAGCAGGGCCTGCCCCCGGGGCCTGCCCGCAACACCTGATTGCCCGCGGTCGTGTTCGTCCACCCTCAAAAAGTTCTGCTGGGACAGCCCTGACCGAGCTCCGAGCTCCTCGCCCTTGGACCGCCCCAGTGGGCTGCAGGAGTGGGTGTGTGCCAGCAGCAGCCCTCCCCACTCACCCACCGTGGGTCGGCCCCGCCCGACAAGCCCCTAGGGCCGGCGGGGCTTCCCAGGGGACCTATTTGCAACGCCGGGAAGCGCAGGGCAGTCCCTGTGTGCGTCCTGGGGACACCCGCAGGTGTGTGTGCTCCCCCCATGGCCGGCCGACGCGGCTAGCCAGCACCTGGGGGCTGTTGGCAGCGCCCCTGGGCAGCCTCCTAGAGCCAGGGGTCTGGCAGGCTCCGGGGGCAAATGGACTATGGAAGCCGAGAGGGGCCCGTCCGCGCGAAAACCCAAAACGCGCTGCGGCCTCCAGGGAGGGACACAGGGGACACAAGTGGCTGTGTGGCTTGCAGTGCCCGGCCAGAGGGAGGGAGGTTGGCTGGCTGCTGAGGCGCAGCAGGTGTCAGCCCTTCGGGAAGTGCCCGTGGATGCTTCGGGAATGGGGCCTGCCAACTCAGAACCCCCGTTCCCTGTGGCTGCATCCGGCCAGGGGGCTCCAGGGTCGGGTGCGCCGCGGGCCTGGGGGACTTCTTGCCTGTGTGCAGGGCTTCTACGCACAAGGTGGCACCTCATCCCGGCCCAAGGGTGGTGGCAGGAACCCAGGTGGCGCTCGGGGACTCAGCAGGGCCTGCCCACAACACCTGATTGCCCGCGGGCGTGTCTGTCCACCCTCAAAAAGTTCTGCTGGGACAGCCCTGACCGAGCTCCGAGCTCATCGTCCTTGGACCGCCCCAGTGGGCTTCAGGAGTGGGTGTGTGCCAGCAGCAGCCCTCCCCACTCACCCACCGTGCGTCGGCCCCGCCCGACAAGCCCCTAGGGCCGGCGGGGCTTCCCGGGGGACCTATTTGCAACCCCGGGAAGCGCGGGGCAGTCCATGTGTGCGGCCTGGGGACACCCGCAGGTGTGTGTGCTCCCCCGTGGCCGGCTGCTACGGCTAGCCAGCACCTCGAGGCTGTTGGTAGCGCCCCTGGGCAGCCTCCTAGAGCCAGGGGTCTGGCAGGCTCCGGGGGCAAATGGACTACGGAAGCCGAGAGGGGCCCGTCCGCGCCAAAACCCAAAACGTGCTGCGGCCTCCAGGGAGGGACACAGGGGACACAAGTGGCTGTGTGGCTTGCAGTGCCCGACCAGAGGGAGGGAGGTTGGCTGGCTGCTGAGGCGCAGCAGGTGTCAGCCCTTCGGGAAGTGCCCGTGGATGCTTCGGGAATGGGGCCTGCCAACTCAGAACCCCCGTTCCCTGTGGCTGCATCCGGCCAGGGGGCTCCAGGGTCGGGTGCGCCGCGGGCCTGGGGGGCTTCTTGCCTGTGTGCAGGGCTTCTACGCACAAGGTGGCACCTCATCCCGGCCCAAGGGTGGTGGCAGGAACCCAGGTGGCGCTCGGGGACTCAGCAGGGCCTGCCCGCAACACCTGATTGCCCGCGGGCGTGTCCGTCCACCCTCAAAAAGTTCTGCTGGGACAGCCCTGACCGAGCTCCGAGCTCCTCGCCCTTGGACCGCCCCAGTGGGCTTCAGGAGTGGGTGTGTGCCAGCAGCAGCCCTCCCCACTCACCCACCGTGCATCGGCCCCGCCCGACAAGCCCCTAGGGCGGTTGGGGCTTCCCGGGCGGCCTATTTGCAACACCGGGAAGCGTGGGGCAGTCCGTGTGTGCGGCCCGGGGACACCCGCAGGTGTGTGTGCTCCCCCCGTGGCCGGCCGCTGCGGCTAGCCAGCACCTGGGGGCTGTTGGCAGAGCCGCCTGGGCAGCCTCCTAGAGCCAGGGATCTGGCAGGCTCCGGGGGCAAATGGACTACGGAAGCCGAGAGGGGCCCGTCCGCACCAAAACCCAAAACGCGCTGCGGCCTCCAGGGAGGGACACAGGGGACACAAGTGGCTGTGTGGCTTGCAGTGCCCGACCAGAGGGAGGCAGGGAGCGAGGGAGGGAGGGAGGCTGGCTGCTGAGGCGCAGCTGGTGCCAACCCTTCGGTTAACTGCCAGAGGAGGCACCTGTAGCGCTGGCACCATGGGTTCTAGTCCATGTCTGTGGCCAGATTCTGTCCTGGTTTCTCCTCCTGTAGTCCAGCTTTCTGCTGTGTTCTGTGAGTGTAGTGGAGGATGGCCCAAGTACTTGGGCCCTGCACCCATGGGAGACCAGAAGGATGCACCTGGCTCCTGGCTTAGGATCTTTGCAGCACTAGCCACAACAGCTATTTGGGTGTGAACCAATGGAAGGAAGACCTTTCTCCCTGTCTCTTTCACTATGTCTGTGAGAAAAAAAAATAATAAAAAAAAGGATTACAACCACATATTGTACAGCTCATGCATGTGTTCATCTAACTCCAAGGATTCTCTCGAGCATGTTTAGCAGCCACACACTGTGTACTAGGAAGAAAATGTCTTTGCTTTGGCAGAAATCTTATTCTCCACAGTCACATTTGGCCATCTTTACAAACCTGCCTGGGAGGCCAGCACCACAGCTCATTTGGTTAATCTTCCACCTGCGGCGCTGGCACCCCAGGTTCTAGTCCTGGTTGGGGTGCTGGATTCTGTCCTGGTTGCTCCTCTTCCAGTCCAGCTTTCTGCTGTGGCATGGGAAGGCAGTGGAAGATGGCCCAAGTCCTTGAGCCCCTGCATCCATGTAGGAGAACTGAAAGAAGCTCCTAGCTCCTGGCTTCAGATTGGTTCAGTTCTGGCTGTCGCAGCCAATAGGGGAGTAAACCATCAGAGGAAGACCTCTCTCTCTGTCTCTCTGTCTCTCTCTCTGCCTCTCTATGTAACTCTGATTTTCAAATAAGTCAATAAATCTTTAAACAAATAAAATAAAATAAATAAAACTGGAACTAATATTGTTGGATGCATTTAGAAGTCTCAGGCCAAGATGAGACTTTTCTGTAAAGGAAGATCCATTCATAGGATTCTATTTCAATTGTATTGTCATAAACTCATCAGAGATTGGTGTATCTTCTTGTATTCTCACCAAAATACAGTGTAGAAACTAAGGAGACCAAGCTGGGGAGAGAGGAGATATTGCATTGCAGTCTTTCCCAGTATTCCTAGATGACTCTAATCATGAATCTCCACATATTTTGGAATAGCTTGCCACCAATCCTACTCACAAGCACCTGAAGAGTGACCAAAGACCAAGAGGGGGAGCCCTTTTCTTATACAAGGTCAGGTAGAAGAGGGCTTGAGTACTGTATCTCACAAGCACAGATGTCACTCTAAGGTAAGTGACATGTCCATGTGTCTACACACACACACCAGATCTCTAGGATTTTTTCATCTAAAAATTCCATTTCTACTGAATAGCATACCCCCCCACCATCCATAACTACCCTTCTACTTTATGCTTCTCATATTCTATTTTTTAAAAAAGATTTATTTTATTTAATTGAAAGAGTTACAGAGAGAGGTGGAGCCAGAGAGCGATCTTCCATCCACTGGTTCACTCCCCAAATGACCACAACAGCTAGAGCTGAGCCAATCTGAAGCCAGGAGCCAGGAGCTCTGGAAGCTTCTTCCAGATCTCCCACACAGGTGCAGGGGACCAAGGACTTGGGCCATCTTCTACTGCTTCCCCAGGCCATAACAGAGAGCTGGGTCAGAAGTGGAATAGCCAGGAATTGAATAGGCACCCATATGGATTGCCGACACTGCAGGTGGGGCTTTAAACTACTGCACTACAGCACTGGCCTCTCTGACTACTTTAAATACTTCATATGTTGGAATCCTTGTCCTTGGGGGACTGATAGTTGTGGCTAATTTCACTTAGGAAAATAACCTCACTGTTCATCCATGGCATAGAATTTTCTTTTCTTCTGTGCCTGCATAACTTTCCACTGTTGAGTGCAGGCCACACTAGAAGTCTTGGCTACAGTGAATTATGCTGTGGCAAATAGTGCTAATACCTTATTTATATTGAACTTTAAATAACTTTAGATATATACTCAGAACTGAGATTATCAGATCATATAAAAATTTTATTTTCAATGTAATGAAGAACAAACTGTTTTCTGTGGTGGTTGCATCATTTTACATTACCACCGACACTGGACATGTAGCTGAAAATCTTTCTATCTTCATCAAATTATGCACCTGGGTTTTTTGTTTGTTTGTTTTTAAAGAACAGGAGCAGGAGGTCTTATTGGCCATTACTGGCCATGGTTATGAAGATCCCTCTGCATTTGCACTCAAGGTGAATCAGCATTGGGCTTCATTGTCAGTGTGGTGAAATTGCCCATCACCCAGGGAGAAGTGTATGACTCCGTTAAATACATTTTCAACCTCCTGCAGTGGTTCTAAAGCCAGGTCTGGAGGTATCCTAACCCCATCTGGCTATTAATACTCTTTCTGTTCCAGGTAACTTTCTGTTAGCAAGGTGGAGCAGAGATTTCTGTGTGAACATTTCTCTAGCTTAGGATTCACATAAAACATGAGTGCCAGCACAACATTCCTCTTCCCATTCTGCCGTCATGACCTAGATTGCAGACCTAACAGGCTGACCCAGATTTTAATTCTTCCAATAAATTGTTTCTAGATGGGACAGGACACCCTACATGAGGCTCCCAAAAAATACCCACAAAAGGGGAAGTAGTGTTGCAATGCCCAAATGGGATCAGAGTGGTGACCTTGCCTAGAGTTTCCTTCTTCGGGACAACCCATGTCACCATGGGATGCTTCCTGCCCAAATGCCCGAGGTGTCAATAGCAAGAGCTGAGTCAATATCTCAGTTATAAAGTATTCACATCCAGGAAATCTTGAGTCTGGGCCCCTGGAAAGTCAGGACAAAGCAGCAGAACAGATGGCTTTCTCTAGTGGGGCTTCAGCGAAGAAAGCTTAGACACCCTGAGTTCCAGGTCCTATTGTAGACTTTCCTCAAGAAATTGATTTCATTTCTTGGGATCCTCTTTCATGGGATTCCTCAGCAGAAAAGACCTCTCCAAAGTCTCATCCTCCATCTGCCTCATGCCATGTCCATAGTCACACACATATATGCCACATTGCCCAATCTGAAAACCCCAGGGAGTTTCCAGGTATAATCCGAACCCAGCTTTGCAGAGACAAACTGAGATCTAGGAGGGTTCCCTCTACCCTCTCAGTTATGTGACCCTGAAATATCACCATACCTCCTAAAGACTCCATAGTCTGGGCAATGGCAAGTAGAATGGCAATTGCTGGGATGTGGAGGTGGTGAAATGATAAAAAAACTTTCATTCAATGGGTAGAGAGTTTCAGTCTCATAAGGAAAAACAGTTCTGAATATTGGTCCCACAGCAATGTGCATATACTCAATACTACTCAACCATACACTCAGAAATACTTAAGATGATAAAATTCATCAGCTATATTTTTTTTGTCAGGACCACACTAACAGTACATTTTAAAAGTGGTCAAATGGGGGCTAGAGCTGTGGCACAACAGGTTAAAGCCCTGGCCTGCAATGTCAGCATCCCACAAGGGTGCCGGTTCAAGTCCTGGGTGCTCCACTTCGCATCCAACTCTCTGCTAATGTGCCTGGGAAAGCAGAGGAAGATGGCCCAAATACTTGGGCCCCTTCACCCACATGGGGGACCTGGAAGAAACTCCTGGCTCCTGGATTCAGATTGGCCTAGCTCGGCCCACTCTGGGCATTTGGGGAGTGAACCAGCAGATGAAGATCTCTTTCTGTCTACCTCTCTTTCTCTAACTCTGCCTTTCAAATAAACAACACAGCTCTTTTAAAAAAAAAAGTTGATTTGAAAAGTGGCCAAATACACATCTCATAAAAGTTAATGTTATGCTTTCTCAGAAGTGCAGTTAATACTTATTAATTTTGTATAATCACTTATATTTGCCCATTTTCAAAATAGTAACATCCCTGATTCCATTTTGCTGAGTTGCTATGTCATTTTTTTTTGAAATAAGAATCAGATGCAATCCTCTCTCACTAAAGACACTGATGACAGAGTGCAGAAGCCATGTTCTGTGTGGGTGTGGCCTGGGTTCCCTCCCTCCTGGCTGTGTTTGAGGGAAACATAATGTGGTCACCACTGGGCATCTTACACTTAGGTGGAAGCAGGTGTGCCTTGAGCTGAACACAGAGATGTCCATAGCCAGGGCTAAATCCTGGGCCCTATACATTCCCTCCTAAAATGTGCACCCCTGAGCCCCAACTCCTCATGCACCAACAATGCCACAGCAGGAAGAACAAGCATGACCCTTGCCCCTGCAGCAGGAGCTAGTTCTATCCTCACTTACCACTTGCACTGACAGGTGGGATGGATCCCTCCCTGAAGAAGTCCTGGAATGATGCTCTCAGTAGAAGACATGGATTTGTGCCAGGGAAATGCATCAAAGCTGGAGGATCATACAAGTCCAACCCCATTTCTGCATAACAAAATATTTCTTCTGTTGTGTTCCTTGGAGTAAAAGTTTTCTATTTGATTTTTTTCTTTTTATTCACCATTTTCTACATCTTGAAAATCGATTGATTCTTCTTCATTGTTCTATGTGTTTTTTGAATTCCTCATTTTGTTTCCATATTATTCTTGATATTCTTGCGTGTTCCTCTGTGTACTTTTCTAGGTTGAACAACATGCATACCCAACCTCAGATCATCAGAATATATAAGCAAATGTTGACAGCTCTGAAGAGATAAACAGCAAGGGAACAAGCAGAACATATCAATACTCCACTTTCAACACAGAATAGAATACCTAGGTGGGAAATCAGTAAAGAATGGTAGATTTGAACAATATTATAAATCAACTTTTCCTAACAGTTACACAGAGAGCATTCTACCTGGCAGAGGCAGAACATGTGTTCTTCTCAACAGCTGTCTAAAGTCTCCAGGTGGGATCATCTGTTAATTCAGAAAATATGCATCAACAACATTTAGAAAATTGGAGTCATATCATTGTCTTTCATAACTCTAATAGAATAAAAACAGAAATCAATTCCAGAAAAATGGGAAAAGTCACACATATGTGGATGTCAATCCACACAGTGTCAAACAGCCATTGGCTTGAAGAGGAAATCAAAAAGGAAATCAGAGAATATTTCAGTGGGTACATTTTGAGTTTTGACCTGGGATCCATAGCCACAATCACAATCCTCAAGTCCAGGCTTGGTACAAAGAGAAACCAGGTGGACATGGAAGGTCACCAGCAGAAAAGCTCTCTGAACACTGAGAACCATGGGGATCTTTAAACAGAGCAGGCAGAAGTCTTCTTACTGCCCACAACAAATTAAGGAGACCAGGATGCTGATGCTTATGACTGAGTTCAAAGGCAGATTGCAAATTCATATATATTTTCTATACAATATAAACATTTCATAGTCGGCTGAGCTTTATTTTATAAATGGAATGATTGCACATAAGCTCCTTCATTAACATTTAGTAAATAGTTCAGTTTGTTCATTCAACAAATGATCTTCACATGTCAGTCACTAGACACTATTCTAAGTATTTGGGATGGAGCAGCAAAAAGACACACAATCAGGAAGGCTGCTTTTTAATAGGTCACACACTAGATTTGAGAAAATGAATGAAAATTCACACTGATGCTATAATAAGTACTATAAAAACATAAGTATGTACAAAGAATGGGGATATAAAGAAACTGCTTTGAGGGTCGGCACCGCAGCTCAATAGGCTAATCCTCCACCTTGCAGTGCCGGCACACTGGGTTCTAGTCCTGTTCAGGGCACCGGATACTGTCCTGGTTGCCCCTCTTCCAGGCCAGCTCTCTGCTGTGGCCAGGGAGTACAGTGGAGGATGGCCCAAGTGCTTGGGCCCTGCACCCCATGGGAGACCAGCATAAGCACCTGGCTCCTGCCTTTGAGTAGGCGTGGTGCACCAGCCACAGCAGCCATTGGAGGGTGAACCAATGGCAAAGGAAGACCTTTCTCTCTGTCTCTTTCTCTCACTGTCCACTCTGCCTGTCAAAAAAGAAAAAAAAAGAAACTGCTTTGAGTACTCTGAACAAATCAATCCACTTCTTCCTAAAGTGTAATATCCCCCAGATGCTTGATCCTGAAGGGAGATATTTTAGAGATTCATTTATTTTGCTGAAAGGCAGAGTGAGAAGGGAGATACACATACACAGGGGAGGGATAAAGAGAGAGATTTCCATTCACTGGTTCCCTCTCCTAAATGGCTTCAACAGTTGAACCTGGGCCAGACTGAAGCCAGAAGTCAAGAACCCCATCTGAGTATTTCATGTGGGTGGCAAGGAGTCAAGTAATCAGGCCATTATCTGCGAATTCCTAGGCACAGGTTAGGAGATTGGATCAGAAAGAACACAGCTAGAATTCAAGTTGGCACTCTGATAGAGGATGCAGGCATCATAAGTGATAGTTTAATGTGCTGTACCACAATGCCAGTCCCAGCAAGTGAGTTTTATGTTCATGTTCTCGATGATTATTTCCTATTGTAGATTTGCACTGGAACCTGTGAGCTAAACTGCAGTGGAAGGTGAAGAAAAGTCTATTTTCCAGAGAACAAATGTAGGTTTCAGTCAGATTTGTTCTTGGAGGATATTTAACACATCTCAGGTTGTTTCTTTGCTTGTCTTTTCTTCCAAATGTTCCAGTGTCTCAGGCTCTTTCACATATTAGTCTCCTTCTTGTGCTCCCCTCTCTGGATGGTCTGTTCCCAGGGCTCTTGTTTTCTCACCTATTAACATCCTCCCACTGTCTCTAACTCTCCTCATGGTGTAAATGAGGGCATAGGCTTTTGACTTGATGCAGGAAAAGTGCCACACATGCTACTTTAGCAGCCTCCATGTGATATCACTTATCACGTCCAGCTTTTGCATGACATGGGTAAGCTCCAGTGCAACAAAACAGCCCAACATGGACTGACCCAACAAAAAGCCCACAGACAAGTCACACACCATTCAGCGGAGATGCGCATATTTATAGATCAAGACACTAAGCATATTGCAAACCCTCAGCAATGATGTCAATGCTGCATCCCAGAATCCTTTCAACAGAAGGATAAGACTCAGGGAGATGCTCTAATTCAAGCTGTTGTAAGCAAGTATCTTTCTTAGACAACTACTGAAATTACAGGAATGTCTACTATGCAGGTCTTCATGCTTCACCAACATCCACCAACTTTTCAAAGTTTGGTTCACACTCTAAACTGTCATAGTAAATGTTACTATTGTCTGACATTTGGTGACAGTGTGCATACTCAATGTGAGATTTCTAGTACATGTAGATCTGTATGACAGATTAGCATGGTGTCTTTGGAGCAACCGTCTAACTGCTTGCTTCCAAGAAAATATGCTTTCTACGTGACATCCACAGTGACCAACAGAAATCTGTGAAAACCATGTTCAGCACTGTGGTGCAAATGTTCAGCCACAACCTGCAATACCAGCATCTTGTATGAGCATTCATTTGAGTCCTTATTTCTCTTCTTCCAATCCAACTCCCTGTTAATACATGTGGGAAAGCACTGGAGTCATCACCTAAGTACTTTGGCCCCTACACTCACATGGGAGACCTGAATGGAGTTGCAGGCTCCTGGATTTGTCCTAGCTCAGCCTCAGATACTGTGGCCATTTGAATAGTAGATTAGTAGATTGAAGATCTCTCTCTCTCTCTCTCTCTCTCAACTATATCTCTCTGTCTCTCTCCTTCTGTATCACTCACCCTTTTTTAATTTTTAAAATATTTATTTGTTTCTTTTGAAAGTCAGAGTTCCACAGAGAGAGGGAGAGATACAGAGGGAGAAATCTTCCATCTGCTTGTTCCCTCCCTCCAGATGGCTACAATGGCTGGTGCTGGTTCAGGCTAAAGCCATGAGTTTGGAGATTCTTCTAGTCTCCATGTGAGTGGTTGGGGCTCAAACACTTGTGCCATCCTCTGTTGCTTTTTCCAGACAATTAGCAGGGAGCTGGATTGGAATGGAGCAGCCAGAACATAAACATATGGCATGCCAGCATCACAGGCAGTGGCTTTCCCCATTACTCCACAATGCCAGCCATTCTGCCTTTCAAATAAATACATAAATAAATATTTTTTTAAATGAAATCTGTATCTTCCTGATTGTGTCTGTGAAATCATCTAGCTAACAAATGCAATGGTGTGATAACAATGCTACAATGAAGGGGAACCAAGACATTGGGAGCTGGGCCTGTGCCCAGCATGTAGAATATTTGGCAGGTTTTTTTTAATGTCCTTTTTAAAAATTTACTTATTTGAAACACAGAGTTACAGAGAGAGAGAGAGAGAGAGAGAGAGAGAGAGAGAGAGAGAGATGAGACAGAGAGAGACCTTCCTTGCACTGGTTCACTCCACAAATCCCTGCAAAATCCAGGATTGGGCCAAACTGAAGCCTGAACAAGGAGCTTCATCCAGATCTCCCACACGCCACACTAGCATGGAGCTGAATCAGAATGGAGCATCCAAGACTCAAATTGGCACCCACATGGGAATGCTGGCATCACAGGAAGTGGCTTAACCCACTATGCCACAACAGCATTCTCCCACCCCCCAGAAGTTTCGAGAGTTCTCCTTGGATAGCAAGTATTTGTCAAGGGGTGTTATATGTGTCAGACACTACAGTACCTTAACATGTTGACAGTGTTCCTCATATTCTGAAACCGAGATACCACTCCTCCAAACCTGTTTCCTCTGAGATTCAGTTTTGAACAGGACACTGTTGCCACAAGAGCCCATCCATCCTCCAGGTCACAAGGGATGCTGAAATGACAGCTGCTGTCAGCTAGCAAGGGGTCATAGAAGACTTCAGCACTGGCTGGGGGTGCAAAAGAACATTTAAATGTTGTAGAGACCTGGAGTCTGGGGCCTGACTCTGGAGGAGAGAAGCAGCCCCTGGGCTACTGGGAGGAAACATCACAAGATTTCCCTGCTGGGACCCCAAGTTACAGAAAGATGCTGCTGCTCCCTTTTCTGAACCTCCAAAGGACAGGTTTTGTCAGCTGAAGTCTCCTCAGCCTCCCTGTGCTCCCTTAACCCACATGAGTAGGTACAAGACCCCACAGACAGGCGCCAATACTTCACTGGATGGCAGTTTTACTGCATCATCACTGTTGCTCCCTAGAGAGTTCAATTGCCACATTTTGTTGATTTTTATTTGTGGAACACTTAAAGCAAGTTTATTCTTTTTTTTTTTTTTTTAATTTTTTAATTTTTTTTTTTTTGACAGGCAGAGTGGATAGTGAGAGAGAGACAGAGAGAAAGGTCTTCCTTTTGCCGTTGGTTCACCCTCCAATGGCCGCCGCGGTAGCGCGCTGCGGCCGGCGCACCGCGCTGATCCGATGGCAGGAGCCAGGTGCTTATCCTGGTCTCCCATGGGGTGCAGGGCCCAAGCACTTGGGCCATCCTCCACTGCACTCCCTGGCCACAGCAGAGAGCTGGCCTGGAAGAGGGGCAACCGGGACAGGATCGGTGCCCCGACCGGGACTAGAACCCGGTGTGCCGGCGCCGCAAGGCGGAGGATTAGCCTAGTGAGCCGCGGTGCCGGCGCAAGTTTATTCTTTAGTGTAATGTATAAGCCCACTGAGAGTGGTTCTGAGTTGAGGTGCTGAGGAGTCCTTGGTGTTTAGCCCCTACCCAAACGGTAAGGATGAACCCTGGGATGCATGCCATTTATGTGTGTGTTTACCTATTGAAATAGTCTTAAGATATCAAGCATTACAGTTATTAAAAATATCTCTTGGGGCCACTGCCTGCAAGGATGACATCTTACATGGGCACGGCTTCGTGTACTAACTGCTGTATTTCTTTATTTTTTAAGATGTATTTATTTATTTGAAAGGCAGAGCTACAGAGAGACAGAGTCAGAGAGAGAGAGAAAGAGGTCTTCCATCCATTAGTTCACTCCCCAGACGGCCGCAATGGTTGGGTCTGAGCTAATTCAGGAGCCAGGAGCTTTCTCTGGGTCTCCCACATGGGTGCAGGGGCCCAAGGACTTGGATCACTTTCTACTGCTTTCCCAGACTTCAGCAGAGAGCTGGATCAGTAATGGAGCAGCTGGAACTCAAACTGGAATCCATTTGGGAAGCTGGCACTGCAGGCAGTGGTTTTACCTGCTACACCACAGCGCCAGCCCCTTCTGCACTTCTGATCTAGTTCCCTGCTAATAGGCCTGAGAATGCAGTGAAAGATGACCTAAGGCTTTGGCCCTCTGCACCCTTGTGGAGACCCAGATGGAGGTCAAGACTCCTGCTTCAACCTGTCCCAGACTTAGCCATCACTGATAGATTCATCCTCTCTCTCTTTCTGTGTGTGTGTGTGTGTGTTCATAACTGCCTTTCAAGTATATACAAATCTGGTCAATCAAGCTATTTCCTAAAAAAGAAAAACACTCAAAATCAATGGCTGCCCTTGTGGCACAGTGATGCCAGTTGTGATGCCAGTTGCGATGTTGGAGTCCCATATCAGAGTGGTTTGAATCCTGAATGATTGACATTTTGCCCAGTTCCCTGCTGTTGTACCTAGGAAAGCAGAAAATGACCCAAATACTTGAGTCTCTGACACTCATGTGTGAGACCTAGTTGGTGTTCCTGACTTTTGGCTTCAGCTTAGCCTAGCTTGGTTGTTGTGATCATTTGGGACATGAACCAATGGATCAAATTCTCTGTCAGTATGCCTTCCAAATAAATCATAAAAATTCAAGGAGAAAAATCACGTGATTATTTAAATTAAATGCTAGGAAGCATTTGATTAAATTCAGCATCTGGCCTTTAAAAAAAAAAAAAAAACCCTGTAAGCAGAGAAGTAAAATATCAGAATTTTTTTATTATAATTAAAATTGTCTATGATGAACCTATAGCAACCAGTATAAATAACATGACGTTGAAAGCTCTTGGGGCCAGCACCAGCATCCCATATGGGTGTCAGTTGAAATCCCAGCTGCTCCACTTCTGATTCAGCTCTCTGCTGTTGCCTGGGAATGCAGTGGAAGATGGCCCAAGCCCTTGAGCTTCTGTCCTCATGTAGGAGACACAGAAGTTCCTGGCTCCTGGCTTTGGATCAACATAGCTCTGGCCATTGAGTCCAACCAGGGAGTGAACCAGCAGATGGAAGACCTCTCTCTCTCTCTCTCTCGCTTTCTCTCTCCCTCTGCCTCTACTTCTCTGTGTGTGTGTGTAACTCTGACTTTGGAATAAATAAAATAAAATCTTAAAAAAAAAAAAAACACCTCTTTTCCTGGGAGTTTACCCAAAGCTGACTCCTTAAATTCTCGTTCTCCAACATTGTACTGGAAGTGTAGTTAGGAAAGTGAAACAAAAAATGGAAGCATTAAGTAAAAGGATTAATTAATTTATGTTTAAGGTTTATTTATTTGAGAGGTAGAGTTACAGACTGAGAGAGGAAGAGACAGAGAGAAAACTCTTCCTTCCATTGGTTTACTCCCCAAATGGTTGCAATGGCTGGAGATGGGCTTATCTGAAACCAGGAGCATGAGCTTCTTCCTGGTCTCCCACATGGGTACAGGGGCCCAAGCACTTGGGCCATCTTCTACTGTTTTCCCAGGCCATAGCAGAGAGCTGGACTGGAAGAGGAGCAGCCGGGACATGGAATTCTGGCACCACAGGTGGAGGATTAACCCACTGCACCATGGTGCCAGCCCCAGATTCAATTTTTAAGCAACAAAATTTTCAATATATGTGGATCACTCTACAATCTACAGAGGCAATGCAAAACAAAATTTAAGCTAAGAGAATTAAGTGATATGAGTGAGTACAAGATCAATATAGGTCAACTGGCTTCCCATGGAGCAGCAGGAAAAAATAGAAAGCCATTTTAAAGGATACAATACAGACTAGAAAACCTCTATAGAATACCTTTAGATATTTTCTTTCTTTCTTTCTTTTTTTTTTGACAGGCAGACTTAGTGAGAGAGAGAGAGAGAGAAAGGCCTTCCTTCCATTGGTTCACCCCCCAAATGGCCACCATAGCCAGTGTGCTGTGCTGATCTGAAGCTAGGAGCCAGGTGCCTCCTCCTGGTCTCCCATGTGGGTGTAGGGCCCAAGCACTTGGGCCATCCTCCACTGCCTTCCTGGGCCACAGCAGAGAGCTGGACAGGAAGAGGAGCAACCAGGACAGAACCAGTGCCCCAACTGGGACTAGAACCCGGAGTACCAGTGCTGCAGGCCTAGTGAGCTGTGGAGCCAGCAAATATTTTTTAATCATAAAAAAAAATTGAAAACCTAAAAGGAAATTAAGCCAACAACATGAAGAGGATGAAAAGCTCAACATTCAGTAAATTGTGAGTGACTTGCATCCCTTGTGAAGGAGGTTATTGGAAGCTCCAGGTCCTAAGCTCCCAGCAGGATCACAGACAGTGGAGGGAGGGTCTCCAATCTTGTGTGGTTGGGTCAGCAGGAAGGTGACAGCAGCCCTGGCTCTTAGGATAGCTAGGCCCCCCGTGAGCACCACCAGACCTGAGCCCAAGACTCAACCCTCACTTCCCCCACCAGCCACAGCCTGGATGAACTGCACCCCTCCCCCCAACCCCTCGGGGCAATCTGGTAGGTGTGACTCTGATTGGCTGCATCATCTGATGTGCTGCCTGCTCACTGGCTCAGCAAGCTGTCCAATCAGACTCATGGGAGTGAGGTCTCTTTCTGTATGCTGCTAAACAGCTTCTCCAGTCTGATGCTCATGGAGGTGCCACGATGCTCAGCCCTTCCCTCTCTGTGCACTTCTCCCAGTACAAGAGCCCTCAGAAGGATGCCTGGGCAGCTCAGAATCTGGAATGAGGTGAGTGTGTGGGGGCCAGGTGCTTCTGGCTTGCAAGACGGCAGCTGGCATGGGACCCTGGATATCTTGTTTCATTCCTGAATGTGGTGACTTTGGCTCAGCCCTAGAGCTCTGTATTTTTCCAAATTGTGTGGTTAGGGTTCGTGGGTCCTCAGGGAGAATCCAGACTTCATACACGGCATTGGGGGAGAAGCTGTGAGTTTGGGATCCCTGTCCCTTCTTTCTCCTCCTGGATCACAGAATTCCCCTCAGCTAGAAAGCAGGTCACCAAGTCCACAAGCCAGTCCTCTTAGCACAGCTCTTCCTAGGGGTGTGAGGCTGTCTCCCTGCATCAGCTCTCAGCCTGTGGCTGCTGGTTATGAGCGGACTTAGGTAATATAAGAATGTTACAGAAGATTTGTAGCAGATAATTTTGTGTGAGATTACTTTGGCTGAGATTAGAAGGAAATTACTTCTAAATGAGTTTCTCAAAATTGAGCATTGGTAATTGTTAGGAAAAGAGTTGCAGATTTTTGCTTCCCCACACAGGACACCAAAATGTTAGGGAAAGAGGTGCAGAATAGAGAGGGGGCAGTGTACAAATTTACAGCCAGACTGAACTTATTCAGAGAAAATAAGTCTGTAGAGGTGGGTGATCAACTGCCCACATGCACACTAGTGGAGCACGGGACAGAAGGCCCCAACCCCAGGGGCTGGGCCTTTTTATATTTTGGGTAGGGGCCAGCAGGCAGAGGGGAATTCCTGGAACTGGTGTTCCTGAAGGTGTTGAGAGCAGCTGGTCTTTCAGGTGGCTGTAAGGAGTGGAGTATGAAGGCAATAGGGTATGAAATCCAGTTGAGTTTCAAGGACAAGGAATACATTCCAGTGTTTACCTATTGTGGGCAATGAGGGAGAATACCTGAGGCTTCTGTCATTGTTCCATCAATCCTGACTCTGAGTACAGATAAGGAGAGGGGTGCCAATTTCTGTCTGGCTACTTCCTGCTGAGAGGGGGCTTAGCCATGGAGCCAGGACTTGAGCAGTGACCTATACTTGGGATCAGATTGATTGGAGAAGAGCAGTCTTGCATTGCTCCTGTGAGTTGGCTTGAGATAGAGCAGTTATTTGTTCCTGCAAGAACCTTTGGAATGGATTAATTATGCATGGCAGAAATAGGAGCACGATGATTATGAGGGCAAAAGGAGACACTAGAGCCATGGCCCATGGTGGAAACAACGGCCAAAATGAGGCAGAGTTACCTTGTAAATGCATCGTGTTAGTATGTCGACCTGAGCGAGGTGGGTCCTGTGGGGGTGGACTCTTATGAGGGAGAGGTAACTAGTTTTAATGAAGTAAAATGCACCCAGGGAGGGTGCCCTTTGAGTTTGGCTGCGGTGGGGGTAGTCAATATCACCTGGTAGGGCCCACTCCACTTTGTTTTTAGAGCAGCCTCATTTTGTTTTAGGTAAACCCAGTCACCAGGTGGAAAGATAGGAATATAGTCGGGAGGCAGAGAGTGTGGTTTGGGTAGGTGTGTGTCTGCATACATCCCTAAGTCAGAGCACATTTCAGTAAGAAGAGAGAAAGCCAGAGGAGGAGGAATAGCTTCAGTGCTCTGTAGAGGAGGGAAGCTGGGTGGAAGTGTTAGGTAAGAAGTCAGTTATGAGCTTATGTGTGTGTAACAGGCCTAAAGAGAAGACATCTATGTCCAGCATGAGATGCATCTGCATCTCAAAGTCATCATGACAATGTTTCAGGGGCAGCCCAGAGTTCGCATCCTGCCCTGCCCCCTTCTACCTGATAACCTGCCAGGTGGCGGTTCCCACCCCTTCTGCCTGACAAGCTTCCACAATCTCCCAGGTGCAGCCCAGTATCTGCATCTCAAACACCCTGCTGGCTTCCTCCTGTCTGCTAACATTTGCATCCATAAAGTCCTTTGTTTCAGACCTTCAAGAGAAGTTTTTCTATTTACATCCAAAAAGCCCTTTGTTCCAAGAGGAGCAGAGGTGGGGAAGCAAGACCCATCTCCTTAAAAACCCCCAGCTCTCTGCATCTTTGCTGAGCCGCCCGCCTGGCCTGGTCATGTGTAATCTCTCCACTCAACATGGAACCTCCCTCCTTCCTCCTCCCCTGACTCTCAGGCTCTGTCAGGAGAGGTGCCCATCCGTCCCGACAGATGTCCCTTCCTAATAAACCTTGCTATTTTACCTCCCACTACTCTCTGTCTCACACCTGAATTCTTTCTTGCCTGAAGACAAGAACCCTGCAATTTCTCCGGTAACAGAAGGACAGGCCTTCCATAGGGAATTTCAAATGGGCTAAGCATTAAGGACTTCTTGGGAAGAGATCTGATTCTTAACAGAGCCAAAGGGAGGAGTTTTACCCAGTCCAAGTAAACCTGGGTGGAGAGTTTAGTTAGAGCCTGTTCTAAAATTCCATTCATCCATTCTACTTTGCCTGAGGAGGGGGGACGATAGGGAATGTGAAAATGCCATGAGCTATGAAGGGAGGCAGATACTATTTGAGTAATTTTAGAGGTAAACTCTGGTCCACTGTCTGACTGATGGAAGCAGGCAATCCAAATCTTGGGATAATATAAACCATAACTCCTTAGTAGCACAAAGCAGGTACAAGCAGTCTGTTGTACAAGCCCTTGTTACATCTGCATTAATCAAGTGAAACCTGGCTGGGGAGAGAACAGGGGAGGGTCACACTAAGGTTACTTTCTTGGTTCTTTATTCAGAGAAAGCAGTTCAGAGAAAGCATAACAAAAGGAGCCAAAGGAAAACAAGTGAAGCAGTTTCTAGTATTAAAGGGACAGATTTTAGATTTCTTTTCTTCCTTCAGGGTCGCTGTGTTAGCTGTCAGATCAGCCTTGTTATTAGCTTCAGATAGGGATTGTTTACCTTTCTGGTGTCCTTTGCAGTGAATAATAGCAGCTTTTGTTGGCAACTGGGCAGCATCAAGAAGAGCTTTAATCAGCTTGCCATTTATTATAGGGGTCCCTCGGGCTTGCCACATCTGGGCATTGGAGTGCATGATATGATAGGCATATCAGGAATCTGTATATATAATTGACTGTCTTTCCTTTGGCTAAGGTGAAGGCTTGAACCAAGGCTAATAACTCGGCCTGTTGGGAGGTAGTGCCTTGAGGTAGGGGCCTGGCCTCCATGGCCCTATGCAGGGAAGAGGAGGAGGTGACATCAGGATGCCCCCTCAATTATTGCATATCCAGTGGGAAAAGGGGGAGCTTTAGAAGCACTACCACCAATGACCCAATCCAGGCCTCTGGGAATAGGAGTGTCTGAGATGATGAAATGTAGTTAGGAAAAGTCAAGGAAGTCAGGACAGGAATGGGGTTCGAGGGGATGAGAGAAGTGGTGGGGAGGAGAGTAGGGTTTATAAAGGTTTATAAAGGTTTATAAAGGCAAAAACTGCAAAATCGGGAGGGGAATACATGGTTGCTAGGATCGGGGGGGGGAATACATGGTTACTGGGGTCAAGCTGACTTAAACCTATGCAAAACTAGTATCAATTATAATCTTGACAATACCAGTTACAATCTTAACAATTTTAATTATAATCTTGACATTAATCCAGGTATTGGTTTAATCATATGTAGGACATAGACAAATTACATTTTTATTATTAACCCAGGTGTAGCCTACTCACTTTCAAGCTTGAGTGATCATGGTAGGGGGTTTCTGTGCTCTGCCAAGTGTGATGTAGTGGACTGCTATTGTTCAACTGTTTTAGATCATAGTTTCAGACCAGAGTCTCACGGTGTGGGGGGGCACCTTCCCAGAATGGAGTCTCAGGTTCTCCAAAATGGAGTCCCTACTGTCAAGGTGCTACTTCATAACCTCACTCTCCCCAGTCTGAGCGACTGGGCGCTCTTTCTGTCCCTTCCATCCTGATGGATGCCCTGTCCCCAACAAAGCCTTAGCACTCTGCCCTCTGTCTCACACCTGAATTCTTTCTTGCCTGAAGATAAGAACCCACAGTTTCCATGGCCTTCCCTCCAGTAACATACATATTTGTAATAATCTTGCTGTTTCATTTTGAAATCTATTTTTAATGCAGTTTCTCCTTTTAGTAGTTTCTACTTAATTGGTGATTTTCTTTTCAAATTTCTAGGCATCTCCTGTAAGGTATTTCTTCCTCCTTAGTTCTGACTCCTGTGACCTGACATTCAAACTGTTTATCTTAGAAGCCTAAAGTCATTCTTCTGTCTTTTCTTAATGTGTTTAATTTTTTTCATGTACTCAGACAATTCCTTCAGCTTTTGTTTCTAAGGGTATTCTTCTATTCAAGGTTTTCATGGGGCCGGTGCCATGGCTCACTTGGCTAATCCTCCATCTGCGGGCATCTCATATGGGTGTTGGGTTCTAGTCCAGGTAGCTCCTCTTCCAGTCCAGCTCTCTGCTGTGTCCCAGGAAGGCAATGGAGGATGGTCCAGGTGCTTGGGCCCCTGCACCCACATGGGAGACCAGGAGGAAGCACCAGGCTCCTAGCTTTGGATCGGTGTAGCTTCTGCCATAGCGGCCATTTCGGGGGTGAACCAACAGAAGGAAGACCTTTCTCTCTGTCTTTCTCACTAACTCTATCTGTCAAATAAATTAAAAAAAAAAGATTTTCATGCTCTTAATACTATTTTTAGACAGGAAGATAGAAATTAGCCTATGTGTGTGAAAGCAGCCATGGGAAACAAAACATGTGCTCTGCAGAAGGAATGCAGCAGCCTTAGAGGCAGGCCTGGGAAAGCAGCCCAGCACTTTACACTACAAAACCCTGCCCCTCCAATAAAGGCACACCAGCAGAAACCTGTTTGCTTGGTGCAAAGGAGGGTACTGAGTCTGATAACGTTACCTAATTTTGCACCTGAGAAATATTTTGTTCATGAGTGGGGTGTGTGTGTGTGTGTGTAGAAACAGTGAGAAGTAGACACCCAACCCTTAGAAATCCGAGTTATTATTAAGTCCTCCTCATAATCAACTTCATAGGGGCATCTGTCGAAATTTACAGTAGGTTTTTAAGAGAGCAAGGGAGCCCCAGGTCTCTGTTAGGTTGAGACAGAGCTGAAGGACACAGGTGCTGGAAGGTTTGAGGACCACCAGGAGGAATCAGAGAACTTAAGCACTGTCATTGATCTAGCGACAAGCCATGACATCTGAAACCAGAGACTGGCAACTCTGCCATGAATCACCGCACCAAATTAATGGGGGGAAATGGCGATGAAGGAAGGTGCCTGGGGTGCCTGTCTCACAAGGAATTTCCATGTGGACAGGCAGTGAGCAAAGCAAGATTTATTTACATGAGAAAGCTCTTGCCACAGCAGCCACTAGGGGGTCTCCAAAGAGGGACACCTGAAAAATGGAGTGCAGTTTTTGAACCACGATTTGGATGAGCAGAATAATAACAGCTAACAATCTCATCAGAAGGACAGAATCATAATCTTGTCTAGCCTGCTCTTGTTAAAACCAAAAACCTTGGGAACTATGCAATAGGCAAATTCTCTTGGTAAAACTAGGTTAGAAGGGTGGGATTGTTAACTTCCCTTCTATTCTCATGATAAAACTAGAAACTCACTGGGCTGGCCCCTTGGCTCAACACGCTAATCCTCTGCCTTGCGGCACCAGCACACCGGGTTCTAGTCCCGGTCAGGGCACTGGATTCTGTCCCGGTTGCACCTCTTCCAGGCCAGCTTTCTGCTGTGGCCAGGGAGGGCAGTGGAGGATGGCCCAAGTGCTTGGGCCCTGCACCCCATGGGAGACCAGCATAAGCACCTGGCTCCTGCCTTCAGATCAGGATGGTGCGCCGGCTACGGCAGCCATTGGAGGGTGAACCAATGGCCAAGGAAGACCTTTCTCTGTCTCTTTCTCTCACTGTCCACTCTGCCTGTCAAAAAAAAAAAAAAAAAAAAAAAAAAAAACAAAACTAGAAACTCACTGTCTTGCTAGTAGACAGGTCTTGCCCACTCTTAAAAGGACTCCTCATTAGGTCATCTAGTCCTTACACCAGCCACCCCCTGCCTTATGACCTCTTTATAAGCCCCCAAATACCCTCCTCCAACAGAATGGTACTCCTGTAACTGTTAGGTAGGAAGTCAGTTATGAGCTTATGTGTGTGTGACAGGCCTAAAGAGAAGACATCTATATGCATCTGCATCTCAAAGTCATCCTAACAATGTTCCAGGGGAAGCCCAGATTTTCGCATCCTGCCTGCCCTGCCCCCTTCTACCTGGTAACCTGCCAGGTGGAGGCCCTCACCCCTCCTGCTAAATCTTCCACAATCTCCCAGGTGCAGCTCAGCATCTGCATCTCAAACACCCTGCCCTTTCCTCAGGTCTGATAACATTTGCATCCATAAAGTCCTTTGTTTCAGACCTTCAAGAGAAGTTTTTCTATTTATATCCAAAAAGCCCTTTGTTCCAAGAGGAGCAGAGGTGGGGAAGCAAGACCCATCTCCTTAAAACCCCCAGCCTCAACTGGACTGGGCGCGCTCAGTTCTCTGCATCTTTGCTGAGCCGCCCGCCTGGCCTGGCCGGGTGTACTCTCCACTCACCCATGCAGCCCCGCTCTCCCCCAGTCTGAGGGACTGGGCACTCTCTCTCAGGCCCTGTCTGGAGAGGTGCCCATCCGTCCTTACAGATGTTCCTTCCTAATAAACCTTGCTATTTTACCTCCCACTACTCTCTGTCTCACGCCTGAATTCTTTCTTGCGCGAAGACAAGAACCCTGCAATTTCTCCGGTAACATAACCACAATAAATGCATTTTTCCTTTTCAAATGTTGACCTTAATGAAGACACTTGCTGTTGCTGTAATCTAGTGAATAATATTTGCATAAGAATTTCAAAAGCCCACTGAAAAAAGGAGATGATTAGGAATGGCAGGCTGTTGCCCCAACTGACAAAGAACCCTTCCCCCCTCCCCCAACTGAGGCAGAAAGCCCCTGGGGTTACACCCAGGACTCCTCTGACTGGGTGGTGGGATGAGCCTCAGAACAAAGCCTGAAAATCTGCATAATTGTCAAGTGAATAGACTGATTGTTTTCTTTGAATCCTCACCCTCCAATTACCCTGTCTCTTTATTTATTTATTTATTTTTGACAGGCAGAGTGGACAGTGAGAGAGAGAGACAGAAAGGTCTTCCTTTGCCGGTGGTTCATCCTCCAATGGCCGCTGCAGCCGGCGTGCTGTGGCCAGCACACCATGCTGGTCATGGTCTCCCATGGGGTGCAGGGCCCAAGCACTTGGGCCATCCTCCACTGCCCTCCCTGGCCACAGCAGAAAGCTGGCCTGGAAGAGGTGCAACCGGGACAGAATCTGGCGCCCCGACCAGGACTAGAACCCAGTGTGCTGGCACCGCTAGGAGGAGGATTAGCCTGTTGAGCCATGGCGCCGGCCCACCCTGTCTCTTTAAAAAATCCTCTGTACTGGGTGGTTTGGTAGAAAAGCACCTGTTTGGATTGAGAGAAACTTCTTTTTCTTTCCCCAAGGCTGCTGCTGCCTTCTTGCAATAAACCTTTACCTCTGGCCATGCCTCATCTTTGGTGAATTGAAGCGACGAGCATCAAGAGCTGGACTATTCCCTCAGTAACCACATTGGTGAGCTAGCCCAGAGGTCTAGGGTATATTCTTCAAGTGGCCTGACCCTCTCACGCTGGTAAGGAGGGCAGTGGCCACTTGTACTCCATCCCCAGAGCAGCTTGTGAGCTAATGTGGTGGTTGGGACTCTGGGGACATCCAGCAGCTGTCCTTTCTCTTCCTGCTGCGCATTAGCTACCTATTAGCACAATGGCTTCCATTGGTGTACGGAGTCAACAGCTCTGAGACTGAAATTTCTGTCTCTGCTCTTTGGGTTTATGGAATTGGGACCTGGCTTAGGTCATTTTTCGTGGTACTGGTTTGTGTGAAACTGGAGAAGACCCCATAAAATCCACACTAAATTGTAGCCCCCCCTTAAGGTTCCCTAGAAATGCTATCCGGGGTGCCACGTGTAATACCGGAATTTGGGGTGCCATACGATTTCACCACAGGCTTATTACTAAATCCCCAATATTAATAAGCCCAAGAGGGTTCTTGCCTAATATTTAGAGAAGAATTCTAAATACCGGTACAGATAAACGAGGCAGCATGGCACGTTTTAAGCTTTTATTTAGTGAGAAAGATGCATAGGAGAGTGAGAGCTATTTACGGGAGAGAGGTGAGTAGGGTTCATACCAAGCACCAGGAACCAGCCACATGGATGAGCACATGGCCAGAAGGCCATGCACCCTGGAGGTGCAGGGCTACAGCAAGCCCTGTCCTGGCAAGAGGCCAGGGAAGAAGAGCAGCCGGGGCCACACCGTGGCTGGGCTTTTAACCCACTTCCAAAGGGGAGTGGTTAATTAACCTGCTTGGCTGGTGGGCACCCAGGTGTGGGCAGGTAGGGGAATGAGGCCACACAGGGGCGTGGCAAAGGCATCAGGTAGGGGCCTGAGGCCACACAGGGGCGTGGCAGAGGTGTGGTCTTCCAGCTCACAAACCTAATCTATCTTTACCTGTATGCTTGCCTGCTTCATGTGGGAGACAAGATTCCAAGATTTTTGCCTCAGCCCCTCTGTGAGGAAGATTTGGATATGGTTTGGAAGAGTACTCATGTGGTGAAATACGAGTGGTTCAATTTAATTTCCATCCAAAAGCACCTTGAGTTGCGTTGTGGCTGGTTGAGCAGCTTACAGTTACCATCCTATTTCTAAGAAGAAAGTGGTGTTCTGTTGTCATACTGCATGGCCTGTGTATGTGTTAAAGTTAAGAGAAGGTGGCTGGTAAGTGGATTTTTAAAATATTTATTTCATTTGAAAGTCAGAGTTGAAGCAGGCAGGCATACAGCTTAAAACTGATTAGGTTTGTGAGCTGGAAGACCACGCCTTTGCCACGCCCCTGGGTGACCTCATCCCCCTACCTGGCCACATCTGGGTGCCTGCCAACCAGCCAATCAGGTTAATTAACCACTCCCCTTTGGAAGTGGGTTAAACTCCTAGGACATGATGTGTCTGGCCCTTCTCTTTCCCCTTGACCTCTTGCCAGGAGGGGGCTTGCTGTAGCCCCGCGCCCTAGGCTTCCAGGCCTAGATACTCCTCCATGTAGCTGGTTCCTGGTGCTCAGTATGATCCCACATTTTCCTCTCTTTCTTAAATAACGCTCTCTGCCTCTGCTTTGCTGCTGGTGATAAGCGGTGGAGAGCAGCTCAAAGTGCTTGCTGCATGTGGTTTTGGCCTGCTCTCTGAGTGGTATGGATACTACCCTAGTTTCCAGACTTTTCCCCTCTCTCCTACCTGAACTAAACCCTCACTTTCCTGGCTCCTTGATCTCTTACAAACCTATTGTAAATTTCCACAGATGCGATGCCTCTGATGAAATTGACTGTGAGGAACAAGAATTAATGCAATTAAAGGTGTTTTCTGAGCAGAGTGCCCACTGAGTCTGTAATGAGGATATAGTTATCTTTATGTATGTTGGTGTCCAGTACCATTACTGGGACTAGAGTTGCTTTCCAAATTAAATGCTCAAGTAAGTTTTTCAGGTTTCAACTGTGGAACAATAGGGTTAACTGAGGTTACTAACAGCAAGAAGTAATTCTATTTAATTGATTAGAACTTTTATTCATTTTTCTTTGGGAGTTTTAAAAAGGAGGAGTAACCATAATAAAACCATCTTCCTTCCCTTTTCGTTTTCACATTTTGTATAGCAAAAACCATTTACTGATATTCTGAATTACCTGAATTTCTGAATTTCTTCTGTGTATCAGATAACACCACCATTCACAAGTTAAGCTTCTTGGTATTTGGATATCTGTTAGATGCTACTAAGAAAGTAGAGATGAGCTTTCTTTTTAAAGCTTTTGAGGTGGTGTCACAGAATAGCGTGTTGTAGATACAGTCAACTGCTTTGTTACCTTCCAACTAGGCATCTGTAAATCCTGAAACTTAAGATGGCAGGTGATGTCCTATAGACTCTGCTGTTCAAGTTGGACACAACTGACAGTTTGTTCTTTCTCTCTAAAAGTGATAGGGGATTTGTAGCTTAGTGGTTTTTTGTTTATTTCTAATTTGCTGCTGATAATGTATATGAATTTAACATTCTGTGTAAACTGTCATTTGTTACTGCACAGTTTATGCAGTGTTGCTTTGCCAAATAAAAGTTCAAAGTAAAAAAAAAAAAATCAAGTTATCAAGGATAAGAAATATTTTTTTAAGATTTATTTAAGTATTTGCAAAGCAGAATAACAGAGAGAGAGAGAGAGAGAGAGAGAGAGGTCCTCCATCCACAGGTTCCCTCCCCAGAGAGAGAGAGAGAGAGAGAGAGAGAGAGGTCCTCCATCCACAGGTTCCCTCCCAAGAGAGAGAGAGAGAGAGAGGTCCTCCATCCACAGGTTCCCTCCCCAGAGAGAGAGAGAGAGAAAGAGAGAGAGAGGTCCTCCATCCACAGGTTCCCTCCCCAGAGGGCTACAATGGCTGGATCTTGCTGATCTGAAGCTAAGAGCCAGGACCCTCATCCAAGTCTCCCACATGGGTGCAGTGGCCAAAGGATTTGTGCCATCCTCCACTGCTTTTCTAGGGCATTTTGAACCAGTGCTCTTATGAAATGCCAGCACTGCAGGTGGAGGCTTAACCTACTATGCCACAGTGCTGGCCCCAATAAAAATAATTCTAAATGAACTTACCAAAATTTAGAATTGTTTAAAGTTTTATTTATGTATTTGAAAGGCTGAGTTAGAGAGTGGGACAGACATCGTCAACCTACTGGTTCAATCCCAGATCTCTGCAGCAAACAAGCACTGGGCCAGACTGAAGGCAGGAGCCTGGAGCTCCATTCAGGCCTCCTACATCAGTAGCAGGGGCCTAAACACTTGTGCCATTTTCCTCTGCTCTTCCCAGGCCATTAGCAGGGAGCTTGATCTGAAGTAGAGCAGCTGTGACATGTGACCCTATGGATGCCAGCATCACAGGTGGTGGCCTTACCCACAACATCACAATTCCAGCCCTGACATTAAAAATGTTCAAGGTTCAGCCAGCATTGTAGGTTAAGTGCAGTCTATCATACCTGCACCCCTTAAGAGTGCTTCTTTGAGTCCAGACTGCTGCACTTCTAATCCAGCACCCTGTGAATGTGCCTGGGATAGCAGAAGATGGCCCAAGTGCTGGGACCCCTGCCACACATGTGGAAGAACCACATGGATTTCCCTGGCTTCCGGCTTCTTCAATCTGTCCCAGCTCTGGCTGCAATCAGTTGGGAAGTGATCCCGATGATCACTTTCTCATTGTCTTTTTTGGAATTCTTTCAAATAAATAAAATCAGGATTTATACCCTATATTAAGTTAGTAATTTTTTTACAAAAATATAAATATTAATGATAATTTTTTGCAAGAGGTTTTTTATATTTGATTTTAAAGTCGAATAACTTTCTACAACACATTTATTTATTTGAAAGGCAGAGATACAAAGAGAGAAAGAGGGAAAGAAAGAGATCTTCCATCCAATGACACTACCCAAATGACTGGGGGTTGGGTCAGGCAGGAGCCAGGAGCTTCTTCTGGGTCTCCCATACAGGTTCAAGGGCTCAAGTACCACATTTCTCTGCTTTGCCCAGGTGCATTAGTAAAGAGCTGGATTGGAAGTTGAGCTGCTGGGGTTCAGCTGAGCTGGTACCCACATGAGGTGCTGGCACTGAGGTGGAGGCTTAGCCTTCTATGCCACAGTGCCTGCCCCAGTCTAATAACTTTAAAAAATTTTGAGAGAGAGAAAGAGAGGGAGAGGTAGAGTGAAATGTCTTCCATCTACTAGTTCACTCTTCAAATACCCACAATGGCTGGAGCTGAGCCAATCCAGAACAGGAGCCAGGAGCTTCTTGCAGATCCCCCAAGCTCAAGCACATCTTGCACTGCTTTCCTAAGATTAGCCTACAATGCCCCTCTAAATAACATTTTCAACCATCTAGTCAACTGCATCTTCTTGTTTTTTATTGTTTTTATTTATTTGACAGAGTTAGACAGTGAGAGAGACAGAAAGGTCTTCCTTCCATTGCTTCACCCCCAAATGGCTGCTACGGCTGTTGCTGTGTGGATCCGAAGCCAGGAGCCAGGTGCTTCCTCCCTGTCTCCCAGGTCTCCCATGTGGGTGCAGGGGTCCGTGCACTTGGGGCATCCTCCACTGCCTTCCTGGGCCACAGAAGAGAGCTGGACTGGAAGAGGAGCAGCTGGGACTATACCCAGCACCCATACAGGTTGCCAGCACTGTAGGTGGAGGGTTAACCAAGTGAGCCACCAACTGCTTTTCTAGGATTAGCCTACTACGCTACAGTGCCTGGCCCCTCTATCTCCTCAACTGTAATTTTTTAAAATTTCCATTTGATTGACTCCTTCCCAACAACTAGCCATCTCTTATAAGCTATTTTCTCCTCCTTTATTGTTTAGTTATGGCCTGTCATTAAAAATGCTTGTCCTTACAGCTGACATTGTGGCACAGCAGGTTAAGATGCTGCCTGTGATGGCAGCAACCCATATGAGCACTGGTTTGATTCCTCGTGGCCCACTTCTGATTCATCTCCTAGCTAATCCACCTGGCACACAGGAGAGGATGGCCCAAATCTTTGGGACCCTGCACCCACGTGGGAGACCTGGATGAGTCTCCTGGCAGTGGCTTCTGCCAGGCCCAGTTCTGGTTGTAGTGGCCATTTGGCTAATGAACTAGCAGATGGAAGATCTTTCTCTCTCTCTGTTCTCTCTCTGTAACTCTACCTTTGAAATTAATTAATCTTAAAGAGAAATTTTTATCTTAGAGACTAGGATACTAAGAGTACCTAATTTTTTTTGTTAAAGATTTTTTCATTTGTAAGCCAGAGTTCACAGAGGGAGAGAAGAGACAGAGATCTTTGGTCTACTGGTTCATTCCCCAGATGGCCACAATGGCTGGACCTGAGCCACAATGGCCAGGAGCTTCTTCTGGGTCTCACACCTGAGTGGCAGGGGCCCAAGGACTTGGCCATTTTTCATTATGTTCCTTGGCACATTAGCAGGGATCTGGATCTGAAATGGAATAGTCAGGACTGGAACAAGTGCCCATGTAGGATGGGATGCCTGTGTCACAGGGGCTGGCTTTACACAACATGCCACAACACTGGCCCCTATACTTGACTTTTCTAGATGTATTTAAACTGTTCTATGGAGTTTTATGCTTTTGTTTCTAAGATATGGTATTGTCTTTTTTGTTAAAGATTTATATATTCATTTGAAAGGCAGAGTTACAGAGAGGCAGAGAGAGTGCTGGTTCACTCCCCAAAAGGCTGCAATGGCTGGAGTTCTGCCAATCTGAAGCCAGGAGCCAGGAACATCTTTTGGGTCTCCAACACTAGTGCAGAGAGGCTAAGTACTTGGGCCATCTACTGCTTTTCCAGGCCATAGCAGAGAGCTGGATCAGAAGTAGAGCAGTCCTATGGGAGTCAGGCACTGCAGGTGGTGGCTTTACCTGCAGTGCCACAGCACCGGCCTCGGGTGTACTTGTTTCTAAGTGTTCTCGTTCTTTTATAAGGTTGAATGCTTACAGCCTGCACACATACTATTTCAATGTCTAAGTTGGGGTATCTTTCCACTAGGTTTAACTTCTAAGTTATCTGGGGGAGCTTCCCATTAGAAGAAGCACAGTACAAAAGGATTTTCTTCATCTTTTGGTAGCTAATTACATGAGGGAAAGAAATTTTGTGTTTTGTCAAGATAATCTCATGTATTTTCTATCTTTGGGTTTAGAAAACTGAATGTTAAGAATTGATTTTTAATATCTTTTAAGTGTATATTTCTACTAATCAACTATTAAATATACTTAATATGTAATAAATATATTTAAACATAATTTGACTCTATATAAGTGAATGATTATTGTCTCATAAAATGATCAGAGATCCTATGTTAACCAAGTATTTTTTAATTTTTGATATCTTTGACATTTTTTTCAAAATCCAAGTTCTAAATTAACTGCTTTGACCTTGATTTCTTTGTGGATCCCTGGAAATCAACAAAAGATGTAGTTTTCAACTTGCAGAGATGATGGTTAATTAGGCTCCCTTTACCTGAAAAGTATTATCTAGTTGTAATATCATAAATTTCAAGTTGTTACATTGATATAGAAATGCTATTGATGTGAGTTTCCCAGGGGTTAGGTAACATGCAGAAGTCCAATGGTGAAATCTAACAAGCTGCTGTTCTTCAAAAAGCAGAGGGGGGTTCCTTGGGTACTTTAGAAGAATTTTGAAATTGCTCCAGTGCTATCATTGCCCGAAATGATGAACTGGTTTGTAAAATACTGCTGTGCTTTTTCAAATCCTGTGGGCATCTCCTTTGCTAAATTGCTAAATTACTTTAAACATTTCAATTGTGATGATTTGTCTTTGTCATTCACAGTTCTAGTTCTTCTCCAGGAAGATTTATATTCATAAGACCATTAAAAATTATTATAAATATGGGTTTCTTATGGAAGATCAATGGGGTAACCATGAATTTCTAGAATTCTGAAAAATAAAACAGAATCGTGAAACTGCTAATGGAGATCAAAAGAGAAAAAAAAGAGAAAAAAGCAATTATAGGAGACTCAATGAACTGGTGAAATTTGTGGGTTTTTAATGTCTTAGTTAAGACATTATTCTATTTTTTAAAATGATTTATTCATTTATTTGAAAAGCAGTGTTACAGAGAGGCATGGGTAGAGAGGTTTTCCATCCACTGGTTCACTCCCCAAATGGCCATAATGGCCTGAGCTGGGCCAATCCGAAACCAGTAGCCAGCAGCTTCTTCAGGGTCTCTCACATGGGTGCAGAGGCCCAAGGGCTTGAGCCATCTTCTGCTTTTCCAGACCACCCCAGAGAGTTGGATCAGAAGTGGAGCAGCCAGGACTTGATTTGAATCAGTGGCCATATGCGATGCCGGCACTGAAGGGGGAGGTTTATTTAACATTTTAGGCCACAATGAGGGCAACCTCTAATAACATTTTCGATCATCTTCTGAAGTGCAGCTTTTTTTAAGTTTCCATTTGATTGACTGCTTTCAAATTTCTAGTCCTCTCCTGTAAGCTATTTTCTCCTCCTTTACTGTGGCCTGAGTTAGAAACGCTTACCTTTATGACATTGTGGCATAGCAGGTTAAGCTGCTGCCAGTGACAGTAGCAACCCATATGGGCACTGGTCTGATTCCTGGTGGCCCAATTCTGATCCATCTCCTAGCTAATGCACCTGGGAAAGCAGGAGAGGATGGCCTAAGTCCTTGGGTCTCTGTACCCCTGTAGGAGACAAGGATGAAGCTTCTGTCTGTGGCTTCAGCCTGGCCCATCCCTGTAGTGGTGGCCATGGGGGAAGTGAACCAACAGATGGAAGGTCTCTTTGTTTTCTCCCTCTGTAACTCTGCCTTTAACATAAATAAATAAATGTTAAAAATGTTAATAAAAATGTTAAAATGTTTACCTTAGAAG
This sequence comes from Lepus europaeus, assembly GCF_033115175.1. NCBI lineage: Eukaryota > Metazoa > Chordata > Mammalia > Lagomorpha > Leporidae > Lepus > Lepus europaeus. Next base: position 6,254,364 of record NW_026909167.1, on the reverse strand, counting down.
CCTAGGACAATAAGAGGGCTTGATTATTTACATCTGTGTTTTTCAAGATTTCTTTATTTGAAAAATAAGATTTGGGTAGGGTAGCTTGATATCATGGTGCAGAGGCTGTAGGCTCTTGGTGGGAGAAGCATCCCTTGCTATGTGCCAGAAGCACAGCACTGTGTCTTTTACACAAAGTGGGGAGCGCCACACATTCCTTTCTCCACCCTACTCCACTTCACTCATTGTTTCTTCTGCCTTTTTTGGCTCCAATTTTCTCTGATTTTGCTTTTTGGTTTCTTAAGGTAGAATTGTAGATAATTGATTTCATATCTTACTATGAAATATAGATCTTTACAGCTATTTCCTCCTAAGCCTTGCTTTGCATTTATTCCATTAATTTGTGTTGTACTTTGATTCTAATCATCTTACATCTGAATTTCCCATGTGGTTTCTTCAATAAGTCACTGTCCATTTAGGAATATGATTCTTATTTACTACAAGTTTGAAGAATTCTTCAATATCTTTCTGGTTTTGGTTTCCAGGGATGTAAATTTTTAATTTTTTTTTATTTGAGGAACCAAGAGACAGAGCAAAAAGGAGATCCCTGTGCTTCTCTCTCCCATCAACTGACTTTCTCCAGCTACCACAATACCTGGACTCCACTAGCCTAAGGCCTAGCACTCAGAACTCAAGCCAGGTTTGTACCATGGATAGAAAGGGCTCCAGGTACTTGGCCCATTCTTGGCTCTTTCTTTTTCTTTTAGAAAGCTTTTATTTAATGAATACACATTTCATAGGTACACCTTTAGGAATATAGCAGTTCTTCCCCCCTTCCCACCCTCGCACCCCCACTCCTGTCCCACCTTCTACTCCCTCTGCTATCCCATTCTTCATAAAGATTCATTTGTAATTATCTTTATATACAGAAGGCCAACTCTGTACTAAGTAAAGATTTCAACAGTTTGCAGAGACACACAATGTCTAAAGTACTTTTGAAGATGAGTTTTACTGTTAATTCTCATAGCACAACTCATTAAGGACAGAGGTCCTACATAGGGAGTAAGTACACAGTGACTCCTATTGTTGATTTAACAATTGACACTTTTATTTATGATGTCAGTGATCACCTGAGGCTCTTGTCATTAGCTGCCAAGGCTATGGAAGCCTTTTGAGTCCACAAACTCTGTTACTATGTAGACAGGGCCATAAGAAAAGTGGAAAGTTCTCTCTAGCCTTCTGAAAAAGGTACCTCCTTTGATGTCCTCTTCTTTCCACTGGGGTCTCACTCACAGAGATCATTTATGTAGATTTTCTTTTTTTCTACAGTGTCTTGGATTTCCATGCCTAAAATGCCCTCATGGGATTTTTAGCTAGATGCTGATGTCATTGTGCTGTTTAGGGCATTTGTCATTCTATGAGTCTGCTGTGTGGCCTGCTTTCCATGTTGGATCATTCTCTCCTTTTTAATTCTATCTATTGTTATTAGTAGACACTTGATCTTGTTTATGTGATCCCTTTGAGCCTATCTATATGAACAGTTACACATTTGTGTTTTAAGGATTTATTTTTCTATTTAAAAGTCAGTTACGCACAGAGAAGCAGAGAGAGAGAGAGAGGGAGTTCTTCTATCCAATGGTTCACTCCCTAGTTGGCTGCAACAGCTAGAGCTCTGCTGACCCAGAGCCAGGAGCTTCTTCCAGGTCCCCCACATAGGTGCAGGGGCCCAAAGACTTGGGCCATCTTCTACTGCTTTTCCAGGGCATAACAGAACTAGATTGGAAGTGGAGCAATCGGGATTCAAACCGGTGCCCATATGGGATGCCAGCACTGGAGGTGGGACTTGAAGTGGTGCCCTTGTGGAATTCCAACACTGCAGAAGGGTGGCTTTACCCTCTAAGCCATGGCCCCAGCCCCTTCTATATGTATTGTTTTCATCATTCAGCTTTTGAACTCTTTGTATCCCTGACCTGTTTTTTTTTTTGGGGGGGGGGGGCACTGCTGTGTTAAACCAAGATAAACTGCAGCTTACAGCACTGGCATCCCATACAGGCCCAGGTTCAAGTCCCAGCTGCTCCATTTCCAATCCAGCTCCTGGCTAATGTGCCTGGAAAAGCAGCAGAAGATGACCCAAGTACTTGGACACCTGCACCCACATATGAGACCCAGAATAAGCCTGTGCTTCCTGGCTTTGGATTGGCACAGCTCTGTCTGTTGTGGCCATCTGGAGAGTGAACCAGTGGATGGAAGATCTATATCTCTTCTCTCTAACTCTGCCTTTCAATTTAACAAATCTTCAAGAATCATTTTTGTCCTACTGTGAAATCATTAAACATTTCTCTTTATATTAATACACATTGTATTGTTCCTAGCTTTTTTAGTGTAGCCTGGTAATCTTTGCCTTTTCTTTTTTTTGACAAGCAGTGTGGATAGTGAGAGAGGGAGAGACAGAGAGAAAGGTCTTCCTTTTTGCCGTTGGTTCACCCTCCAGTGGCCACTGCGGCCAGCACATCTCTCTGATCCGAAGCCAGGAGCCAGGTGCTTCTCCTGGTCTCCCATGCGGGTGCAGGGCCCAAGGACTTGGGCCATCCTCCACTGCCCTCCCGGGCCATAGCAGAGAGCTGGCCTGGAAGAGGGGCAACTGGGAATAGAAGCTGGTGTGCTGGCGCCGCAAGGCGGAGGATTAGCCTGTTAAGCCACGGCGCCAGCCTATACAACCTCTCTTTTACAATAAAGTGAGACCCTGCTTCGACTGGGCTCCACACCGCGCCTGATTGTCCCCTGGGTTTGGGGAAGGCTGAGTGGCAGGTGGCGCACTTTCCCCTCCTCGGTTAAGGCAAGCCGTGGGCAGCCTGCCTAATTCTCTGGCAGTGGCGAGGAACAGTCACCACAGAAGGGTTATAGACCGTGAGAGAGAGAGACAAAGAGAAAGGTCTTCCTTCCATTGGTTCACCCTGCAAATGGCCACCATAGCTGGAGCTGCGCCAACCTGAAGACAGGAGCCAGGTGACCCTTTCTGGTCTTCCACATGGGTGCAGGAGCCCAAGCACCGGGGCCATTCTCCACTGCCCTCCCGGGCCACAGCAGAGAGCTGTACTGGAAGAGAAGCAACTGGGACTAGAACCAGTGCCCATGTGGGATGCCAGTCCTGCAGGTGGAAGATTAACCCAGTGTGCCACAGTGCTGGTCCCAGGACTTTGGTTTTCATCCACTGCTTTCCCAGTCCATAGCAGAGAGCTAGATCAGAAGTGGAGCAGGTAGGACTCAATTTGGTGTCCATGTGAGACGCCCACACTGCAGCAGGAAGCTTTACTCACTACCCCACAGTGATGGCCCTGGCACTGATTATTTTTTTTTTTACAGAATTGGTAACAAATGAATATTTTAATTAGCCTAACAATAGTTTCTGTTTAACCTGAGGGATTGGTAGAGTTGTGTGTGCTCTTTCAGGGCCTTGCTGCTCTTCCCATGTGTAAAGCCTATATTCCCCCATAGGGCGGGTACTTTATTTCTGTTGCCCAGCTAATATGCCCATTTGTCTCTATGCCTTTCCTTCATGATCTTGCTAGCACAATGGAATCTAGGGAGAATCTAGACTATTTGTCTCACCACTCTCTCTGAATAATTTCTCTTGCAGATAAGATCCTGGAGAAATCTTCATGTACCCAAGACTAACAAAAAAGAATATGTTGCCAGTAAGTTGTTTATTCCTCAGCTTCTTTCACATTGTATTTATTTTTGACAGGCAGAGTTAGAAACAGGCAGAGAGAGAGAGAAAGGTTTTTCTTCCATTGGTTTACCCCCCAAATGGTCGCTACGGCTGGCACGCTGTGCCAATCCGAAACCAGGAGCCACATACTTCCTGCTGGTCTCCCATACATGTGCGGGGCCCAAGGACTTGGGCCATCCTCCACTGCCTTCCCAGGCCACAGCAGAGAGCTGGACTGAAAGAGGAGCAAGCGGGACAGAATCTGGCACCCCAACCAGGACTAGAACCCAGGGTACCAGCACTGCAGGCAGAGGATTACCCTAGTGAGCTGCGGTTCCGGCCTACATTGTATTTTAAGATGTTTATAAGATTTAGTTAGGTTGGAAAAGCATAAAGAAATATAATTCAGAATCAGGACAAATTGAGCATGGCTGCAAGATTTAAAGCCATCTGAGCTGAATGCACATTGGTTTCAATTTTTTTATTGTCATAGCTTCAAGATGTTTTACATGGTACTAGTGGAAACTTACAGAAGAATCGAAGAGCTGGCGCCGTGGTACAGCAGGTTAAGGCCCTGGCCTGAAGCGGCGGTATCCCATATGGCACTAATTCTACTCCTGGAAGTTCCTCTTCCAATCCAGCTCTCAGCTATAGCCTAGGATAGCAGTAGAAGATGGAAGCTGAGGGGGACCGCCGGCTCCAAAACCCAAAACGCGATGCGGCCTCCAGGGAGGGACACAGGGGACACAAGTGGCTGTGTGGCTTGCAGTGCCCGACGAGAGGGAGGAAGGGAGGGAGGGAAAGAGGAAGGGAGGCTGGCTGCTGAGGCGCAGCCACCACCAGCCCTTCGGGGAACTGGCAGCGGAGGCTTGGGAAGTGGGGGCTGCCCACTCAGAACCCCCGTTCCCTGTGGCTGCAGCCGGCCAGGGGGCTCCAGGGTCGGGTGCGCCGTGGGCCTGGGGGGCTTCTTGCCTGTGTGCAGGGCTTCTATGCACAAGGTGGCACCTCATCCCGGCCCAAGGGTGGTGGCAGGAACCCAGGTGGCGCTCGGGGACTCAGCAGGGCCTGCCCCCGGGGCCTGCCCGCAACACCTGATTGCCCGCGGGCGTGTCCGTCCACCCTCAAAAAGTTCTGCTGGGACAGCCCTGACCGAGCTCCGAGCTCATGGTCCTTGGACCGCCCCAGTGGGCTTCAGGAGTGGGTGTGTGCCAGCAGCAGCCCTCCCCACTCACCCACCGTGCGTCAGCCCCACCCGACAAGCCCCTAGGGCGGGTGGGGCTTCCCGGGGGGCCTATTTGCAACACCGGGAAGCGTGGGGCAGTTCGTGTGTGCGGCCCGGGGACACCCGCAGGTGTGTGTGCTCCCCCCATGGCCGGCCGAGGCGGCTAGCCAGCACCTGGGAGCTGTTGGCAGCGCCCCTGGGCAGCCTCCTAGAGCCAGGGGTCTGGCAGGCTCCGGGGGCAAATGGACTGTGGAAGCCGAGAGGGGCCCGTCCGCGCCAAAACCCAAAACGCGCTGTGGCCTCCAGGGAGGGACACAGGGGACACAAGTGGCTGTGTGGCTTGCAGTGCCCGGCCAGAGGGAGGGAGCTTGGCTGGCTGCTGAGGCGCAGCAGGTGTCAGCCCTTCGGGAAGTGCCCGTGGATGCTTCGGGAATGGGGCCTGCCAACTCAGAACCCCCGTTCCCTGTGGCTGCATCCGGCCAGGGTCCTCCAGGGTCGGGTGCGCTGCGGGCCTGGGGGGCTTCTTGCCTGTGTGCAGGGCTTCTACGCACAAGGTGGCACCTCATCCCGGCCCAAGGGTGGTGGCAGGAACCCAGGTGGCGCTCGGGGACTCAGCAGGGCCTGCCCCCGGGGCCTGCCCACAACACCTGATTGCCCGCGGGCGTGTCCGTCCACCCTCAAAAAGTTCTGCTGGGACAGCCCTGACCGAGCTCCGAGCTCCTCGCCCTTGGACCGCCCCAGTGGGCTTCAGGAGTGGGTGTGTGCCAGCAGCAGCCCTCCCCACTCACCCACCATGCGTCGGCCCCGTCCGACAAGCCCCTAGGGCGGGTGGGGCTTCCCGGGGGGCCTATTTGCAACGCCGGGAAGCGCGGGGCAGTTCGTGTGTGCGGCCCGGGGACACCCGCAGGTGTGTGTGCTCCCCCCATGGCCGGCCGAGGCGGCTAGCCAGCACCTGGGGGCTGTTGGCAGCGCCCCTGGGCAGCCTCCTAGAGCCAGGGGTCTGGCAGGCTCCGGGGGCAAATGGACTATGGAAGCCGAGAGGGGCCCGTCCGCGCCAAAACCCAAAACGCGCTGTGGCCTCCAGGGAGGGACACAGGGGACACAAGTGGCTGTGTGGCTTGCAGTGCCCGGCCAGAGGGAGGGAGCTTGGCTGGCTGCTGAGGCGCAGCAGGTGTCAGCCCTTCGGGAAGTGCCCGTGGATGCTTCGGGAATGGGGCCTGCCAACTCAGAACCCCCGTTCCCTGTGGCTGCATCCGGCCAGGGTCCTCCAGGGTCGGGTGCGCTGCGGGCCTGGGGGGCTTCTTGCCTGTGTGCAGGGCTTCTACGCACAAGGTGGCACCTCATCCCGGCCCAAGGGTGGTGGCAGGAACCCAGGTGGCGCTCGGGGACTCAGTAGGGCCTGCCCCCGGGGCCTGCCCGCAACACCTGATTGCCCGCGGGCGTGTCCGTCCACCCTCAAAAAGTTCTGCTGGGACAGCCCTGACCGAGCTCCGAGCTCCTCACCCTTGGACCGCCCCAGTGGGCTTCAGGAGTGGGTGTGTGCCAGCAGCAGCCCTCCCCACTCACCCACCATGCGTCGGCCCCGCCCGACAAGCCCCTAGGGCGGGTGGGGCTTCCCGGGGGACCTATTTGCAACGCCGGGAAGCGCGGGGCAGTTCGTGTGTGCGGCCCGGGGACACCCGCAGGTGTGTGTGCTCACCCCATGGCCGGCCGAGGCGGCTAGCCAGCACCTGGGGGCTGTTGGCAGCGCCCCTGGGCAGCCTCCTAGAGCCAGGGATCTGGCAGGCTCCGGGGGCAAATGGACTACGGAAGCCGACAGGGGCCCGTCCGCGCCAAAACCCAAAACGTGCTGCGGCCTCCAGGGAGGGACACAGGGGACACAAGTGGCTGTGTGGCTTGCAGTGCCCGGCCAGAGGGAGGGAGGTTGGCTGGCTGCTGAGGCGCAGCAGGTATCAGCCCTTCGGGAAGTGCCCGTGGATGCTTCGGGAATGGGGCCTGCCAATTCAGAACCCCCGTTCCCTGTGGCTGCAGCCGGCCAGGGGGCTCCAGGGTCGGGTGCGCCGCGGGCCTGGGGGGCTCTTGCCTGTGTGCAGGGCTTCTACGCACAAGGTGGCACCTCATCCCGGCCCAAGGGTGGTGGCAGGAACCCGGGTGGCGCTCGGGGACTCAGCAGGGCCTGCCCCCGGGGCCTGCCCGCAACACCTGATTGCCCGCGGGCGTGTCCGTCCACCCTCAAAAAGTTCTGCTGGGACAGCCCTGACCGAGCTCCGAGCTCCTCGCCCTTGGACCGCCCCAGTGGGCTTCAGGAGTGGGTGTGTGCCAGCAGCAGCCCTCCCCACTCACCCACCGTGCGTCGGCCCCGCCC